>NC_135809.1:128872403-129181948 GCF_964213995.1 Mustelus asterias
AAGTCATTATCGTATATCTGCTTCCACTATCTCCCCCGGCAGCAAGTTCCAGGCATTCACCACCTTCTGTGTAAAAAAATATGTCCCATACATCTCCTTTAAACCTTGCCCCTCGCACCTTAAACCTATGCCCCCTAGTAATTGACTCTTCCACCCTGGGAAAAGGGTTCTGACTATCCACTCTGTCCGTGCCCCTCATAATCTTGTAGACTTCTATCAGTAAGTGGCTCTTATGCCATTCCCTATGTTAATTCAACTTCTGATTTCCATCTCCTTCCCCCCCCCCCCAAGGAGTCTATCACCTCCACTCAGTTTCTCCTCTTCATATCATTGCCGTTTATCTTTATTTTAACATGAATGAACCATGAATATTGTGAATCAGCCATGGCCAGCTTCTCAGCTACTTTGCATCAACATACTGAAGAAATTGGGTCAAATCAGGATGAATGATTCCTTTGTCTGAACAAGGTTAGCGTTCCAAAGGCAGTGTCTGTTTATTTCAGAATTTCGAGGAAGTTTGCTACCAGGATGTGATTTCCGGAGCAATAGGAAATGGATGACGAGAAACAGCAACAAAAAATGGAGCTCAATAAACGACCATGCGGATTTGAGAGAGGAGAGAGTGAAGGCAGAAAATGGACATGGAAACAAAGAGTGACACACAGGGAGACATAAAGAGACAGAGGTAAAAAGAAACATTTTTTTCAGTGGTTGAGGTGGTGAAGCCACAATGTGACTGTTGTGTTGTTTGTCGCAGACATAAAAATCGGACAAAAAGAATTGGGAAAACAATAATGGGGCTCCTTTATTTGAAGATAAGACAGACAGCAGCAACTGGGAGGCATCGTAGGCAGGTCAGGCCTGTAATATCGCTGCTATTGCTGCTAAAGCAGATAATAACGAAAGCGAGTGGAATGTTGGCATTTATAGATAAAGGAATAGAATATAAAGGTAAGGAAGTGTTGTTGCAACTATACAAGGCATTAGGAGTATAGGAGCAGAATTAGGCCATTCGGCCCATCGAATGGCAGAGCAGACTCGATGGGCCGAATGGCCTAATTCTGCTCCTATATCTTATGAACATATGAACTTATGTTTCGTTTACAGAATTATGGGACTGTACATCCTGTTTTATGATGGATAATGATATGCCTCCATAAAGGTGCATGTGTGTCACATCAGAACATCCCCCTTTTTTATGAACTGAAGTTTTATCGTTAAAAAAAATCAAAAAATGTCACATTTAAATCAAACAACAATGACATTTGTGTTTATATATAATATTATACAAAGCAAGGAACTTCCAAGTCTCTGAAACATATTGATGGTACTTGATTTGATTTGATTTATTATTGTCACATGTATTAACAGACAGTGAAAAGTATTGTTTCTGGTGCGCTATACAGACAAAGCATACTGTTCATAGAGAAGGAAATGAGAGAGTGCAGAATGTAGTGCTACAGTCATAGCTAGGGTGTATAGAAAGATCAACTTTAATGCAAGGTAGGTCCATTCAAAAGTCTGACAGCAGCAGGGAAGGAGCTGTTCTTGAGTAGGTTGGTACATAACCTCAGACTTTTGTATCTTTTTCCCGAAGGAAGGAGGTGGAAGAGAGAATGTCCAGGGTGCATGAGGTCCTTAATTATGTTGGCTGCTTTGCCGAGGCAGCGGGAAGTGTAGACAGAGTCAATGGATGGGAGGCTGGTTTGTGTGATGGATTGGGCTACATTCACGACCTTTTGTAGTTCCTTGCGGTCTTGGGCAGAGCAGGAGCCAGACCAAGCTGTGATACAACCAGAAAGAATGCTTTCTATGGTGCATCTGTAAATGTTGGCGAGAGTCATAGCTGACATGCCAAATTTCCTTAGTCTTCTGAGAAAGTAGAGGTGTTGGTGGGCTTTCTTAACTATAGTGTTGACATAGGGGGACCAGGACAGGTTGTTGTTGATCTGGACACCTAAAAACGTGAAGCTCTCGACCCTTTCTACTTCGTCCCCATTGATGTAGACAGGGGCATGTTCACCTTTACGCCTCCTGAAGTCGATGACAATCTCCTTAGTTTTGTTGACATTGAGGGAGAGATTATTGTTGCTGCACCAGTTCACCAGATTCTCTATCTCATTCCTGTACTCTGTCTCGTCACTTATATATCCAGACTTAGTTGCAGTGATCTTGGCTGGAAATTTCCATATGTCTTCAGAATGCAGGCTGTCAGTCAGGGCCCTGTGCATGGACTGCGTCTTAGAGCTGCCCAAGGTTTCTGGTTGTGGTGTGATGGTTTAAGACACGCCTCCTTAAAGGTGCATGTACATCACATCACAACAACAACTCAGCATTTCTTCCCAGAATACTGCAGCTTTGACATCTAACACACGCTGAACTAGTTGATATCAGCTGGGGAAGCACACTAACGTCTGGACTATGGAAGTGCTGGAAGATTTAACAGCAGGGCCTCGTCAGTTTTTGTTTTTGCTCCATTTGTCATCTGGAAAAGCTAGGCCACGTTGAAAGCCTGACCAGCTGTCGGGGATTGGTGGTGAGAGTAAGGGCTTGGAGTATGGCGCCAAGGATGGAGGGAGGGTGGAGGGAGAGAGATTGTGGCGGGGGATGAGGAACGATTGCAGAGAGGGAGAAATAGTGCAGAGAAATCACATGGGGATGGTGGTTGACTGAGTAAAGTTTGAAGTTTATCTATTAGTCACAAGTAGGCTTACATTAACACCGCAATGAAGTTACTGTGAAAATACCCCTGTCGCCACACTCTGGCGCCTGTTCGGATATACTGAGGGAGAATTTAGCATGGCCAGTGAACCTAACCTGCACATCTTTGGACTGTGGGAGGAAACCAGAGCACCCGGAGGAAACTCACGCAGACACGGGGAGAACTCCACACAGACAGTGACCCCAGTTGGGAATCGAACCCTGGTCCCTGGCGCTGTGAGACCGCAGTGCTAACCACTGTGCCACCGTGCCGCCGAGTGTGTGAGTGGGGAGAGAGATTGTGTGTGGGGGCTGTGGAGTGAGGAGGGGAGAGACTGTGACAGCAGATTTGCTTGGGAGACAGTCAAGTCCACGGTGAACACAGAGACAGAGTTGCTGATGAAACAGCTACGTAGAAGGAACAGAGCTTCAATATATTCAGTTCTATCTCATAGTTTACCAGAAGCAGCTCTGCAATATGAACTGGGTTTCCTGAGCTCACGCGTTGCCTCATTTGTACTGCTGGCTTGTTTCCGAGACACTAGCTATGCTCAGGACAGTTTGTCCAATTAATGTTCGCATCAGCACAGTCGCTGACGCTATGATTCTCACAACGGGGCTTCCCGACATAAACCTGTGCCATGATCAGAATGACTGGCCTGCTGAGAAACAGTGCTGAAAGCAGGCCATTCAATATTTACAATCTACCACTTAAGTCCGGGAGTAAAGCCACCTTCTCAGCTGGAGCTCAGGAAATCACCCACGTGCACAGTGTGAGAAACCTTCCTTCTGCAAATAATCCCCCTTTAGCTAAATGGATAGCAGAAGTCATAGAATCATAAAATTCCTACAGTGCAGAAGGAGGCCATTTGGCCCATCGAGTCTGCACCGATTATGGTAAACCACTGTTAGCTTATTGCCTGTGTGTGTGACATGTCTGGACACGCCCCTGCCGGCCCTGCCCGGGACTCCTCCCCCCCCGGTCCAAGTATAAAGGAGACTGCTCCCCACCCCCTGCCTCAGTCTCTGGGCCAGTTCATTGGCATGGGTGTGCTCCAAGTCTTTTGCTAATAAAAGCCTATTTGTTCTTGCATACAAACTAGTCTTTGCTTGATTGATAGTGCATCACCGATAACAAATCCACCCTATCCCCGTAACCCCACATGTTTACCCAGCTAATCCCCCCGAAAATAGGGGCAATTTAGCTTGGCCAATCAACCTAACCTGCACATCTTTGGAGTGTGGGAGGAAACCGGAGCACCCGGGGGAAACCCACGCAGACACAGGGAGAACATGCAGACTCTGCACAGACAGTGACCCAAGCCGGGAATCGAACCCGGGTCCCTGAATTTGTGAGGCAGCAATGCTAACCACTGTGCCACTGTCAGTTGATTAACTCAGAATATTGATGTACCTTTACCTTCTATTTGTTTATAATAGGGACTAAACAATGACATAGAAAGGATTTGTTTAGCTCTTTATCAAAGCTGCTCTGACAAAGGGTCATCTCGACTTGAAACATTGACTCTATTTTCTCCCCATAGATGCTGTTAGACCTGCTGAGATTTTCCAGCATTTTCTGTTTTTGTAATGTTCTGGGGACCCGGGTTCGAATCCCGTCACGGCAGATAGTGGAATTAGCAGTAGAAAGAGTCTACTGATGATCATGAAACCATTGTCAATTGTCGGAAAAACCCATCTGGTTCACTAACGTCCTTTAGGGAAGGAAATCTGCCATCCTTACCTGGTCTGGCCTACATGTGACTCCAGAGACACAGCAATGTGGTTGACTCTCAACTGACCTCTGAAATGGCCTAGCGAGCCACTCAGCCCAAGGCAACTAGGGGTGGGATATAAATGCTGGCCAGCCAGCGATGTCCATGTCCCAGGAATGAATGAAAAAAAACATGGGGGAGAAGGAAAGGAGAGGGTGCAGAATGTTGTGTTACAGTCATAGGTCAGGTGTAGAGAAGTATCAGCGTAATATAAGGTAGGTCCATTCAGAAGTTTGATGGCAGCAGGGAAGAAGCTGTTCTGGAGTCAGTTGGTTTGTGTTTTCAGCATTTTGTAGATTTTTCCAGACAGAAGAAGGTGGAAGAGAGTATGCCCAAGATTTATAGAGTCCTTGATTATCCTGGCTGCTTTTCCAAGGCAGCGGGAAGTGTAGACGGAGTCAATGGATGAGAGGCTGGTTTGCGTGATGGACTGGGCTTCGTCCACGATCCTTTGTAATTTCTTGCGGTCTTGGGCAGAGCAGGAGCCGTACCAAGCTGTGATACAACCAGAAAGAATGCTTTCTATGGTGCATCTGTAAAAGTTGGTGAGAGTTGTAGCGGACATGTCAAATTTCCTTAGTCTTCTGAGAAAGTAGAGGCGTTTTTGGGCTTTCTTAACTATAGGGTCAGCATGGGGGGGGGGGGGGGGGGGCGGGGGGGGGGGGGGGGGGGGGGGCGACCAGGACAGGTTGTTGGTGATCTGGACACCTAAAAACCTGAAGCTCTCGACCATTTCCACTTCATCCCCGTTAATGAGAAACCAGCATCATGATATCTCGGTAAGTCCATGCACAGTGAATTTTGTATGCAGGACCCTGTCTGGTTAGTTAAGGTGTTTTGGATTCATGCAATTCAGGCACAATGCTAGCTCTCCACATCTGTTTAAAGATAAGGAAGGAATTATCCAGTCGATTACAGTAAAGCGCCCAGGACACACCTTTATTAGTTCACTTACGCTTGCAGTGTTCGTGGGTTACCCATAATCTGTTAATGAATAACTCTGACTTATTAAAATAAAAGCAAAATATTGTGATTGCCGGAAATCTGAAATGAAAACATGAAATGCTAGAAAGCCCAGCCAGTCTGGGAGCATTTATGAAGAGAGTCAGCGGGGACGATTTTTTCTCACAATTTCTGCTTTTATTACGGATTTACTAAAGATGGAAATATGCAAAGTTATTACCAATAACTAACCTACCTCATGGCTCAGAAACTTTAGAAATGGCTCTTTCTTATCCAATATCAATAGGGTTTCAACGAGTTGAATGATTAATAAAGGTTGTTGTGAATTGGGGTATTCCTAGTGTTTTCTCACTAGTAGCCTTGCAGTGGAACAGGGGCACTTCAAGAGACCTTGGTTCCATGGCTGTTTAGGGACAGTGTCCAATAGCAGCCTGTAGTGTTAACATCTCCTGAATAAAGCTCTTTATTTGTTCGAACCTCTGAGACCTGCAGACTTCATTTTATTTTTTTTCTGGAGTTGAGAGGGTTGGCTTATGAGGAGAGACTGAGTAGACTGGGGCTATACTCATTGCAATTCAGAAGAATGAGGGGAGATCTTATGGAAACATATAAGATTATGAAGGGAATAGATAAGATAGAAGCAATGAGGTTGTTTCCATTGGAAGGTGAAACTAGAACTAGGGGGCATGGCCTCAAAATAAGGGGGAGCAGATTTAGGACTGAGTTGAGGAGGAACTTCTTCACCCAAAGGGTTGTGAATCTGTGGAATTCCCTGCCCAGTGAAGCAGTTGAGGCTACCTCATTGAATGTTTTTAAGGCAAGGATAGATAAATTTTTGAACAGTAATGGAATTAAGGGTTATGATGAGCGGGCGGGTAAGTGGAGCTGAGTCCACGAAAAGATCAACCATGATCTTATTGAATGGCGGCGCAGGCTCGAGGGACCAGACGGCCTACTCCTGCTCCTAGTTCTTATGTTCTGGTGTAAAACTACCACACAGTGCTGATGTTCTTCAACGTTTGTAAGGTGGGATCGATGGCCTGCAGTTCACAGATCACCCAGTATAAATGTAGGGACTCGACCAATTGAAGGTGTGCCCACCGAGAAAGGATTTGTGTTCTGTTGGTGTAAGGAAGCCACTTCCAACTCAAATTCAATGCTGCAGAAACTGGAGATCTGAAATAAAAACAAAGCGGTGGAAATATTCAGCAGGTCCGGCAGCATCTGTGGAGACAGAAACAAAGTCAACGGGTGGAAATTTCCAGCTGTTCCCGCTGACGGCATCTTCCAGTTCTGCCGACAGCGGATCCCCACCGCAGGTTCCCCAGCTGTGAAGGGTGCGAACAATGGGTAACTCTGTTGACAACTGCAGGACAAGAAGATCCCATTGCCAGCCAATGGCAGGCTTCTTCTGTGGTTTCAAAACACAGTACGAAGTCTCACAACACCAGGTTAAAGTCCAACAGGTTTATTTGGTAGCAAATACCATAAGCTTTCGGAGCACTGCTCCTTCGTCAGATGGAGTGGAAATGTGCTCTCAAACAGTGCAAACAGACACAAAATCAAGTTACAGAATACTGATTAGAATGCGAATCCTACAGCCAGCCAGGTCTTAAAGGTACAGACAATGTGGGTGGAGGGAATATTCAACACCGGTTAAAGAGATGTGTATTGTCTCCAGACAGAACAGCTAGTGAGATTCTGCAAGCCCAGGAGGCAAGCTGTGGGGGTTACTGATAATGTGACATAAATGTGGCAGAGTCGCTGAGCAGAAACTGATAGCCAAGTTCCGCACACATGAGGACGGCTAAACCGGGATGTTGGATTTATGTCACATTATCAGGAACTTGCCTCCTGGGCTTGCAGAATCTCACTAGCTGTTCTGTCTGGAGACAATATACATCTCTTTAACCTGTGTTTAATGTTCCCTCCACACACATTGTCTGTACCTTTAAGACCTGGCTGGTTGTAGGATTCGCATTCTAATCAGTATTCTGCAACTTGATTTTGTGTCTGTTTGCACTGTTTGAGAGCAGATATCCACTCCATCTGACGAAGGAGCAGCGCTCCGAAAGCTTATGGTATTTGCTACCAAATAAACCTGTTGGACTTTAACCTGGTGTTGTGAGACTTCTTACTGTGTTCACCCCAGTCCAACGCCGGCATCTCCACATCGTTTCAAAACATGCCATGGGATGGGAGGGGGTTGGGGGGGGGGGGGGGTGGGGGAGAGGAGGTGGGAGGGGGTTGGGGGGGTGGGGGGGGGGGGATAAAAATTCCACCCAATGTTTCGAGTGCGCTAAGACTCTTTTTCAGAACTTCCAACTGGCCTGCAATTGTCACCCACAGTGCTCCCAAACAGCTAACAAGTACAGAGGTGAAATAGTTCACATGTTCAAGCTGTGAGGTGTAGAATGCTAATCAGTGACTGGTGGCATGGCTTACTAATGCCGCAGGGCTAATGTGTTATGGTAGAACAGCTTGATGTATCGCGATTTCAAGTCACGGCATCGCTTTCGGGAGCTGAGATATAAATGAGTATGTAAATGAATGCTCATCTACAGATAGGGTTAGTTGAGATTGGGTGGGGGCTCGGAAAGACCCTGAACATCACCCAATGGGCTGAATAGTCCATTACTGTGCTGTAAATTCTATAACTGTATGTAATGATTAGCTGACAAAGTACCAGAGTAGACACAACTAACTAACTCCTATTCTGGAATAGCTTGGAGGTGTTGGCACTGAAATTCCGATGGTTCGAGGGCAGGGAAAAAAACTTGCACAATCCGGACTGAGGGGTAACATTGAAGAGTGCAACCGGGTTACACTGGATCAATGTTCTCCTTTCCATTTATCAAACATTCTAGCAGGGTTAGGAATGGACACATTTTCTTTATGGGACGTGGGCATCGCTGGCTGGACCAGCATTTATTGCCCAACCCTAATTGCCCTTGACCTGAGTAGCTTGCTCAGCCACTTGAGAGGGCATTTAAGAGCCAATCACATTGCTGAGGTCTGAAGTCACAACCGGGTAAGATTTCCTTCTCTAATGGACCCTACTGGTCCCTCTGACACTAAGGGGCAATTTAGCATGGCCACCTAACCCACACATCTTTGGACTGTGGAGGCAATCAGAGCACCTGGGGGAAACCCACGCAGACACGGGGAGAAGGTGCAGACTCCGCACAGGCAGTCACCCGAGGCCAGGAATCGAACGCAGGTCCCTGGCACTGTGAAGCAGCAGTGCTAATCACTGTGCCACCGTGCTGCCCATGTCAGTGAACCAGATGGGTTTTTACAGCAATCAACAATGGTTTCATGCTCATCATTAGACTTTTAATTTCAGATGTATTATTGAATCACCATCTGCTATGTTGAGGTTTGAACCTGGGTCCCCAGAGCATTACTCTAGTTCCCTTGATTATTAGTCTGGTGACAATCCCACAACACGAGCACCTCCCCTTGTCTGTGAACATGTGTTTGTGTGTGTCTGTGTGCGTGTGTGTGTGTGTATGTGTGCATGTGTGTGCGTGTGTGTGTGTGTGCGTGAGTGTGTCTGTGTGTGTGCGTGTGTGTGTGTGTGTGTGTGTATGTGTGTGTGTGTGAGTGTGTGTGTGAGTGTGTGCGTGAGTGTGTGTGTGGAGCGGGGGGCAGAGGGAATGAGGGAATCTGTGGGGACTATAATGTTCAAATATGCAATTTAACATATTAAAGTTGAAAAAAATGTTCAGCACACCAATAACATTTTGGTCAGGCTATTAGGATAAAAATTAATAGCCCCACTTTGGTCTCTTTAGTCAAGACTGTAAACCTGCCTGGGGCAATCTTGTGGGCCTGGGTGAATGCCCTGTATGTGCTGCTAATGGCATGGGGTCCCCCATTCACAATAAATAGGAGTCCTTTAACACAGAACATTCCTCTAACCCTGCATATTTACCACACTAATCCACCTAACCTGCACATCATTTGCACACCAAGGGGCAATTTAGCATAGCCAATCTACCTAATCAGCACATCTTTTGGATTGTGGGAGGAAACCAGAGAAAAAACACATAGACACAGGGAGAACGTACAAACTCCATACAAACAGTGACCCAGAGCCGGAATCGAAGCCAGGCCGCTGGCGCTGCGAGGCACAGTAAGAAGTCTCACAACACCAGGTTAAAGTCCAACAGGTTTATTTGGTAGCACAAGCCACTAGCTTTCGGAGCGCTGCTCCTTCGTCAGGTGACTGGGAGTTCTGTTCACAAAAACAGCATGTAAAGACACAAACTCAATTTACAAGATAATGGTTGGAATGCAAGACTTTACAGGTAATCAAGTCTTAAAGGTACAGACAATGTGAGTGGAGAGAGGGTTAAGCACAGGTTAAAGAGATGTGTATTGTCTCCAGCCAGAACAGCCATGCCTCGGGACATCCTTTCCTGCAGCGTATCAGGTCGACAACGTTGGCCGAGTGTGTGTGTGTGTAAGTGTGTGTGTGTGTGTGTGAGTGTGTGAGTGTGTGCGTGAGTATGTGCGTCAGTGGTGTGCGTGAGTGTGTGTGTGTGTGAGTGGCCAGGCATGGTATATTGGGGAGACCATGCAGACGCTAGGACAAGGGATGAATGAACACCACTCAACAATCACCAGGCAAGAGTGTTCTCTTCCTGTTGGGCAACACTTCAGCGGTCACGGGCATTCAGCCTCTGATCTTTGGGTAAGCGTTCTCCAAGGCGGCCTTCACAACACACGACAACGCAGAATCGCTGAGCAAAAACTGATAGCCAAGTTCCGCACACATGAGGACGGCCTCAACCGGGATCTTGGGTTCATGTCACACTATCTGTAACCTCCACGACTTGCCTGGGCTTGCAAAATCTCACTAACTGTCCTGGCTGGAGACAATACACATCTCTTTAAGCTGTGCTTAACCCTCTCTCCACTCACGTTGTCTGTACCTTTAAGACTTGATTACCTGTAAAGACTCGCATTCCAACCATTATCTTGTAAATTGAGTTTGTATCAAGATATATGCCCTGTTTGTGAACACAACTCCCACTCACCTGATGAAGGGGCCGTGCTCTGAAAGCTTGTGGCTTGTGCTACCAAATAAACCTGTTGGACTTTAACCTGGTGTTGTGAGACTGCTTACTGTGCCTACCCGAGTCCAACACCAGCATCTCCACATCATGGCTGCGAGGCAGCAGTGCTAACCATTGTGTCACCGTGCCGCCCTTATCGTATCTTACAACAACCTTCCCAGGGTATCTCCTCAAACAGTCTCATTTTAGCCTAGATTTCTTCTTTGAGTGTCTGTCATTGTTTGGCAATTTCTGTGGCAGAGAAACTCAGTTTGCTTAAAGCGTAAGCAGCAGCCTTTTAAGAGTTCAGGCTTTATCAAGTCCTTCCCACCCCCACTTTTTGATGTCAACCCTCCTGGTCTTTGGTCCAATTTTGGCTTCACTTAAAGTTAAAATTTATTTATCAGTTTCACGAGCAGGCTTGCATTAACACTGCAATGAAGTTACTGTGAAAATTAGCAGCACATACAGTCGCCACACCCTGGCGCCTGTTCGGGTACACACGGGGAGAATTTAGCATGACCAATGCATCCAACCAGCATGTCACTGGGACTGTGGGTAGAAACCGGAGCACCTGGAGGAAAACCATGGGGAGAACGCGCAGACTCCACACAGACGGTGACCCGAGCTGGGAATCGAACCGGGGTCCCTGGCACTGTGAGGTAGCAGTGCTAATCACTGTGCCGCCGTGCTTGCGGCAAGCCTGGCAGTTCTTAGGCCAGGTTTGCCAAATTGACACCAGGAGTAACTGAAGTAGTATGTATCAACACCTTTACTTAAACATCTTCGATGGAGCGTGGCACAGACCAAAGGTGATTGTGTTTTAAAACGAGTCATCCAGATTTGGCTACATGGGTATTGAAGATGTTTTATTCTGTTTTCCGCCCAGACTGTAACTGACACGTTTTGCCCGGAGGGAGTTTTTTTGCTGTTCCCTCCCAATTCCGCTCTCTTAGTATGTGAACTGTTTGTAAAATGTTATTTTTTAAACCTGCTTCTTTGAACCCTGAAGCTTCAATGCTCGGCAGAATTTGCACAATACACGCTGGATATTTTCTTATTGATATTGCAGACATCACAAAAACCATTTTATCTTTACTTGAACCTAAGCCAGAATTGGGATTTTTAGCAATGCAATAACATCTCGCACACAGTGTGTTAAAAGGAAAATCTCTGTAGTCATTGCCCCTACATGAAAGAAGGGAACTTTGGAGATTTTGTTCTTGCACCATGACAGAAGTGGAATTATCTAAGTCAAAAAATTGAAATCCTACAAATAAAATTAGGCTTGCTGAAAAAAGACATTTTTTGTTGAAGCTTTTCATCTTTTACTCATCAGGACAAAGAACAAAGAACAAAGAACAGTACAACACAGAAACAGGCCCTTCGGCCCTCCACGCCTGAGCCGATCATGATGCTTGCCTAAATTTGCAATTTGCAAGAAGACCAGAAATAAGGGGAACGACATTTTTTAAAAATTCATTCATTCATGGGATGTGAACCTCCCTGATGAACCAACATTTATTACCCATTCCTAATTGCCCTTGATCCGAGTGACTTGCTAGGCCATTTAAGAGTCAACTACATAACCGTGGATCTGGAGTCACATATAGGCCAGACCTTCCCTCTATGACAATCAGCAATTGTTTTATCAAACATTTTTAATTCCTGACTTTTATTGAATTCAAATTCCAACAGCTGCCGTGGGTGGGATTAAAACCTGGGTCCCCAGAGCATTACCCTGGATCCCTGGATTACTAGTCCAGTGACACCACCGCTGTGCCATCGCCTGTATTACTATATGAGGAGAGACTCCTGATTGGTTGGCAAGTGGACTCTGATTGGTAGAGGCCTGACCATGGAGAATGCATCAGTTGATAGTTACTGACAGTTAATTGTCAAGCATTGTTTGAAAACTTAAACCAAGCAGTTTAACTCTGATTGGTCAAGGCATTGCCCTGAGGAATGAACCAGTGAATGGCTGCCACTGTTTTTTGTTAAATGAAACAGGCGCAATGTGTTCACCTGTTCTTTCTGTCTGAAAAGATGAGGGCCCTGGTGCATCAATATATGTAGCTTCCAATACATGCAAATGCACCCTGCCATTGCAGTTGACCCACTCACCCTCCTCCTCATGATCCCCATCCCACAATTCCCCTCTTGCCATCACTCACCTGTTTTCTTCGATCCAGCGCCGATATTAGGCCTGGGTAGGTGTTGTTGCACTGACAGTAGCTACCCCCCCCCTCCCCCCCCACCAGTGGCTCTGTCTTTCAATAGAGCTGGTGGACTCTGATTGACTGGCAGCACTCAGACAGCAGGGTGCTTGATCCCAGAGAAGGCCCGTGGGGAGGGTGGGAGGGGGTGTGTGTGTGGTGTGAATGTTCTATTGTGGGGTTGTCCATGGGGAGGGGTGCTCCATTGGGAGTAGTTCAGTGGGCAGGGGTGTTGCTGTGCTTGTTGGGAGGAGGGTGTTCGGGTGAGACTTTATGTTTTTAATTTATTTTATTGGCACTGCCTTCAGAAGGTCGCCTCAACTTTTTTAACTGAAGTTGCTGGTGGGTTGGGCTCAATCAGAGTTTGTTCCATTAACGTGACATACAGGTTAGCCCTGACTTAATGGAATGGCAGGAGAAGATTACGAGGCTGAATGGTCTGCTACTGTTCCATTGAGTTTCTGGATCTTTGCAAACTTGTCTTCTCAAAGTCCCGCCGACCTGACACCAGAAATTCCCGCCCGACATCTACAGACCTTTCAATGGCCCGTCAAATTTTCCGTCCCCACCTGTGACAATTCCTGTGACGGGCAGGAATGGAAAATTTACCTGTACATTGTCAGAGAGCCAACTGCAGAGGCGTGCCATCGTTTGGAACACCTGCACTGACCATGCACATAACTTTGGTACATAGAGTCACCGAGGTTTACAGCATGGAAACAGGCCCTTCGGCCCAACTTGTCCATGCTGCGCTTTTTTTTTTACCACTAGGCTAGACCCAATTGCCCGCATTTGGCCCACATTCCTCTATATCCATCTTACCCATGTAACTGTCTAAATGCTTTTTAAAGCCAAAATTGTACCCGCCTCTACTACTGCCTCTGGCAGCTCGTTCCAGACACTCACCACTCTCTGAGTGAAAAAATTGTCCCTTTGTACGCTTTTGTATCTCTCTCCTCTCACCTTAAACCTATGCCCTCTAGTTTTAGACTCCCCTACCTTTGGGAAAAGATGTTGACTATCTAACTGATCCATGCCCCTCATTATTTAATAGGCCTCTACAAGATCAACCCTAAGCCTCCCTAAGGGCCAGTAACAGCTTGGCATTGAACCTCGCTGTATCAAGTTGCAGACATGTTGCAATGCTGATCCCTGGAGATGGTTCCATGGAAGGCAATCCTCCTTTGCAAGCACAGCACACAGCACCGGCTCTACTCGGCATCTGAAACAGGAAAGTTGAGTGCTATGTTACCCCAACATTTGTCTGAAAATTCACTGCTACATGCAGCACCCGCTCTCACTTCATTTCTCTTTATTTGTTCTGCTCGACCCCTTCTGCCCTTGCAAAGCCTGGTGATGAGTTTAGACGTCTTTTGGGGTGAGGTTTTTCGTTTTTGGGAAAACTGGCTAACAGTGAGCAGCTCAAATTTTGTTCAGAACATGTGTGACGGAACTATGACATACTAGAGTTGAACCCAATGTTTGGGAATGTGTTGCTGGAATGTTAAAAACGTAAATATCATGGTCAAAAAAAACACCACAGTATTCCCTGTGTGCTCTTTGCTTAAGTGAAATATGCAAGAAGTATACTGCTTCTAAAAACACCAAATTCTTCTTGTATCAAAAAGCTACTTCTGTAAGCAGTACAGCCCTCCCCTTACAACCTGGATGTTTATTTTAAATGAGTAGGTTCATGAGGTAGTGCGTTACTTACACAAACATCAGAAAATAATAAATTAGTTAATGAGAACACTGTGTCCTGTTTAGGTCTCACGCACACCGTGGCTGATGTGAAGACCATGGAGGGAGTTCACCAGATTCCATCCTCGCCTGAAGCACCTTAGTTGCATAAATAGGTTCAAAGTGTTAGGTCTCGACAGCAAAATAAGGCAGAGTTAGATCAGTTGAGAGACGGTCCTTCCATTTCTAACGACTAGTTTTACTATGGAGACGATTGCCAGCTCATTCAAGAGAGATCTGGAGTGATTCATGGAGGAATGTTTGCCTAAGAGGTAGGTCCTTGAAAGTTCATCAGACCAAGAGTCAGCTTGTGATCTTGCGCGGGATTTTCCGGCCGCGCTGGTCTAAAAGCCGGAAATTGGGGTTTCACATTCTCCGCAACCCACCCGCTAAAATTCCAGTGGCGGGCAGGTTGGGAGAATCCCGGCCTTCGTTTTCATTGGCTCAGTGGGTTTGAGCATAATTTTCCAAATCTTTTGCCCCTCTCAGGAAATACTATGGTTGGGGTGGGGGGTAGTGAATGTCTTCTGATGCACCGGGTGTCCGGAGTGTGTGGGGAGGGCTAGGCTTGTCTCTTCCATGGCACGATGGCACAGTGGTTAGCACTGTTGCTTCAGAACGTCAGGGACCCAGGTTCAATTCCGGCTTTGGGCAACTGTCTGTCTGGAGTTTGTACGTTTGCCCCGTGACTTTGTGGGTTTCCTCCGGAAGCTCCGGTTTCCTCCCACATTCCAAAGATGTACAGGTTAGATGGATTGGGCATGCTAAATTGCCCCTTAATGTCCAAAGGTGTTCAGGTTAGGTGGATTAGGCCATGCTAAGTTGCCCCTTAACGACCAAAGTTGTGCAGGTTAGGTGGATTAGTCATGCTAAATGTAACAGCTATGGGGACAGGGCAGAAGAGGTGGGCCTGGGTGGGATGCTTTTTTGGAGAGTTGGTGCAGACTCGATGGACCGATTGGCTTCTTTTTGCACTGTAGGGATTCTATGATGATTTGGTTTTTTTGTGTGGTTCATCAGTGCAATAAAATCATTTTGCCCAAATTCATACCAATTATCAGGCAAAATTGAAGAGATAATCTAGGCCCTTTTCTTTTGGACATGGTCCTCAGACCTTGTTCATCAGATCCCATATTTTCCAGTGTTTCCCAGTTGCCTACCAGACAACTTGATTTGTGTTGCACTTTTAAAATAGCAAAATCTCCTAACTGTGCTAAAGATGCCCTACGGTGTTGGGGAAATAGAGAATAATCAGGAATTAGGAAAAAAGTTGGGAGAGATGTTGGAACATTTGGCTGAATATATATGTTTTGAGGAGGCTTTGCTGGTGGGCGATGTATAATGACACATAGAATAGTGGGAGGAAAACTCCCGAGTACAGGATTACGATGACTGAAGATCATAGCAGCAATGGCAAGAAGAGAGAGGTAGTAGGAATACAGAGCAGGCCAGAGTCAGAGAGGGAATAAACATGAGTCATCGCTTCTTTTGAATAAATAATAATTCAGCATTGCAAGGTTAAAAAAAAAACAACTATCTAAGTTTGGAAAAATGAACTTATATTCTTTCAGGAAATTGCCAGAAAATTTGGGCAATTATTTGTCATTATTGTTGAGAAGAGAGACATGTTGCCGAAGCTTTTTGCCTTGCACTTATCAGGACAAATGCCAGAATGCCAAATTTCAAACCACCACAACAATTTATACCACAGGAGAAAAGGGTGCTGATTGGCTGGACAGTTGACTCTGATTCATTGAGGGATTGTTATGGAGGAAACAATAGAGAACTGAAGGCTCCCCAAGCTCCTGGGTGACTCAAAGTGGTGCAAGGCTTAATCACATTGGCCGGAATTCTCCAGTCATTCATGCCGGTGGGATTCTCCAGAGAATCCCGTCACTAGCAAACAACGCGCCACCTCTGGCCGGCGAGAAACATGCAGCTTGAATGTCGGAGAATGTCGTCCAATCCTTTTGTTTGCAGGGAATAGGCTCCTGCATCTGAAGGTATTTCAGTTCTAGCAAGTATAAAGGAGCCATGTCACGAGATTGACTGCTGATCTTAAAATGATTGTTATTGTTTGATTTGATTTGATTTGATTTATTATTTTCACATGTATTGAGATACGATTCATTCAAGGAATCATTGAATCCATACAGTGCAGAAGGAGGCCATTCAGCCCATCGTGTCTGTACCGACCACAATTCCACCCAGGCCCTATCCCCGTAAGTCCACACATTTACCCGCTAATCCCTCTAGCCTACACATTCTGGGACACAAACGGACAATTTAGCATGGCCAATGCACTTAACCTGCACATTTTTGGTTTGTGGGAGGAAACCGGAGCACCCAGAAGAAACCCACACAGACATGGGGAGAATGTGCAACCTCCACATAGACAGTGACCCAAACCGGGAATCGAACCCAGGTCCCTGGAGCTGTGAGGCAGCAGTGTACAGTGAAAAATATTGTTTCTTGCACGTAATACAGACAAAGCATACCATTCGTATAGTGCATAGGGGAGAAGGAAAGGAGACAGTGCAGAATATAGAGTACAGACATAGCTAGGGTGCAGAGAAAGATCACCTTAATATATGATAAATCCATTCAAAAGTCTGATGGCAGCAGGGAAAGAGATGTTCTTGAGTGGGTTGGCACGTGATCTCAGACTTTTGGATACTGTAGTTTTTTTACATGCTCAGGGTTGCTCAGTAAATGCTGCCCAATTGCAGAATCAAATACGAATGTATGAATTTCAGTTTAAATATAGTGCCAGGTTTGTAGGGCATATACCCAGTGACTGGCTGATCGAATGAAATAGCATGCTTCTTCAGTATTTTGTAATAGGCAGAGTACATACTGTACTCAACCAGCCTATATGTGCAAAACCCTAACCTAAATGTTTAATGTAAGATGTGATTCCTTGATGGGGTAGCACTTGCTGAGCAATCCTGAGTGTGCGAATAGCTACACCAACAGCCAATTTAAGATAATCAGGTGAGCCCATAACGTAGCTCATTAATGTTTGCTTGAAGCAATACATTTTGATCAGAGCTGGTCATGGAAGGAGCTGTCAATTGAAAAATATTCATTGTTCCAGGCAAGGAAATCCATAGAATTAACTATTACACATTTAGATAAACAGGGTAAGAGTTGATAAGATGAAAGCCCGTAAGTCCAATGTACCTACGGCCTCAATGAAATGGGGAGGCAATGGCCTAGTGGTATCATTGCCTGACTATTAATCCAGAAACTCAGCCTATGTTCTGGGGACCCGGGTTCGAATCCCACCACGGCAGATGGTGGAATTTGACTTCAATAAAAAATGTCTGGAATTAAGAATCTACTGATGACCATGAAACCACTGTTGATTGTCGAAAAAACCCATCTGGTTCACTGATGTCCTTTCAGGAAGGAAATCTGCCGTCCTTACCTGGGCTGGCCTACATGTGGCTCCAGAGCCACAGCAAAGTGGTTGACTCTCAACTGCCCTCTGAACAGGGGCAACTAGGGATAGACAATAAATGCTGGCCCAGCCAGCGATGCCCATGTCCCTCAGATGAATAAAAAAAAAGAAATATAACTTTATACAGTTATAAGTCCACTAAACCCATCCCTCGATGTTACATTAGATTGGAGAAGTCAAGCCTATTTTATTCATTCTAGGCTGGTGAATCTTCCTCTACCTCCTCCATGCTGATAACATAGCGGCCGATGTGAAGGTAATGGGCATTCCACCCTCGCAGTCACCCTTACCTTCCATCCCATCCCAGAGAGCCGTTAATATCCAGCACTAACAGTTTTGGTATCCATACACCTATTTAAATTATTTTGGAACATTGGCAACAGATTTGATTTGAATAACAGCTGATTAATGTATTTGCACAGAGGGCAAAAATAAGTCATGTTATGTATGACTCATATTTATGCAAATTAACTTAAATTCTATTTTAGACAACAAGACTGCAACAAAATAAAACTTCAATCACACGGGTCTGGATCATCCATGGAGTGGCAATCTGACAGTGAGATTCACTCACTCCTTTATACAGAGCTGTAAGTTTCTCACCTCGACTTCAATCCCGGGCCTTTCACAATTGGGAAAATAGACTTTATTTGTTCAATATCTGAAAGAACATTACAAAACATTGCAAAACGGCCATCGTACACAATGCAATAATATTCAGGCTTTCTCTCACGGATCAAGTTACACTCTGAGGTTCTTCAATACAGTCACATAAACATTACAGACATTTCAAAATTGTCTTGACAACTGGTGTAAAGGTATTTAAGTTGACTACATAGAGCAGGTGGCACTCTGAGGTGCTTCCATACAATTGTGATACATGTGATAATATTCACTGTGAACATCCAATGTGAGTCACACAGCCTGAGGGGTTCGATACCACTCACCTCAGTTCACAATGGGGAAGCGGTGCCGTAGTGGTATTGACACTGGACGTATAATCCAAAGACCCAGCATAATGCTCTGAGGACCCGGGTTCAAATCTCACCATGGCAGAATCTGGAAAAATCTGAAATTAAAAGTCTAATGATGACCTGCCTTTCGACATACTGGTTCTAGTTTTCATCTTCGGGGGTCAAACAGTTCAGTCTTTCAAATTTAAGGCATTTTAATGTGTCTATGCACCTTGCTCCTTCACAGATTTGACGCTCAACTCGCCTCCCCCTCCAGCTGCACACTGTGATCCCCAATGACAAACAAACATTTTTTTCCTCGTCGCCAGTGTAATAACTTTGAAAGTGACTTGTTGTGGTTTAAAGGCATAAAGGGTTTATTACCAATGATGGCTAGAACAACAAGGGTCTGACCGAATGGTACGCATGACTGTTCCGCACTCCGCCCTGGTTCCAACTGAGGATCCTCCTCAACCCAGGAGGTGCGCCCTTGCTCACGATTGGCTTGGCCTCCCACGCTGCCTCTCCACAGGGTCTGGCCCGCTTGTGTGGCCATCAGGGGTTGTCCCCTTAAAGAGGCCATGCTATCACACAAATGCAGCAAGCAGGAGTGAAATTCTTTTTGTCATTTTTCAATGCCATTAGTACTGACTCCAACAAAAACTCGAATTAAAAATCAGAGTAAGGTCAATGAGCTGGGAGTAAAATTGGTCTTGAGCAAGAATCAGGCAAGAATGGACAGCCTGCTTTATGCTGGCCCAGTTTTCTTTTCCATCTTTCACTGTGATTTAACAGTGGGCAGCACAGTGGCACAGTGGTTAGCACTGCTGCCTCACAGCACCAGGGACCAGGGTTCAATTCCCTGCTTGGGTTACTGTTTGTGTGGAGTCTGCACATTCTCCCCGTGTCTGCGTGGATTTCCTCCGGGTGCTCCGGTTTCCACCCACAGTCCGAAAGACATGCTGGTTAGATGCATTGGCCATGCTAAATTCTCCCTCAGGGTACCCGAACAGGCGCCGGAGTGTGGCGACTTTTCACAGTAACTTCATTGCAGTGTTAATGTAAGGCTGCTTGTGACATGAATAGATAAACTTCAATGTGACCTCAGGAAAAATGCCCCTTAGTTGCAACTGTGTACATTTTATCTGAGAGTCTTGTGGCGCAGTGCAGAGCAACCCTGCCTCTGGGTGGAATTCTCCGATCTTGCACGTCCTGCTAGCGAGAATGGAGAATTTGGCGCTCTGCCAATTCTCCATTCCCAACAGCAAGACCGGATAATCCAGCTGCAGGCGAGGTCGGAAAGTTCTAGTTTCTGTGTCCGAAGCTCTGAGTTTGATTCCTGCACAAGGATTTGACAGCCAAGGAATGTGCGTTCCTAACACACTCAAAGAGGTCGAGTATCAATCAGCAAACCTTTCCAAATGCATCTCTGGCAGGCAGTAAGAGTGGGAGAGATTCCTGGTCAGCCCTGTGAAGGAGAGGAGTTGGACCCTCCACCATCACTGTCCAGATTGCAACATGCATGCAAATGTTCGTGTTGCCATGGCAACCAGACTCTCTGAGTGAACTGTAGCACTCCGCCACTAGGTTTTATCAACTTTTACACGTTTATGGACTTTCTGAAGAAGCTTGTCAATTCATAGAATCCCTACAGTGCAGAAGGAGGCCATTTGGCCCATCGAGTCAGCACCGATCATAATCCCACCCAGGCCTTATTCCTCTAACCCCACATCTTTACCCCGCTAATCCCCCTGACACTAGGGTCAATTTAGCATGGCCAATCCACCTAACCTGCACATCTTTGGACTGTGGGAGGAAACCGGAGCACCCGGAGGAAACCCACGCAGACACGGGGAGAACGTGCAAACTCCACACAGATAGTGACCCGAGGCCAGGAATTGCACTCGAGTCCCTGGTGCTGTGAGGCAGCAGTGCTGATCACTGTGCCACCGTGCCGCCCAAGGCGATAAACCTCAAATACGCTCACCGCGGTATGTGGCCGTCATCCATCTTATAAAAATGTGCAGTCCCAGTCTGCAAATTCTATAACCATTACATTTACTGGGCAGATAATCACAGCTGGGAATGTACAATGATAGGACTTGTGTTTCCACTACATGGGCCAGGTAGGTACAGGTCCATTCGAATTTGGACCCTGAATGACAACTTGCACCAACGTCCAGATTGTTTAAGACTGTGGCCACCTTCTCAAGGGCAACTACAGATGGGCAATAAATGCTGGCCTAGCCAGAAACCCCCACATCCCGTGAAGAAATATAAAAGTTTAAAGTTTAAGTTTATTTATTAGTGTCACAAAAAGGCTTACATTAACACTGCAATGAAGTTACTGTGAAAATCCCTTCATCGACACACTCCGGCGCCTGTTTGGATACACTAAGGGAGAATTCAGCATGGCCAATGCACCTAATCAGCACGTCTTTCAGACCGTGGGAGGAAACCGGAGCACCCGGAGAAAACCCACGCAGACAAGCGGAAAACGTGGGACAACAATTTCTCAAAGGAACGCTGAACAACTTGAGGAAGCCACGGTGGCACGGTGGTTAGCACTGCTGCCTCACAGCGCCAGGGACCTGGATTCGATTCCGGGCTTGGGTCACTGTGTGGAGTTTGCACGTTCTCCCCGTGTCTGCGTGGGTTTCCTCCGAGTGCTCTGGTTTCCTCCCACACTCCAAAGATGTGCAGGGTTAGGTTGATTGGCCATGATATGCCACGCCACCGTGGCTTCCTCAAGTTGTTCATGGCATTTGGCTGTAACTGGTCTTTGGTGGCAAGTTCTGGAAACTGCCAGGCCATTTTGCATTGATTGGCCATGAAAAATTACTCCTTAGTGTCAGGGGGACTAGGAGGGTAAATGTGTGGGGTTATGGGGATAGGACCTGGGGGGGATTGTGGTCAGTGCAGGCTCGATGTGCCAGGTGGCCTCCTTCTGCACTGCAGATTCCATGATTCTATGATAAGCCCTTAAAAATCTGACTCTGGTGTCACAGATTGCGTGAACATATACAGATAAAATTCCGCTCCTGCGAAAGGTTGCTGCACCAACCAACTAACTCTTGCTCGCTGGATGGAACAGGTTGAGTACTGCCAGCCCCTGCATTCTCAAATGGATATTGGTTATGCTCATTTTTATTCATTCGCAGGACACGGGCGTCACTGGTTGGCCAGCATTTATTGCTCATCCCTAGTTGCCCTTTGAAGAGTCAACCACATGTCGGCCAGACCGGGTAATGACAGCAGATTTCCTTCCCTAAAGGACATCAGTGAACCAGATGGGTTTTTCTGACAATCGAGAATGGTCTCATGGTCATCAGCAGATTCTTAATTCCAGATTGAATTCAAAGTCCACCATCTGCCGTAGTGGGATTTGAACCCTGGTCCCCAGGACATTCGCTGAGTTTCTGCATTAATAGTCCAGTGATAATCCCACTAGGGCATTGCCTCTCCGTGTACTAATGAGCATTTGACAAGATCTTTGACTCTGCTGCCAATAAAGTGAACTCTGAGCCACTCCTCGACTGGTCCACATGCAACAGCCTGGTTACCACAACTAAAAGCACATTTGAAAGAGCAATTATTTCTTAATCTAGATATTCTGGAGTGTAAAAATAAGAGTTATGGAGAGATCTGTTGGATTTACTGTGGCATTTCAGTCTGCGTTTCTGCATGCACTGAATCTCTGTCAGAGTTTAAAACTGCACTGCATTCAGAGTGTTAAATTCTTCCCACATACAGCTACATTTGTTAACTTTAAGCATTTTATCCCTTGCAAAACAACAGGGATAAAATCATAACTTACACAAATCTTTCTGCACAAACTGTTGTCAAATTGACAAGACATCTCAACTCTTCAGTAACCGGGCCAGTGTAAAGGTCTCAATCCCCCTGCTGAGCTTTCTGTCTGATACACTCACTGGAGGAGAATTATCCAAGTCTAGAATTGTTATTTAACTATAATCCTAGCAATGTTGCGGATGGTGTTCACATTCCAGCAACGTCCACGGGATTTGGTGCAGAGGATAGCTATATTACAATCACAGAATCGGAATCACAGACTACTACAGTGCAGAAGATGGGCCATTTAGCCCATCGAGTCTGCACCGATGCATGAAAGGCCCTGACCTGCTCACCTAATCCCACTTGTCAGCACTTGGCCCATGTCAGCAGCAGTCTGGGGGTGTTGAGGTGCTTCCTAGGAAGACCCATTTACAATTGACAGAACACTTCATTACTTCAGATCAATTATAGTAAGAAGTCTCACAACACCAGGTTAAAGTCCAACAGGTTTATTTGGAATCACGAGCTTTCGGAGCGCTGCTCCTTCATCAGGTGAGTTGCGGTAGGTTCACAAACACGGCATATATAGACAAAGACACAATTACAAGATAATTACAGATTGGAATGTGAAGAATTGGTGGAATGCGAGTCTTTACAGGTAATCAAGTCTTTACAGGGTACAGACAGTGTGCATGGAGAGAGGGATAGTCACAGGTTAAATTGTCTCAAGCCAGGACAGTTAGTAGGATTTTGCAAACCCTGGCAGTATGGTGGGGGTTACATGTAGTGTGTCATGAACCCAAGATCCCGGTTGAGGGTGTCCTCATGCGTGTGGAACTTTCAGAAACTGATAGCCAAGTTCCGCATGCATGAGGATGGCCTCAACTGGAATCTTGGGTTCATGCCACATTACATGTAAACCCCACCACTTGGCCTGTGTTTGCAAAGTTCTACTAACTGTCCTGGCTTGAGACAATTCACCTGTGATTATCCCTCTCTCCACACACACACTGTTTGCACCTGTAAAGACTTGATTACTCATAAAGACTCGCATCCCAAACATTCTTCACATTCCAATCAGTAATTATCTTGAAATTGTGTCTTTGTCTATATATGCCATGTTTGTGAACTAACCTCCACTCACCTGGTGAAGGAGCAGCGCTCCAAAAGCTCGTGCTTCCAACTAACCCTCTTGGACTTTAACCTGGTGTTGTGAGACTTCTTACTGTGCCCACCCCAGTCCAAAGCCGGCATCTCCACATCAGAATAATTATGAAGACTCTTCTTTACATTCTAGTTTAGATGGGTATCTTGAGAGAAACGTCTTGCATCACTGGGCAGCATACGTGTGACAAGGAATTAAAATATATAAATATACATTCTCAAAGCAGTTAGAAAGATGAACATGGTCCATAGTAAGGATATAACTGATTGGCATGGCATTTGTGTTAATTTAAACTGAATGATCTGTGAAATAATCAGTAAAACCATGAAATAATCAACATAATAGATTTTAATTTATACAAAATACTGACAAAAGATTGGATTTTTCCCCAGTATTATTACTCAGTCAAAGCTTTGGTAAGTAGTTTGTTAGTGTCACACTTTGCTGTAAGGTGAAACCTCTGTGAAAAAAGGTTGAATCATTTCGCTTAAAACAAGCAACTCAAGGCTGGTGACTAACGATCACTTGCCCAGTCACCACATAAATTCCCGTGTTGCTGTTCCATTAAATGTACAAATAGAAATCGAGCATCTGTTTCTTTATTTAAACCTTGCTACTGGGAAATCAGGCGGGTTTTTCTTAGTAAATGCAGAATGTAATTAGATTGCGTATTGCAGACAAGCAGCAATCATTCAGTGTCTATAAACAGCGAAGCTGCTGAACTCTGCTTCATCCCTCCAAAGAGAACATTTAAGACAATCGGAAGATTTAAACCAAGGTGGCATCTCATAGAGTCATAGTCATAGAGGTTTCCAGCATGGAAACAGGCCCTTCGGCCCAACCTGTCCATGCCACCTCTTTTTTTTAACTACTAAGCGAGTCCTAATTGTCCATGTTTGGCCCATATCCCTCTATAGCCATCTTACCCATATAACTGTCTAAACACTTTTTAAAAGACAAAATTGTACGCGCCTCTACTAATACCTCTGGCAGTTTGTTTCAGACACTCACCACCCTCTGTGTGAAAATACTGCCCCTCTGGACCCTTTTGTATCTCTCCCCTCCCACCTTAAACCTATGCCCTCTAGTTTTCGACCCCCCTACCTTTGGGCATCTGTATCTTTTTGTTCACACATTTCCCCCATCTACTATTTAATAGAGATGTGATCTTAAGAATATAAACCACCTTCTAAGACTTCTGGAGACAGTATGACCTTTTTAAAAATTCATTCATGGGACATAGGCGTCACTGGCTGGCCAGCAGTTATTGCCCATCCCTGGTTGCTCTTGAACTTGCTAGGCCATTTCAGAGGGCAGTTGAGAGTCAACCACATGTAGGCCAGACCAGGTAAGAACAGCAGATTTCCTTCCCTAAAGGACATTAGTAAACCAGATAGGTTTTTCCGACAATGGTTTCATGGTTATCATGAGATTCTTAATTCCAGATTAAAAAAAATTGGATCCAAATTCCACCATCTGCTGTGGCAGGATTCGAACCCAGATCCCAAGAAGAGTAGCTGAATTTCTGGATTAACCATCTAGCAATAATACCACGAGGCCACCGCCTCCCCTTAACTGACACTGCATCGATTGTTTTGGTGACATGAAGGTTTTCCTTATTTAAAATAATAAGACATAAAAGTTGATATATGCTGTATCTGCCATTGGGACAAATAATGGGCACAAACGTATCAAATTAGCAATGTGGTGGCTTCCACCCATTTTGCACAGGCATCAATCCCACAGCTAAATTTGTGAGGCAATATTTTAGGGCCTTGGGTAGACACTTAAACAGGCTTGATGGGCTTGTTGAACACAAAAATTATGGGCCTGTTGACAGATCCCTTTTCAAAATTAGCCCGCGATGAGCAGGCGAGGTGTCAGGTTCACTGGGCTCTGGATTGGTTGGTGGTCACCAAAAACATGACGAATCAAAAGGGAATTTATTTTAAAAAGCAGTGCCTTCCTGGGCTCCAGGGGAGCAACTCCAGAGGTGCCACAGCTGACCCTTCTACCTGTCACGCTTCAATCCCTGCTGGGGCTTTGGGGGGGGGAATGGTTACCTGAGGACCATTGTTGTCTAAAGTCTGCACCTCGCCAGTCTAAATGAGACTGTAATCCACTTCCAATCAGATCCCGGGCCTAGTTCTTTCAGGGGAGAAAGGAATGGAAAAAGATAGCCTTGCATTTATAGGTTAAAAGCAAATTACTGCGGATGCTGGAATCTGAAACTAAAAGAGAAAACGCTGGAAAATCTCAGCAGGTCTGGCAGCATCTGTAAGGAGAGAAAAGAGCTGACGTTTCGAGTCCAGATGACCCTTTGTCAAAGCTTTCCAGCGTTTTCTCTTTTGCCTGCATTTATAGGTGCCTTGCAAATCTTCAGGGCAAACCGATGTTTTTGACTTGATTTATTATTGTCACATGTATTAGTACACAGTGAAAAGTATTATTTCTTGCACTATACAGCCAAAGCATACCGTTCATAGAGAATGTAAGGAGAGAGTGCAGAATGGAGTGTGACAGTCATAGCTAGGGTGTAGGGAAAGATCAACTTAATGCAAGATACGTCCATTCAAAGGTCTGAGGGCAGCAGAGAAGAAGCTGTTCTTGAGTCGGTTGGTATGTGTCTTCAGGATTTTGTATCTTTTTCCCGATGGAAGAAGGTGGAAGAGAGTATGTCTGGGGTGCGTGAGGTCCTTAATTATGCTGGCTTTTTTTCCAAGGCAGCGGGAAGTGTAGACAGAGTCAATAGATGGGAGGCTGGTTTGAGTGATGGACAGGGCTTCATTCACGACCCTTTGTGGTTTCTTGCGGTCTTGGACAGAGCAGGAGCCATATCAAGCTGTGTCTTAACTGTGAAATGTGGCAATTGTTTTAATGTAGGAAAGGCAGAAGCCAATTTGCACACAGCAAGATTCCACAAACGAGAACGTAATAATGTTCAGATGCTATCAGTTGAGAGATCAATAATGGGCAGGGCTCTGGGGAGAGTCCTCCACCCCCTGCTCATCTTTGTAATAATGAAATGATCATTTCTAACCAGATGATTCCATCTAATATCTCATCTAAAAGACAGCACCTCCATCAATACAATGCTCCCTCAGTGCGACACTGGAGAGTCAGTGAAGATTTTGTGTTCAGGGTTTATTCATGAGTATCACAAGTAGGCTTACATTAACACTGCAATGAAGTTACTGTGAAACCTCCTCGTTGCCACTCTCCGGCGCCTGTTTGGGTACACTGAGGGAGAATTTAGCATGGTGAATTCACCTAACCAGTACGTCTTTCGCACTGCGGGAGGAAACCCACACAGACACGGGGAGAACGTGCAAACTCCGCGCAGATAGTCACCCAAGCCGGGAATTGAACCCGGATCCTTGGCACTGTGAGACAGCAGTTGTTACCTGCACCTTGTTCACACCAGCAGGGCCAATACAAACTCATTTCTAGCCTTAACCCCTCCGTCAAAATAAAGTTAGCTCAGAGCAAACAATAAGATATTCAAGTCTGCATCAGCTGATAATACATTTTTATTTCAATTTAAGTCGCCTGTACCTGATATAAAAACACATTTTAAATAGAATGGCTGGGGAGAAAGAAGAAAATGCATCATTCGTTTGAAAGTACAGGCATATTCCATTTTTAATTTAAATACATTTCCGATCAGTTTATTTTTGTGCTACAATGTCAATCATGACGGGTATGTGCGATTGTCTCTGAAGCTCTGTCAGCTGTCTTTGCAGTGAAAGGGTCAGAAAGGGAATGTTTTAGTCGTCGCAGTTTATTTACAAGTGGAATGATTCAATGCAACCTGACCTCACTGCAGCATGTTGTCGCTGTGGGACTCTCCTAACACACTACTACAAGCTCTGAGCTAATGAACTTGCACATTAGTACCCAAAGCATGTACACTACACTTTTATACACTTGTTATAGGGCGATGCTTTGCAAGGCCAGTTCCCCAAAACAGATATAAAGGAATATGGAGTGCTCTCCTTCATTGGCAGAGAATATGAGAGTGAGGATATAATGTTGGAATTGTATAAAACATTGGTGAGGCCACAACTGGAGTGTTGTGCACAATTCTGGTCACCATATTACAGGAAGGACATCATTGCTCTGGAGAGGGTGCAGAGGAGATTTACAAGAATGCTGCCAGGGCTAGAAGAGTGTAGCTATGAGGAGAGTTTGGATAGATTGGGGTTATTTTCCTTGGAACAAAGAAGGCTCAGGGGTGGCTTGATTGAGGTGTACAGAATTGTGAGGGGAAGAGAAAGAGTGGGCAGGTTAAAATTGCTTCCCTTGGTGGAGAACTCTAAAACCAGAGGACATAAATTCAAGTTAAGTGGCAGAAGGTGTTGAGGGGACACGAGGAGCAATTTCTTTACGTAGAGGGTGGTGGGTATCTGGAATTCACTGCCTGAGTTGGTGGTGGAGGCAGAGACCCGAGACTATTTTAAGAAGTACCTGAATCTGCACCTTAAGTGTTGTAAACAACTGGGCTATGGGTCAGATGCAGGAAGGTGGGATTAAAAAGGGCACCTAGGTTATGGGTGTGGGTGAATGCCAGGGTGGGCTGGTCAGAAGACCTATTTTGGTTCTCTGGAACATGATGCCAGTTGTTTAGAAGATTTTTAGCCCTCGAGCCCTCACGTCTCAGACTCACCTGCTTCAAGCTAACTCAATGCCAACTCACCCAGTATCCATCATGGCCAACTCACCCAGCATCCATCAGGGGCGGCATGGTAGCACAGTGGTTAGCACTGCTGCTTCACAGCTC
The DNA here is from genome assembly GCF_964213995.1 of Mustelus asterias. Classification (NCBI taxonomy): domain Eukaryota; kingdom Metazoa; phylum Chordata; class Chondrichthyes; order Carcharhiniformes; family Triakidae; genus Mustelus; species Mustelus asterias. Next base: position 128,901,017 of record NC_135809.1, read on the forward strand.
CAGGGACCTGGGTTCGATGCTCGGGTCACTGTCTGTGTGGAGTTTGCACATTCTCCTCGTGTCTGCGTGGGTTTCCTCCGGTTGCTCCGGTTTCCTCCCACAGTCCAAAGATGTGCGGGTTAGGTTGATTGGCTATGCTAAAATTGCCCCTTATTGTCCTGAGATGTGTAGGTTAGAGGGATTAGCGGGTGAATGTGTAGGGATATGGGAGTAGAGCCTGGGTGGGATTGTGGTCGGTGCAGACTCGATGGGCCGAATGGCCTCTTTCTGCACTGTAGGGTTTCTATGACTTTCTATGACCTCAGGAGCCATATGGAGATGAGAAAAAATATACTTCTGAAAAATCTAATACAGCTTTCACCATGCAGACCTGATAGTGAAAATAAAACTCCTATTCATGAAAACATCAAAGCTTTTAAATCTCCTGAAGTGATTAATCTCTTATGAAAACAAATAAATCTAACCCTAATCAGTTAATAACCTCTCTAAGCTGGGAATTAAACTGTGAACTAAAGCTCTTTGGTGAGATAATTGTAGTTTTTGAAGATCCGACAAGCATTCATAATAAATAGTCCAGAAAGAAATGTCAAAAAATAACTCTGTTGATACTGCTCAAACAGACGTAATGCTCTGTAATACTAGTTGGCCTGTCAATCAAAGCAGTTTAGCAGAGGCTTTTAAAAACAAATCACTGACAGCTGCAGCCTGTTTTTAACAATTTAAAGAGTGCAAAAATTAAAAGAACATCATGACCTGGTTGGGATGCTCTGTCAGAGAGTCAGTGCAAACCTGTTGGGCCGAATGGCCTCTCCGGAACTAAAGGGCTACTATGATTCTATGATCACTCACACAGTAATATTCATATTAATGGGGAGGGTGCGAGGGGACCCAGGTAGTGTGCAAAGAACCCAGCAGGTTATGGAAACCTTGCTGACCTCTGGGGCCTCCCAGCTAACAGATGGCAGGCAGGAGCAGAAACAGGCAGCAGGAGGTTGGGGCCTGGAACCCATAGGAATTGAAGCTTATGAACCTGGATCAGGGCTGGGAAGGAGCCAGGACATTGGGGCATCATGAATGGACAGGGAGATCAGATCATGAAACTGAAAGACAGCGCATTTAACATTTAAAAAGGAAATTATAAACAAAAGGAACAGAATAAAGCTACAGATGGGAAAGTCTGATAGAAGTCTACAAGATTATGAGGGGCATAGACAGAGTGGATAGTCAGAAGCTCTTTCCCAGGGTGGAAGAGTCAATAACTACGGGGCATAGGTTTAAGGTGCGAGGGGCAAGGTTTAAAGGAAATGTACGAGGCAAGCTTTTTACACAGAGGGTGGTGGATGCCTGGAACTCACTGCTGGGGGAGATAGTAGAAGCAATAGTGACTATTAAGGGGCGTCTGACAAATACATGAATAGGATAGGAATGGAGGGATATGGCCCCCGGAAGAGTAGGGAGTTTTAGTTCAGACCGGCAGCATGGTCAGTGCAGGCTTGGAGGGCCGAAGGGCCTGTTTCTGTGGTGTAATTTTCTTTGTTCTTTGAAATTTGAAAATGTGGAAGGGAGTATGAATGAGGATCAGCAAAAAAGAAGGCAATATAAAGGCATATTAGATGAGGTGGACTGACCATGCTAAATTGCCCCTTAGTGTCCAAAGATGTGTAGGTTTAGGGAGATTAGCAATGTAACTATGTGGGGTTACAGTTGGGGAGGTGGCGTGGACAGAGTAAGGTGATGTGTCAGAGAGTCAGTGTAGACTCGATGGGCTGAATGACCTCCTTCTACATTGTAAGGATTCTATGATTCTCGTAGCAACAGATTAGTCAGGTTAGGATAGAGTTGCTAAGAATCAATGGAGGTAAGTGTGTAGTGAGTGGAGAGCAAGGAAGTGTTTTAGCTTATTTATTTATTAGTCACAAGTAGGCTTACATTAACACTGCAATAAAGTGACTGTGAAAATCCCCTAGTCGCCACACTCCGGCGCCTGTTCGGGTACACTGAGAGAGAATTTAGCTTGGCCAATGCACCTAACCAGCATGTCTTTTTTTGGAGTGTGGGAGGAAACCGGAGACCCAAAGGAAACCCACGTAGACACGGGGAGAACGTGCAGACTCCTCACAGAGAGTGACCTGAGTCAGGAATCAAACCCGGGTCCCTGGCGCTGTGAGGCAGCAGTGCTAACCACTGTGCCACCGTGACGCCCCAAGATACCAAATAAATGCCTCGGTTTTCCACAGATATTGAGAGTTGATAGTGGGATTGTAGAATCGCCAGCGGTATGTATAGAACAGTTTTATCATCCAAATAAGTGATGCCAAGGAGAATTACACAAACCCTGAAATAGACATAGCACTTGAAGCTAATCAGCTTGAACCTGGTAAAGCGATAGACTGCAATGTTCCAGAATTCTGTGTAAGATAAAACTGTGCCAACTGAAGAGTGAGAAAACTGATTCCTCGAGCCAAAAAAAATGGAGACAGGAATACAGCAAGACATAGTAGTGTAGTCAGTCTGGCAAATAAAACACGGGAACTACAGATAGTTAAACTCATTTTTCACAGCTATTAACATCAATTAATTACAATTTTCACTCGAATATGCACATAGTCTTGGAATTCAGATATGAAATATCAGCTCTCAAATGAAAATGTATTTCGACTTATTCACTTCTTTGACTTAAAGCCTTGGTAATACATTATACATTCGGAATATAAAGCCTACCCTCCAACTCATCGTTAACAATATCACAGGAGATCTTCCATCTTGCACAAGTGTGAGCTAAATGATTGAAAGAAAATCATGATTTCTATAAAGGCATGGGGACTGTTTGCTCTTAAGTTGTATAAGGAAATAGGATAGTTAGCACTGCTGCCTCACAGCGCCAGGGACCCAGGTTCGATTCCCGGCTTGGGTTACTGTCTGTGTGGAGTTTGTACGTTCTCCCTGTGTCTGCGTGGGTTTCCCGCGGGTGCTCCGGTTTCCTCCCACACTCCAAAAAAAGATGTGCTGGTTAGGTGCATTGGCCATGCTAAATTCTCCCTCAGTGTACCCGAACAGGCATCGGAGCGAGGCGACTAGGGGATTTTCACAGTAACTTCACTGCAGTATTAATGTAAGCCTACTTGTGACTAATAAATAAATTTTAACTTTAAAGTTATTGGGTCTAAGTCAAAGAACGTTACAAAGAAATAGCAGATCATTTAATTCTGAGAAATTCAAAATCATTAGGACAAATAAAAACATTAATGCATTCTAGTCCTGAGTCTGAATTTCGAAAATTTTGTGGCACAGTGGTTAGCCCTGCTGCCTCACAGCGCCAGGGACCCGAGTTCGATTCCCGGCTTGGGTTACTGTCTGTGTGGAGTTTGCACGTTCTCCCCATGTCTGCGTGGGTTTCCTCCGGGTGCTCCGGTTTCCTCCCACAATCTGAAAGACATGCTGGTTAGGTGCATTGACCCGAACAGACGCCGAAGTGTGGCGACGAGGGGAATCTCACAGTAACTTCATTGCAGTGTTAATGTAAGCCTTACCTGTGAGTAATAAATAAACTTTCATTTTACTTTACTTTAGAATATGCATCAGAATAAGATACTGAGACATTTGACAAAGGGAGCAGATGGGACTCAGAAAAGGATATCTCGTTTCAAATCACTGAACTTCAAAGAGGTTTAATTCTTAAATGGATGTAGCCCAGGTAAAGACATTCAATGAAATGAAAATAGAACAAAGATCAAAGAACAGCACAGCACAGGAACAGGCCCTTTAGCCCTCCAAGCCTGCGCTGATACAGGACGCCTTTCTGAAGTAAAGACCTTTTGCCTCCACACAATCCATATCCCTCTATTCCCTACCTATTCATGTATCTGGTAAGATGCCTCTTAGACGTTGCTAAATACAGTTATTTTCGACAAAATGCAGTAAGAGAATTGGAGGAGATTATCAGTTAAGGAAAGGTTGTTATGTCACTCCGTGAATTATGGATTAGGCTGCCACCTGCTGAAGTAAATGTCAATAGTGGGGGGGAGGGTTCAGTGCTATGGAGAATTAGAAAATCAAAGGTAAAGGAGAGGGTAGGAGTGCAGGTTAATGATGAGGACTTTCAATTAGTTAAAGGAGACGAGAGCTCAGGAGAGGTTAGTAAAGTTTCCAGACCACGTAATAGAACAGGGAGTATAGAAGATGGCAGGAATCTAACCTCAAGCAGAGTAAAAAAGGTGACAGGTATGAGAAGGGAGGTGATCAACACAGTGCAGGGAGTTGGTCTGGGGAAGAAAAACCAGTCTGTGATAGGAAGGGACAGAGCAGGCAAACAAAGGAATGCACTAATAAATCGGGTCCAGGTAGGAAAGACTAACATAAAGACACTTTACCTGAATGCACGTAGCATTCGAAACAAAGTGAATGAGTTGACGACACAAATTAGTACACATAGAAACATAGAAACATAGAAAACTACAGCACAAAACAGGCCATTCAGCCCCACAAGTTGTGCCGAACATATCCCTACCTTTCAGGCCTACCTATAACCCTCCATCCTATTAAGTCCCATGTACTCATCCAGGAGTTTCTTAAAAGACCCTATTGAGTTTGCCTCCACCACCACTGACGGCAGCCGATTCCACTCGCCCACCACCCTCTGTGTGAAAAACTTCCCCCTAACATTTCCCCTGTACCTACCCCCCAGCACCTTATGGGTATGGGTATGATCTAGTGGCCATTACAGAAACGTGGTTGCAGGATGACCAGGACTGGGAACTAAATATCCACGGGTATCAGACAATTTGGAAGGATAGACAGGAAGGAAAAGGAGGTGGGGTAGCTCTGTTAATTAAGGATAGCATCAGGGCGGTAGTGAGAGACGATATAGGCTCTAAGGAGCAAAATGTGGAATCAATGTGGGTGGAGATAAGGAAGAGTAAAGGGAGAAAGTCACTGGTGGGCGTGGTCTATAGACCCCCAAATAATAACTTCGAGGTGGGGCAGTCCATAAACAAACAAATAACAGATGCATGTAGAAATGGAACAACAATAACCATGGGGGATTTTAACCTCCACATTGATTGGTCAACTCAAGTTGGACACGGTGCACTTGAGGAAGAGTTCTTAGAATGCTGTCGCGATAGTTTCCTCGAACAGTATGTTACAGAACCTACGAGGGAGCAAGCTATCCTGGATCTGGTCCTGTGTAATGAGGCAGGTAAAATAAATGATCTCCTTGTGAGGGATCCTCTTGGAATGAGTGATCACAATATAGTTGAATTTCTAATACAGATGGAGGGTGAGAAAGTAGGGTCCCAAACCAGTGTCCTCTGCTTGAACAAGGGGGATTACAATAGGATGAGGGCAGAGTTGGCTAATGTAGACTGGGAACACAGACTAATTGGTGGGACAGTTGAGGAACAGTGGAGGATTTTTAAGGAGATTTTTCTCAGTACTCAGGAAAAATATATTCCAGTGAAAAAGAAGGGATGTAAGAAAAGGGATAGCCAGCCATGGATAACTAAGGAGATAAGGGAGAGTATCAAATTAAAAACCAATGCATACAGAGTAGCCAAGATTAGTGGGGAATTAGAGGATTGGGAAGGCTTTAAAAAGTAACAAAGAACTACTAAGAAAGCAATAAAGAAAGGAAAGATAGAGTATGAAAGTAAACTAGCATAAAATTTAAAAACTGATAGTAAGAGTTTTTACAAATATATAAAACGGAAAAGATTGGCTAACGTAACTGTTGGTCCCTTAGAAGATGAGAAGGGGGATTTAATAATGGGAAATGAGGAAATGGCCGAGGCCTTCAACAAGTTTTTTGTGTCGGTCTTCACAGTGGAGGACACAAATAGCACACCAAAAATAGACGGTCATGGGACTGTAGGGGGTGAGGACCTTAAAACGATCACTATTACTAAAGAGGTAATGCTGGGTAGGCTAATGGGACTAAAGGTAGACAAGTCCCCTGGTCCGGATGGAATGCATCCTAGGGTACTAAAAGAAACGGCAGAGGCAATAGCAAATGCATTAGTTGTAATCTATCAAAATTCACTGGACTCTGGGGAGGTGCCAGCTGATTGGAAAACAGTTAATGTAACGCCACTGTTTAAAAAAGGAGGCAGACAAAAGGCAGGTAACTACAGGCCGGTTAGCTTAACATCCGGAGTTGGGAAAATGCTGGAATCTATCATAAAGGAAGAAATAGCAGGACACCTGGATAAGAATGGTTCAATCAAACAGATGCCGCATGGATTCAGGAAGGGAAAGTCATGTTTGACTAATTTACTGGAGTTTTTTGAGGAGGTGACGAGTGCGGTTGACAGGGGGGAACTGGTGGATGTATTGTATTTGGATTTCCAGAAGGCTTTCGATAAGGTGCCTCACAAAAGGTTACTGCAAAAGATAAAGGTGCACGGAGTTGGGGTGTTGGCGTGGATTGAGGATTGGCTGTCTGACAGAAAACAGAGAGTGGGTATAAATGGGTGCTTTTCTGGTTGGCAATCCGTGACTAGTGGTGTGCCGCAGGGATCGGTGCTGGGGCCTCAACTATTTACCATATACATAGACGATTTGGAGGAGGGGACCGAGTGTAGGGTAACAAAGTTTGCGGATGACACTAAGATGGGTGGGAAAGCAAATTGCGTGGAAGACACAGAGAGTCTGCAGAGAGATTTGGATAGGTTAAGTGAATGGGCAAGGATCTGGCAGATGGTGTATAACGTTGGTAAGTGTGAGGTTATCCACTTTGGAAGGAATAATAGGAAAAGGGACTATTATTTAAACGGTGAAAAATTACAACATGCTACTGTGCAGAGGGACCGGGGGTCCTTGTGCATGAATCACAAAAACACAGTTTGCAGGTGCAGCAGGTGGTCAAGAAGGCAAATGGAATGTTGGCCTTTATCGCGAGAGGGATGGAGTATAGAAGCAGGGAGGTCATGCTACAACTGTACAGGGTACTGGTGAGGCCGCACCAAGAGTACTGTGAACAATTTTGGTCCCCTTATTTAAGAAAGGATGTATTGGCTTTGGAAGGGGTGCAGAGAAGGTTCATTAGGTTGATTCCGGAGATGAGGGGGTTGGCTTATGAGTAGAGATTGAGCAGACTGGACCTGTACTCTTTGGAGTTTAGAAGGTTGAGGGGAGATCTTATAGAGACATATAAGATAATGAAGGGGCTAGACAGGGTAGAAACATCAAGATTGTTTCCACTTACAATGGAAACAAGAACTAGGGGGCATAGCCTCAAAATACGAGGGAGTCAATTTAGGACAGAGTTGAGGAGGAACTTCTTCTCCCAGAGGGTAGTGAATCTTTGGAATTCTCTGCCCAATGAAGCGGTAGAGGCTACCTCATTAAATGTGTTTAAGTCACAGATGGATAGGTTTTTAGCCAATAAGGGAATTAAGGGTTATGGGGAACGGGCGGGTAAGTGGAACTGAACCCACTATCAGATCAGCCATGATCTTATTGAATGGCGGAGCAGGCTTGAGGGGCCAGATGGCCTACTCCTGCTCCTATTTCTTATGTTCTTATGTTCAATCCAGTTGAAGAAAGGGAATCAGATCAATTTTGGATTCAGTCAGGGCTTGAGGCCTATTTGCTTATTTCATGTCAAACTGATCCTCCTCATAAGCACATGATTTCTGCTTCAACAATCTGGTGAACCTGCGTACCAAGATACCAGAATCTGATATCCTTACAGCATTGATTGTAAATGAGCTTTTCACTGGTAAGAGGGCTGTAATTATTAAACAAATGATATTAATATCAGTAACCTCTCACAGAAAAGCAGTTCAAAGAATTACGAACAATGTTAATTTCCTTGTCTTTTCCTCTGTCCATGTGGATTGATTACATCAGGTGACATGAGATTTATAGCAATGAATCAGGCAATTTGGCCCAACCAGTTCAGAGCCGCCTCACTTCGGTTTTCATCCAAATCTCCCACCGTAACTTTCCATTCCCTTCACCCTCATAAACTTATCTCACCTCCATAAATACATTGATTCTGTTCATTTCAACCACTTCCTATGGTAGTGAGTTCCACATTCTCAGCACTCTTCCATTGAAGAGGTTTCTGCTGAATTCTTAACTGGATTTCTTGGTGACTATCTTATGCTTTTTTCAATCATTCATGGGACATTGGCATTGCTGGCTGGCCAGCATTTACTGATGTGGAGATGCCGGCGTTGGACTGGGGTGGGCACAGTAAGAAGTCTCACAACACCAGGTTAAAGTCCAACAAGTTTATTTGGTAGCACGAGCTTTCGGGGTGTCGCCCTCTGTCATGACCACGGCCCCAACCGGGATCCCAAACGGGCCTCAACCGGGATCTTGGGTTCATGTCACACTATCTGTAACCCCCACGAGTTGCCTGGGCTTGCAAAATCTCACTAACTGTCCTGGCTGGAGACAATACACATCTCTTTAACCTGTGCTTAACCCTCTCTCCACTCACATTGTCTGTACCTTTAAGACTTGATTACCTGTAAAGACTCGCATTCCAACCATTATCTTGTAAATTGAGTTTGTGTCTATGTATGCCCTAATTGTGAACACAACTCCTCACTCACCTGAAGGAGCGACACTCTGAAAGTTTGTGCTACCAAATAAACCTGTTGGACTTGTACCTAGTGTTGTGAGACTTCTTTCAGCATTTATTGCCCATCTCTTGGAGGTCAGTTGAGAGTCAACCACATTGCTGTGGCTCTGCAGTCACATGTAGGCCAGACCAGGTAAGGATGGCAGATTTCCTTCCCTAAAGGACATTAGTGAATCAGATGGGTTTTTACAACAATTGACGATGGTTTCATTATTATCAGTCAATTACTTAAAATCAGGAGCAGAAGCAGCTGGACACAGGTATTTTCATGGAATTATACCTTACAGACAATGTCCCTGGTATCAGCATCACCAGAGGTGGCAGCACAGATGGTTCCTCATCAGGGGGGAGAAGGCATGGGAGTTCTCAACATTGACTCTAGATCCCGTGAGGTTTCATGGCATCAGTTTAAACATGGGCAAGGAAACTCTTGCTAGTTATCACGTACCATCACCACCACCCCTACCCATCAACTGATATCAATTCTCCTCCATGTTGGGTATTGCTGGGAAGAAGCATGGAGTGCGATAAGAGCACAGAATGTATTCTGGTGGGAGTTTCAATGTCCATCATCAAGAGTGGCTCAGTAGAACCAAAACTGACTGAACTGGCTGAGTGGTAAAGAACGTAGCTACCAGGCTGGCATGGCTGGTGGTGAAGGAACCAACAAGAGGGAAAAGTATACTTTACCTCATGCTCACTGATCTATAGACCATAGAATCCCTGCAGTGCAGAAGGAGTCAATTCGGCCCATCAAGTCTGCACCAAACACAATCCTACCCAGGCCCTATTCCCGCAACCCCACATATTTATCCTGCTAATCCCCCTGACACTCGGGTCAATTTAGTACGGCCACTCAACCTAACCTGCCCATCTTTCAGAATGTGGGAGGAAACCAGAGCACCCAGAGGAAACCCACACATACACGGGGAGAATGTGCAAACTCCACACAGACAGTGACCCGAGCCTGGAATTGAACCCTGGACCCTGGCGCCGTAAGGCAGCAGTGCTAACCACGGTGCCACTGTGCTGCCCTTTTGCTGATGCAACTGTCCATGACAGTATTGGTAGGAGTGACCACCGCACAATCGTTGTGGAGACAAAGTCCTGTCCTCGCATTGAGGATACCCTCTATTGTGTTCTGTGGCACTAACCCATGTGTTAAATGGGATAGGTTACAAATACATTTAGCAACTCAAAACCACGCATCTATGAGACACTGTAGGCCATCAGCAGCAGAAGCAGAATTGTACTGGACCGCAATCTGTAACCTTAGTTTCAGCATATCGTCCACTCCAGCACTACCATCAAAGAAGTGGGATTTACCCTCGTTCAATGAAAAGCACAGGAGGGCATGCCAGGAGCAATACCAGGCATCGCTAAAGATGGGGTGTCAACCTGGGGAAGCTACGAGACAGGACTGCTTGTGTGCCAAACAGCAACAAAAACATGCAATAGATAGAGCTATGTGGCCCACAACCAACAAAACAGACCTAAGATCTGCAATCCTGCCACATCCAGACATAAATGATGGTGGGCAATTAGATAGCAAGCGCGAGGAGGAGGATTCACACATAGCCTTGTAATGGGAGACTCCAGCACATCAGTGCAACCATCTTCATCCAGAAGTGCCGAATGGGTGATCCATCTCGACCCTTTCTGGTGGTCTCCGAGTGCCAGCCTTCAGCCAATTCGATTCACTCCACATGATATGAAGAAATGACTGAAGGCACTGGATATTGGGAATGTTATAGGCCCTGACAACAAAAATACAGAAGACTTCTGCTCTAGAACTAGCAGCACCCCTCGTCAAGCTGTGCTAGTACAGCTACAACACTGACATCTACCCGGCAATGTGGAAAATTGCCCTGGTACGTCCTGTGTACAAAAAGCAGGACAAATTCAACCCAATTCATTACAGTCCCATCAGTCTACTCAACCATCAGGAAAGTGATGGAAGGGGTGATCAACGGTGCCATCAAGCAGCACTTACTCAGCAATAACCTGCTCATGGACACTCAGTTTGGGTTCAGCTTGGGTCATTCAACTCCTGACCGCATTACAGACTTGGTTCAAACATGGATGAAAGAGCTGAACTCTAGAGATGAGGCGAGAGTGACAACCCTTGACATCAAGGCCACATTCGACAGAATGTGGCATCAAGGAGCCCTCGCGAAACTGGGGTCAATGGGAATCAGGAGAAAGCTGGTTGGAGTCATACTGAGCACAAAGGAAGATGGCTGAGGGTGTTGGAGGTCAATCATCTCAGCCCCAGGACATTGGTGCAGGAGTTCCTCAGGGTAGTTTCCTAGTCCCAACCATCTTCAGCTGCTTCATCAATGACCTTCCTTCCAGCACAAGGTCAAAAATGGGAATGTTCGCTGATGACTGCACAATATTCAGCATGATTTACACCTCCTCAGATACTGAAGCAGTCCATATGTAAAATGCAACAACACCTGGACAATATCCAGGCTTGGGCTGACAAGTGGCAAGTAACATTCACGCCAGACAATGACTATCTCCAGCAAAAACGAATCTAACCATCTCCCACCATCGCTGAATCCCCCACTACAATTGACCAGAAATTGAACTGAACTAGCCACATAAATATTTTGGCTATGAGAGCAGCTCAGAAGTTGGGAACTCTGTGGAGATTAACTCACCTCCTGACTCTCCAAAGCCTGTTCACTGCCTACAAGGTACAAGTAGTGGAATTCACTACCACAGACTGTAGTTGAGGCCAAAACATTGTCTGATTTCAAGAAGAAATTAGATATCGCTCCTGGGGCTAAAAGGATCAAGGGTTATGGAAGGAAGTGGGGATCAGGGTATTGGATTCGATGATCAGCCATGATCATAATGAATGGTGGAGCAGGTTCAAAGGGCCAAATGGCCTACTCCTACTTCTAGTTTCTATGTTTCTATGCAAGTCTTGAAATACTTTCCACTTACCTGGATGAGTGCAGCTCCAGCAACACTTACAAAGCCTTCCAAACCAGCAAACTCTGCCATGTAGAAGGACAAGAGTAGCACATACACGGGAACACCACCACCTGCAAGTTATCCTCCAAGTCACTCACCATCCTGACTTGTAAATATATTGCTGTTCCTGCACTGTCATTGGGTCAAAATTCTCAAATCCCCTCCCCAACAGCACTGTCGGTGTACCCACATGGACTGCAGTGGTTCAAGAGGGCAGCTCGCCACCACCTTCTCAAGGACAATTAGTAAAGGACAATTAATTCCTGCCCTAGCCAGTGATGCCATCATCCAGTGAAATGATGTTAAAAGACACTCTAAATGTGGGTTAACTAAGATTTGATACAGATTTGGCATAACATCTCTACTTTTCCATCATCTCTATAATTCTGTCCCTCTCGAAATGAAACCTATGTTTGGTTTGACCTTTTTTTCTGACATGCTTGCTAACCTCTGACGCGACCTTTAGTGATTTGTGATATTTATTATGAAGCTTGAGCTCTGATGGTGATTGGATTTTGGGAAGATAACTGGTTTGAATATAGTGAAGAAACTTGATTAACATAACAAAATTGATGTTGAAGTGCTGTTGGTTAATGGGTGCATGCCGGCTAACGTTAATTCAACTCCCACATCCAGTCATAATTTATAATATCAGTACTCGCTTTGTGTAAAAAGAAAACTTCAAAATGTTTTGAATACAGGGCTGTAAAATTAGTTTCATTATTGTCAAAATTCTTCCAATCTGTTTTGGAACGGCTTCCTCAGGCAAAGCCCTTCATTATGTAACTTGCTGTCAATGTGTTTGTCGCTTTAATACTTGTAGGCCTGAGATTTAGGCAGATGGGTGGCACGGTGGCACAGTCGTTTCTTCCCAATGCTTGGATTCAAGAAGGACAGGAGCATTTGTTTGATGATCCTTCAGCGAAATCTGGAGGACGCGATAGAAGCATTGCTTCTGGAATTTCTTTAGCGCTCTGATGTGTTATTGGTACATTATTTAATAAAATTCAGGTCTCACTGCAGTGCAGGAGTGTGGTGATGACAAGTGCTCTATACACTAGGACTTTTATTGACTTGTGTAGATCTTTGTTGTCAAACAATTGCTGCCATTGTAGACAGCGACAGCATCATTCATGTACAACACAATTCAAAGACAGCCAGCAGCCTAAGCAACATATTCTGCAATCTGAAAATCATTTCTCTGTTATTTGTAGAATGTTTTGACATTCCTTACAATCTCTATCATGTTTTATTATAGAAATTCATATTTGCAGACAAATCAATTCCCCACCATGCTGAAGTTTACTTATTAGTATCACAAGTAGGCTTACATTCACACTGCAATGAAGTTACTGTGAAAATCCCCTAGTCGCCATACTCCAGCGTCTGTTCTCCAAGGCGGCCTTCAAGACACACGACAACGCAGAATCGCTGAGCACAAATTGATCGCCAAGTTCTGCACACATGAGGATGGCCTCAACTGGGATCTTGGATTCATGTCACACTATCTGTAACCCCCACGACTTACCTGGGCTTGCAAAATCTCATTAACTGTTCTGGCTTGAGACAATTCACACTTCTTTAACCTGTGCTTAACCCTCTTTCCACTCACATTGTCTCCACCTGTAAAGACTTGATTATCTGTTAAGACTCGCATTCCAACCATTATCTTGTAATTGAGTTTGTGTCTATATATGCTCTGTTTGTGAACTAAATCCTCCCCTCACCTGATGAAGGGGCAGTGCTCCAAAAGCTCGTACTACCAAATAAACCTGTGGGACTTTAACCTGGTGTTATGAGACTTCTTACTGTGCCTACCCCAGTCCAACGCTGGCTACTCCACATCATGTTTGGTTACACTGAGGGAGAATTTAGCATGGCCAATGCATCTAACCAGCACGTCTTTTGGACTGTGGAAGGAAACCGGACCCACACGGAGCAAATTCACGCAGCTACGGGAAGAACGCGCAGTCTCCACACAGAGAGTGACCCAAGCCAAGAATCGAATCCCTGGTGCTGTGAGGCAGCAGTGCTAACCACTGCGCACCGTGCCACCCTAAGGAATAAATTATATGGCGGATCGCTCAAAACTCTGCTCCTGCAACAATTGAAACAATTGACACTTAACATCATCAAGTTGGTAACACATTCTGTCAAAGTCAGAAGAAAATTGTTCAAAGTTTTCCATGTTAATGTTCAAAATTGATTCATCTACTTAAAGTTGCAGAGTTAATAAACTTGACATAAAGCACCATGAAATATTAACTGAAGTATTTAAGCGCAAATGGTTTGGACTGACGGATGTGGCTCTGTTTAAGTAAAACCACTTTTCAATCTTTAGCAGAGCGGTGGACTAGATGGAATTCCAATATTGATTTGCAAATTGAAGCACCCTTAACCTTTTTTTTAAATTAGGGGCACCTTCACAGATGTTTTCTCATTTTTCAGTTGATCGAGGGAAGAAAATATTTTGGACGATTCATGGCATAACTTTATTTATTCCGCTGCACTTGCCCCAAGTCTGGAAAATACACAAAGGGCAAAAGAGTAACAAGGGAGAGCGTAGGGCCTCTTAAGGATCAACAAGGTCATCTATGTGTGGATCCACAAGAGATGGGCGAGCCCCTAAATGAATATTTCTCATCAGTATTTACTGTTGAGAAAAGCATGGATGTTAGGGAACTTGGGGAGATAAACAGTGATGTCTTGAGTAGTGTACATATTGCAGAGAAGGAGGTGCTGGAAGTCTTAAAGCGCATCAAGGTAGATAAATCCCTGGGACCTGATGAAGTGTATCCCAGGACATTGTGGGAGGCGAGAGAGGAAATTGCGGGTCCCCTAGCCGAGATATTTGAATCATCGATAGTCACAGGTGAGGTGCCTGAAGATTGGTGAGTGGCAAATGTTGTGCCTTTGCTTACAAAGGGCTACAGGGAAAAGCCTGGGAACTACAGGCCAGTGAGCCTCACATCTGTGGTGGGTAAATTGTTGGAAGGTATTTTGAGAGACAGGATCTACAGGCATATAGAGATGCAAGGACTGACTAGGGACAGTCAGCATGGCTTTGTGAGTGGAAAATCATGTCTCACAAATTTAATTGAGTTTTTTGAAGGGGTAACCAAGAAGGTAGATGAGGGCAGTGCAGTTGATATTGTCTACATGGACTTTAGCAAGGCTTTTGACAAGGTACCACATGGTAGGTTGTTGCATAAAGTTAAATTTCATGGGATCCAGGGTGAGGTATCTAAATGGATACAAAATTGGCTTCTTGACAGAAGCCAGAGGGTGGTTGTAGAGAGTTGTTTTTCAAACTGGAGGCCTGTGACCAGCCGTTTGCCTGAGGGATCAGTGCTGGGCCCTCTGTTATTTGTCATTTATATTAATGATTTGGTTGAGAATATAGGGGGCATGGTTAGTAAGTTTGCAGATGACATCAAGATTGGTGGCATAGTGGACAGTGAAGAAAGTTATCTCCAATTGCAACGGGATCTTGATCAATTGGGCCAGTTCTGGTCACCCTATTATAGAAAGGATATTATTAAACTAGAAAGAGTGCAAAAAAGATTTACTAGAATGCTACCGGAACTTGATGGATTGAGTTATAAGGAGAGGCTGAATAGACTGGGACTTTTTTCTCTGGAGCGTAGGAGGCTGAGGGGTTATTTTATAGAGGTCTATAAAATAATGAGGGGCATAGACAAGGTAGATAGTCAATATATTTTCCCAAAGCTAGGGGAGTCTAAAACTAGAGGGCATAGGTTTAAGGTGAGAGGGGAGAGATACAAAAGTGTCCAGAGGGGCAATGTTTTCACACAGAGGGTGGTGAGTGTCTGGAACAAGCTGCCAGAGGAAATAGTCGAGGAGGGTACAATTTTATCTTTTAAAAAGCATTTAGATAGTTACATGGTTACGATGGGTATAGAGGGATATGGGCCAAATGCGGGCAATTGGGATTAGCTTATGGGTTTTTTTAAAAAAAGGGTGGCATGGACAAGTTGGGCCGAAGGGCCTGTTTCCATGCTGTAAACCTCTATGACTCTAAATCCCGCCGAGGTCGATGGACCTTTGCATGGTCTGTGTCCCGTCCGCTACGATTCCTGTCACGGGCGGGACAATGTACAATGTTACAATCATATAAGTGATAGGGGAATTGGAATGAGGACAATTAAATAACCTATTGTGTTGCTTGATAAAGCTGTGTTTGAGCATTTAGATTCCTGGTGTATATACTACTAAGTGAAATGATGTAGTGGGGCATTATTTGTCATTATTATGCCTCGGAATTTATGATATACGTCCTGGAAAATAATCAGGCAGAGAGGACGCTACTGGGAGAAGACCCACAGGCTAACTTCCTTCCCATTTAAATTTATAGATTAGAAATTTGGATGGAGTCACTTACGAACATGTCATCATGTTTGTCCATTGTTCCACTATTAAAGCTTTATAGTTTATTTATTAGTGTCACAAGTAGGCTTATACTGCAATGAAGTTACTGTGAAAATCCCCTAGTCCCCATGCTCCGGCGCCTGTTCAGATACACTTTCTCACAAGACTAAGGAAATTTGGCATGTCAGCTACGACTCTCACCAACTTTTACAGATGCACTGTAGAAAGCATTCTTTCTGGTTGTATCACAGCTTGGTATGGCTCCTGCTCTGCCCAAGACCACAAGGAACTACAAAAGGTAGTGAATGTAGCCCAATCCATCACGCAAACCAGCCTCCCATCCATTGACTGCCTATACTTCCCGCTGCCTCGGCAAAGCAGCCAGCATAATCCGGGACACCACGCACCCCGGACATTCCCTCTTCCACCTTCTTCCTTCGGGAAAAAGATACAGAAGTCTGAGGTCACAATACCAACCGACTCAAGAACAGCTTCTTCCCTGCTGCTGTCAGACTTTTGAATGGAGTTACCTTGCATTAAATTGATCTTTCTCTACACCCTAGCTATGACTGTAACAGTACATTCTGCACTCTCTCCTTTCCTTTCTTATGTATGGTATGTTTTGTCTGTATAGCGCGCAAGAAAGAGTACTTTTCACTGCATGTTAATACATGTTACAATAAATCAAATCAAATCAAACCAAGTCTGATGGAGAATTTAGCATTTGTCTGAATTCAATAAAAATCTAAAATTAAAAATCTAATAATGACAATGAAACCGTTGTCAAATGTTGTAAAAACCCATCTGGTTCACTCATGTCCTTTAGGGAAGGAAATCTGCCGTCCTTACCTGGTCTGACCAGCATGCGAATCCAGACCCACAGCAATTTGGTTGACTCTCAAATGTCCTCAGGGATGGGCAGTAAATGTTGGCCCAGCCAGTGACACCACATCCCATGAACAAATTTTTTAAATAAACCAGGTATGGCCCAAAATGACTCAATTTCCTATTTTGAGAGACAAATGGGCAGGATGAGACGACTGAGTTGGATGATCAGCCATGATCGTAACGAATGGCAGAGCAGCCTCCTCCTGCTCCGATGTGTCATGATCAACTTCATGGCGGAAATGTTGACCTATAGGCAGTGACGTCCACATCCCACGAATATAAACAGCAGTGGAAGCAGGACATTTTAATTCGCAAATGTTATGAATGGGCATCTGCAATCTGTTACTCGAGCCAGCAGTTTGCATGAAATCTGCTCTCTTGTGTCAAGTGTAATGTGGCTGCAATTGTTCAGCAAACCTCTTCCGGACCACTGAATATCTCATTCAATAAACTTTCTGGGCCCATTCAGCCTTTCATTCAGCTAAACCTGTCAGCCAATCGTCTGAACCAAGACGTCCGTATCTCGATGCCACTAACCAATCACAAAGCAGTGACCATGGTTGGAGGCACTTCTGGCATTAATGCAATATACCCATGTGGTGCACGAAACATTTCTATTCTTAGAAAATCCGCATTGGAATAAAAAAAAGAGGAAAATAATTCAACTCATTCCTTGTTAAAAATGCCGACCACAGAAAACAAATTCAAGAAAGACTAATTCTGTTTCTTTACACTTGATGGGGACACTATATGGTGCAAGAGATATGCCCATATGTTTTTTTTAACCCTTTTGTTGAATGAATGCAAATTAACAATTAACACTGAGATTATCGAGGTTTTTTTGTATCGTATGTCTCCTAAAACAGAAAGTAAAGCGAAGCAACTCAAGCAAGACCCTGTGCTTGTTTCCAAGCTAATGTGACAGCATTCTACTGAGGCCAGAGTTGGGTTATGCCGAACATGATGGATGCAAGTGGACATCTTCTGCTTGAGCAGTTTGACTGCTTATCTCAGTGACACATCATCATCAGCCTGATCCCCAATTCAGAAGGGCGCTGTCCTTGATTTGTCTTTCCAAATCCAGTTTCAGATCTGTCATATTAAGCTTTGGATGTGGGTGAAAATGTGTCTGCGCAATTATTGCCTGCAATTGATTAGAATAGTGTTTAGCATTAGTAAAAGTGGATTTCCAGTAATCCGTTGAGCTCAATTATGCATAATCTTTGCTGTATTAAAACGTTACGCCAATCAGGGCGACATGGCGGCACAGTAGTTAGCACTACTACCTCACAGCTCCAGGGGCCCAGGTTCAATTCCAGCCTTGGATGACTGTGTGGAGTTTGCACATTGGGGTGGCACGGTGGCACAGTGGTTAAAATTGCTGCCTCACGGTGCCAGGTACCCGGGTTCAATTACAGCCTTGAGTCACTGTCTGTGTGGAGTCTGTGCGTTCGCCCTGTGTCCACATGGGTTTCCTCCGGGTGCTCTGGTTTCCTCCCACAGTCCAAAGATGTGCAGGTTAGGTTGATTGGCCAGGATAAATTGCCCCTTAGTGTCAGGGAGATTAGCAGAGTAAATATGTAGACCTGGGTGGGATTGTGGTCGGTGGAGACTCAATGGGCCGAACAGCCTCCCTGTAGAGACTCTGTGATTTTCCCCATGTCTGTGTGGGTTTCCTTTGGACGCTCTGATTCCCTCCCACAGTCTGAAGATAGCAGCATAGAAAATAGGAGTAGGGGGAGGCCATTCGGCCCTTTGAGGCTGCTCCTCTATTCATTGTTATTCATGGCTGATCACCCAACTCAATACCCTGGCACAACCCCCGGCAGTGCCATTAAGCTGTGCCAGGAGTATTCTGTGATGGAGGAGTTAATTGGTGGGGGGGGGGGGCGGGTTCAGTGGTGGGGGGGTCCCATGTTCTGTGATAGAGCTTTCTGTGGGGGAGGGAGGCAGTTAAATGGTGGGAGTGGATTCTGTGGGGGTTGAGACGAGTTCCATGGTGGGGTGGGGGGGGGGGGGGGGAGCGGGGGGGGGGGGGGGGGAGCAGGGGGGGTTCTATTTTTAATTAATTGTATCATTTTCAAATCTTTTAAAATCCAAGTTGCTGGTGGAGCGGGCACCAGTGTGGGCGCTGTGCCTCATCTTCAGCAGCTTTGGTGTCCTTATCTGAGGAAGGATGTCCTTGCTATAGACGGAGTACAGCGAAGGTTTACCAGGCTGATTGCTGGGTTGGCAGGTCTGTCTTATGAGGAGAGATTAACTCGGTTAGGATTATATTCACTGGTGTTTCGAAGAGTGAGAGGGGGGTCTTATAGAAACTTTAAAAATTCTAACAGGGTTAGACAGGGTAGATTCAGAAAGAATGTTCCCGATGGTGAGGGAGTCCAGAACTAGGGGTCATAGTTTGAGGATAAGGGGTTGTGGTGAACCATCGTTGGTTCCCACTGGATAGTACTGAGCCAGGGCTGGCCAGTACTACAAGGATGTACAGTGCATCAGGGGTAAACCTTTTAGAACTGAGGTGAGGAGAAATTTCTTCACCCAGGGGGTGGTGAATGTGTGGAATTCACTATCACAGAATGTATTTGAGATCAAAACGTTGTCTGATTACAAGAAGAAATTAGACATAGCTCTTGGGAGTAAAGGTATCAAAGGACATGGGGGGAAAGGGGAGAATCAGGATATTGAATTTGGTGATTAACCATGATCATAATGAATGGCGGAGCAGGCTCGAAGGGCCGAATGGCCTCCTCCTGCTTCTAGTTTCGATGCTTTTTTGTGTACGTGCCTAAAAACATGGTGGAGGAAGGCATCCTTGGTGCCACTGGCTTAAACCCTCATGTTCCTGACTGCTTCCCTGCAAAAAATGAGAAAATTCCAAAGTATCCAAAGAGTTTCTCCATCCATCTACCACAAGGGTCAGTATTAAGTAAAAAAGTAAAGTTGCCATTGTCCCAGATGACCATAGGCTGTTCTCCCCTTTGATAGGGAGAGCTGACTGGTGGTGATTTAGCCTGAGGGTCACCACACCTTGGGCGAGGGGCAAGGTTGTGAAGGTCATGAAAAAGTATGAAAAGTATATATAGAGCCGGTTCACCCATCCACCACAAGAGGTGAGGGTAAGTATATACAGAGGTTGTCTACCTATCACAAGGAGCTTGACAGGGTAGATGTTGAGATGTTTTCACTAGGGGGTGAGTTGGGTTGTTTTCAGAGCAGAGAAGGCTGGGGGGGGCGACCTGATTGAGGTAAATAAGATTATGAGGGGTATGGATAAGGTGGATAGGAAGCAGCTGTTCTCTTTAGTTGAAGGGTCAAGAAAGGAGCGGCATCATTTTAAAATGGGGGAAGGAGGCTTAGAGTGAATCTGAGGAAAATAGTTTTCACCCAGAGGGTGGTGGGAGTCTGGATCGCACTGCCTGGGAGGGTAGTAGAGATGGGAAACCTCATAACCTTTAAAAAGTATGTGGATGAGCACTTGAAATGTTGTAACATTCAAGGCTCTGGGCCAAGGGTGGAAAGTGAGATTCGTGTCGTTCTTTTCAGTGCAGACTCAATGGGCCTAAGAGCCTCTTCTGCACTGTGTGACTCTCGTCAGATGCATTCAGTAACTGGAGCCTGACTAACTTTGGGTTCTAGATGCAGTCCCTGGCAGCACCCACAGTTCCTAATTCAGAAATCTCAACATTCCTGACAACCGCACTGGGTTTGAACCACCTTGGGATGCACCACTTTATGAAACAGCATGACTTCTACATTTTTTACAGATGCTATATTAGCTCTAAGATGAAAGCAAAACACTGTGGATGCTGGAATCTGAAACAAAAACAGAAAAATCAGCAAACAGAAAATTCCCACAGTTGCCTTTGTGCAGCACTTTTGCAAAGAAAAATAGCCCAGGGTTCTTCACAAGCGTGTAATCTCAGCAGGTCTGACAGCATCTGTGGGGAGAGAATAGAGCCAATGTTTTGAGTCTAGATGACCCTTCGTCAGATGGCGAAGGGTCCCCACAGATGCTATATTAGCCCTAGATCATATTGTTATTCAAGGCAGGGTTATGGATTGCATCCTGTGCATTTACATCTTCACACAGTGCTTCCTGGTAACACGCTAAAATAAAATGCATCACCATCATAATGTCTTCTCTCTTCATGTGATGGTATCTCACCATGAAGCTGCCTCACCCAATTGCCAGAGCTATACCATTGGCCTGACGACCCACATGAACATCACCTTATAGAACAACACACACAGTGGACAAAACAGTGGGCCAAGGACCATTTATTTACAAAATTATATTTTTAGATTTTCTATTAATATTTAAGAACAATTCAAAGTTAATTGTCTAGTTTATTTCCTGCGGGTATGTGCATATGTGTCCTCGTATCTATCTGGCTGATAGAAGATTTTATCACAACTCTTATCATCGAGGAATAAAGTGCTTTGTAGATTTAGAAGCAAGTGCTCTGTAGATAGTATTTAATCAATTTTACACAGCGCAGGAAGAAAGCACATTTACTTTTTCCCACAGTTGCCTTTTTACACCATTTTTGCATCGGAAAATAGCCCAGGGTTCTTCACAAACGTGTAATTGGATGAAATTGCCATGAGCCAACATACACATCCAAGTTCTGCAAAAACTAAACAAGGTTGAGCACGATAAGCTGAACCTTTCCTGCCACATTGATCCAGACATTAAAGTGGCACCATTGTGACAGTATCATGGTTTTCTTGTAAGGACCTTTCTCTCACTCTTAAGCGAATGAGATTTTCCATCTGTTCCCGGTAGCAACTTACGTTGACGGTTTTTAACATTAGCTATTAGTGTCACAAGTACACTTACATTAACACTGCAATGAAGTTACTGCGAAAATCTCCTAGTCGCCACACTCCAATGCCTGTTTGGGTACACTGAGGGAGAATTGAGCATGGCCAATCCACCTGGATAGTCACATGAGCAGCCTGGGAATGGAGGGATACAAACGATTGGTCTAGTTGGACCAAGGAGCGGCACAGGCTTGGAGGGCCGAAGGGTCTGTTTCCTGTGCTGTACTGTTCTTTGTTCTTTGTTCTTTGTTCTAACCAGCACATCTTTTGGACTGTGGGAGGAAATCGGAGCACCCGGAGGAAACCCACGCAGACATGGGGAGAACACCCCGCACAGTGACTCAAGCCGGGAATCGAACCCAGGTGCATGGCACTGTGAAGCAGCAGTGCTAACCATTGTGCTACTGTGCCACCCCAAGTGAAAAGAAGACTGGATTACGTGACACATTTCCCTTCTAATGATGTCATGCTGACATCCCTCTCCCACAACACCCACCCCACGATCCCCCTCCTGTCCTCACTTACCTTTGGCCAGGGGGGGCCCCTTGGCCACCTTGACCACTGGTGGGTGCATGGTGAGCAATGGGGAGCTGCTGGTCAATCAGAGAGGTTTCCGCCATCGTGGTCCTAAATCCCAGAGAAAGGGTGGCCTGGAGGGAACTCAGAACTGTCGGGGCCTACCCCATGGAATGAATGGGAGTTCTCCATTGGTTCTCTGACCAATGGGAGAGACCCCCACCAGGCCGACTAAATCCAGTGGAAAATCAAGAGAATCCTTGTGGGAATTTTACTCCAATATTCCTTCCACGGTAGAGGCTTTCAAAGCAAAATAGGATAATTATCTGAAGAGAGAAGATTTGCAGAGCTACATAGGTGAAGTAGGGGAGTGGGACTGGTTGAATTGGTCTCTCAGAGAAACAGCCCAGATGCAATGGGAAAAATGGTCTCATCTGAGCTGCAACCATTCTATGATTCCAATGACTAATGTAGACTTTAAAGTGAAGCAGCTATGAACAGCCGGATAATAATGCCTAATTTTAAACATGACTTCAGTAACATTGCTGTATATGGGTGGCATGGCTAATGCTAATCTTAAAACATTCACTGACAACCAGGGAGGTGGTAATGAACCCTTTAAGCAAATAACATCAAAAATGAGTCAACTCCTGTGTTAACCTTAGCACCATATTTGTCATGTTCAGTGATGCACCACATTAAGCAGTGACTTACAGTTTGCAGTTAACAACATTCTTGCACTTTTAGATATTGCCACTACAATTGGAAAACCCGTTTGAGAAGCAGGGTGGAATTTGTCGCACATTTGAGCCCAGTACCTAAGGCAATAATCTGAACACTCGTGAGAGATACAGCAACTGGCTGTATGTCCTCAGCTACTGTGGGGCATGGTGGCACAGTGGTTAGCACTGCTTCCTCACAGTGCTAGGGACCTGGGTTCGATTTCTGGCTTGGGTCACTGCCTGCGTGGAGTCTGCACGTTCTCCCCATGTCTCTGTGGGTTTCCCTCGGGTGCTCCGGTTTCCTTTCACAGTCCGAAAGACGTGCTGGTTCGGTGAATTGACCATGCTAAATTCTCCCTCAGTGTACTCAAACAGGCGGCCGAGTGTAGCGACAAGAGGATTTTCACAGTAACTTCATTGCAGTGTCAATGTAAGCCTACTTGTGATACAAATAAATAAACTACTGTGGTGAGGCAATGACTTCACTGCAGAAAGAGAAAATGTTGGAAAATCTCAGCAGGTCTGGCAGCATCTATTAGGAGAGAAAAGAGCTGACGTTTCGAGTCCAGATGACCCTTTGTCAGAGCTAAAAGGCAGAGAAAGTGGGAGATATTTATACTGCAGGGGGAGGGAATGAAAGATGAATCATAGCCACAGAAACCAGGGGAAAAGACTGCTAATAGCAGCCCATAGAGAGAATAGAAGGTGTGAATGGCCAAACAGCAGAGAAACTAAAATCAGAGGGTAAGATGTGACAGATGGCGATGTGGGGGGGGAGGGAGGAGAAATGGGAGGGAGAGAGGTAAAAATGGGGGAAAGGGGAGAAAAAGTACAGAAAGGGGATAAAATAGGGGGAAAGAGTGCCGGGGGGGAGAAAAATAAGGAAAGACAATAAAGAAATGAAAGGTAGATAACAGATAAAAATTAAATAAAATGAAAATAAAGGGGTTGAGGTGGAGGAGAGCGAATCATCTGAAGCTGTAGAATTCGATGTTGAGAGCGAAAGGCTTTAATGTGCCTCGATGGGAGATGAGATACTTTTCCTCCAGACTTTGCTGCAGATATCCCTGGAGATTCCAAATGTAGGAGAGAGGACAACTGTCCTTTGATGCCCTGCATTCCCCTCTACATTATCCATCATCTGTTGAAGGCAGCTTGGTACAGCAGCCAATGATTACATCATCCAGAAAGCAAACTTGTTTTCAAAGCTGGTCGCTGAGGTAAATGGTAAAGTAAGGTAAAGTTTATTTATTAGTCATAAGTAGGCTTACATTCACACTAATGAAGTTACTGTGAAAATCTCCGAATTAGCACACTCGGGCGCCTGTTCGGGTACACTGAGGGAGAATTTAGCATGGCCAATTCACCTAACCAGCATGTCTTTTGGACTATGGGAGGAAACTGGAGCCCTCGGAGGAAACGCACACAGACACGGAGAGAATGTGCAAACTCCGCACAGACAGTGACCCGAGCCGGGAATCGAACCCAGGTCCCTGGCGCTGTGAGGCAGCACTGCTAACCACTGTGCTACCGTGCCGCCCCCATTTGTTTCCCTGACCATACCACTTAAAGAGGGGTGTGATCTGGCATGTTCAGCATTGTTGCCACTCTTTTGGATCACTCATACGCTGTATGCCCCTAACCTTCAAATTTCCCATTGTGGACATCCGTGAGGAGACACGTAGTGAGGAGCAGCCGTGTCGTACGAGGTGTAGGATTGCTCCGTATCACTCACCCACAGATCATTTTCAATTGGAATACTTGGTGAAGGGAAATCCGTGTCACAGCAACGTCCTGATGCCAGTTCATCAAAGGTGACTTTCTGTGAATAACATGGGATTAATCTTCAGCGGGCGTGAGTGATAGAGCAAATGAATAGGGTGGCAAAGAGACTGCTGAGGCTTTATACAAACCTTGAGCTGGATCCATGTCGACCCTGCTTCCTCTGACACTTCCTTCTCTTTCTCTACCAGGCATCCTCCTAAAAATGGTTCGAGGACCAAGGATCTCCACTCCCTCATGTTGTGTATAAATTATTTATTTATTTTTATTCATTCGTGGGACATAAGAACATAAGAAATAGGAGCAGGAGTAGGCCATCTAGCCCCTCGAGCCTGCCCCGCCATTCAGTAAGATCATGGTTGATCTGAAGTGGATCAGTTCCACTAACCCGCCTGATCCCTATAACCCCTAATTCCCTTACCGATCAGGAATCCATCTATCCATGATTTAAACATATTCAACGAGGTAGCCTCCACCACTTCAGTGGGCAGTAAATTCCAGAGATTCACCATCCTCTGAGAGAAGAAGTTCCTCCTCAACTCTGTCCTAAACAACTCTGCCTCACAACTTTGATTTAATTTTTTGAGGAGGTAACTCCTCAAAAAGTGTGTTGATGAAGGTAGGGCAGTTGATGTCATATACATGGATTTTAGTAAGGCGTTTGATAAGGTCCCCCATGGTCGGCTTATGATGAAGGTGAGGAGGTGTGGGATAGAGGGAAAGTTGGCAGATTGGATAGGTAACTGGCTATCTGATCGAAGACAGAGGGTGGTGGTGGATGGAAAATTTTCGGATTGGAGGCAGGTTGCTAGCGGAGTGCCACAGGGATCAGTGCTTGGTCCTCTGCTATTTGTGATTTTTATTAATGACTTAGAGGAGGGGGCTGAAGGATGGATCAGTAAATTTGCTGATGACACCAAGATTGGTGGAGTAGTGGATGAGATGGAGGGCTGTTGTAGGCTGCAAAGAGACATAGATAGGATGCAAAGCTGGGCTGAAAAATGGCAAATGGAGTTTAACCCTGAAAAACGTGAGGTGATTCATTTTGGTAGGACTAATTTAAATGTGGATTACAGGGTCAAAGGTAGGGTTGTGAAGACTGTGGAGGAACAGAGAGATCTTGGGGTCCATATCCACAGATCTCTAAAGGTTGCCAGTCAAGTGGATAGAGCTGTGAAGAAGGCCTATAGTGTGTTAGCTTTTATGAACAGGGGGTTGGAGTTTAAGAGCCGTGGGGTTATGCTGCAACTGTACAGGACCTTGGTGAGACCACATTTGGAATATTGTGTGCAGTTCTGGTCACCTCATTATAAGAAGGATGTGGAAGCGCTGGAAAGAGTGCAGAGGAGATTTACCAGGATGCTGCCTGGTTTGGAGGGTAGGTCTTATGAGGAAAGGTTGAGGGAGCTAGGGCTGTTCTCTCTGGAGTGGAGGAGGCTGAGGGGAGACTTAATAGAGGTTTATAAAATGATGAAGGGGATAGATAGAGTGAACGTTCAAAGACTATTTCCTCGGGTGGATGGAGCTATTACAAGGGGGCATAACTATAGGGTTCGTGGTGGGAGATATAGGAAGGATATCAGAGGTAGGTTCTTTACGCAGAGAGTGGTTGGGGTGTGGAATGGACTGCCTGCAGTGATAGTGGAGTCGAACACTTTAGGAACATTTAAGCGGTTATTGGATGGGCACATGGAGCACACCAGGATGATAGGGAGTGGGATAGCTTGATCTTGGTTTCAGATAAAGCTCGGCACAACATCGTGGGCCGAAGGGCCTGTTCTGTGCTGTACTGTTCTACTGTTCTATGTTCTATAAACTGACCCCCCTTTATTTTGAGGCTGTGCCCTCTAGTTCTAGCTTCCTTTCTAAGTGGAAGGAATCTCTCCACCTCTACCCTATCCAGCCCCTTCATTATCTTATGGGTCTCTATAAGATCCCCCCTCAGCCTTCTAAATTCCAACGAGTACAAACCCAATCTGCTCAGTCTCTCCTCATAATCAACACCCCTCATCTCTGGTATCAACCTGGTGAACCTTCTCTGCACTCCCTCCAAGGCCAATATATCCTTCCGCAAATAAGGGGACCAATACTGCACACAGTATTCCAGCTGCGGCCTCACCAATGCCCTGTACAGATGCAGCAAGACATCTCTGCTTTTATATTCTATCCCCCTTGCAATATAGGCCAACATCCCATTTGCCTTCTCGATCACCTGTTGCACCTGCAGACTGCGTTTTTGCGTCCCATGCACAAGGAACCCCAGGTCCCTTTGCACAGTAGCATGTTGTAATTTTTTTCCATTTAGATAATAATCCAATTTGCTATTATTTCCTCCAAAGTGAATAACCTCGCATTTGTGTGCCACTGGTTGGCCAGCATTTATTGCCCATCCCTAGTTGCCCTTGAGAAGGTGGTGGTGAGCTGCCTTCGTGAATCGCTGCAGCCCATGTGCTGTGGGTTGACCCACATTGCCGTTAGAGTGGGAATTTTGACCCAGTGACTGCGAAGGAACGGCGATATAGTCTCAAGTCTGAATGGTGAGGGGCTTGGAGGGGAACTTGTAGGTAGTAGTTTTCCCATGGATCTACTGCCCTTGTCCTTCTGAGGGGAAGTGGTCGTGGGTTTGGAAGGTGCTGTCTGAGGATCGTTGGTGGAAATCCCTGCAAAGATATGACAACATTTGATAGATATTTTGAAATAGCAAGGAACTCGCACAGTGACATCTGTGGGTACGAATCCATGAAGGTGCATAATAGTGAGATGGTAGATGAAAGTATGTAAGGATGTAACAAGATTACTGCAGATGCCACACATGCCATATACATAATTAACTTGAAGTTTGTGGGGAGACAGTGACACCCTGGTAATGTTACTGGACCAGTAATCCAGAGGTTGTGGGGACATGGGTTCTAATCCCGTCACAACAACTAATAAATCTGCAATTGAAAGTTAGATTTAGTAATGGTGATCGACTGTTGTTTAAAAACCCATCTGCTTCACTCATGTCCTTTAGGGAAGGATGTCTGTCACCTTTGCATGGTTCGGCCTAGATGAGATTCCAGAAATATAGCAAACGGGGTTGACTCTCAATTAGGGAGGAGCAGTAAATGCCCAAATCACATGAAATAATAAAGAAAAAAAATGTAATGGTGGGATATTGTATCTTAGTGCTTGTGGCTAAATTACATTGCAAAGGACGAGATAAAGGCATATAACAAATGGAAGACTATTTGGCCATGCAAGCCTGCACTGTAATTCAATATGATCATTGTTGACCTACCATAACTCGTTTTTTCGCAGTATCCCCACATTCCTTCATAAGAACATAAGGAATAGGAGAAGGTCACTTGAATTCTTGTCACAGGTTGCCTCCTGTAATGCAGTGGAACTTCGTCCAGGAACATGGGAACAGGAGTCAGCAATTTGGGTCCTTCGAGTCTGCTCTGCTATTCAATAAGATCATGGCTTAAGTTAAGAAAGCCCACCAATGCCTCTACTTTCTCAGAAGACTAAGGAAATTTGGCATGTCAGCTATGACTCTCACCAACTTTACAGATGCACAACTTGGTATGGCTCCTACTCTGCCCAATTCTGCAAGAAACTACAAAACGTCGTGAATATAGCCCAATCCATCTCGCAAACCAACCTCCCATCATTGACTCTGTCTACACTTCCCGCTGCCTCGGCAAAGCAGCCAGCATAATCAAGGACCCCACGTCTCCCGGACATACTCTCTTTCACCTTCTTCTGTTGGGAAAAGGATACAAAAGTCTGAGGTCATGTACCAACCGACTCAAGAACAGCTTCTTCCCTCCTACCTCGCATTAAGTTGATCTTCGTCTACACCCTAGCTATGACTGTAACACTACATTCTGCACTCTTTCGTTTCCTTCTCTATGAATGGTATGTTTTGTCTCTATAGCGCGCAAGAAACAATATTTTTCACTGTATGTTAATACATATGGCAGTAATAAATCAAATCAAATCAAAAGTTGACCTGATTATGGTCTCAACTCCACTTTCCAGTCTGCCTCATGCCTATCAGAAATCTATCCAACTCAGCCGGAATAAATGAGCCAGCCTCCATCGCCTTCTGGGGAAGAGAATTCCACACGTAATGAATGACCCCCTCTTAAGACTGATGACTATCTACGGGGAAGAAGTCTGATTAATTTTTTCTGGTGCATGTGTCTCTGCAAGATCTACATGGCTTCATCTGAGCCAATGAGCCTACTGCTTCTACCAGCAGTTGTTAACTTTCTTTCCGACTCTGGTACTTATATAATTGGATTTTAGACACAGAACGCCAACTGCTGCAGGCCATTGAAATGAATCAGCAAGAACTGAGAGCACCATGATTCACTATCCAGAGACTTCCAAATGTAAACGCCTGGCAGGCCATTCTGTGACAGGTAGATGATGCGAAATATATTTAAGGTGGGAGCCAGTGGTGTACTGGTAATGTCACTGGACTCGCAACCCAGAGGTCAAGGTTCATGTTCTGGGTTCAAATCCCACTGCTGCAGCTGATTAAATTTAAATGAAATGAATAAATAGAACCATAGACCCCGTTAGTACAGAAAGAGACGTGTGGTCCATCCCATCCATCTTATCCCTGCAACCCTGCTCATTTAGCATGACCAATCCACCTAACCTGCACACCTTTGGACTGTGGGTGGACAGCACGCTGGCACAGTGGTTAGCCCTGCTGCCTCACAGCGCCAGGGACCCGGGTTCTATCCCTAGCTTGGATCACTGTCCGTGCAGTGGCTGCATGTTAGAAGCTGCATGTTCTCCCCGTGTCTGCATGGGTTTCCTCCGGGTGCTCCAGTTTCCTCCCACAGTCTGAAAGACGTGCTGGTTAGGTGCATTGGCCATGATAAATTCTCCCTCAGTGTACCCGAACAGGCGCCGGAGTGTGGCGACTAGGGGATTTTCACAGTAACAACATTATAGTGTTAATGTAAGCCTACTTGTGATACTAATAAATAAACTGAAACTGAAACTGGAGCAGACACGGGGAGAACGTGCAAACTCCACATAGACAATCATCTGAGGCCGGAATGGAACCCAGGACGCTGGCTATGTGAGGCAGCAGTGCTAACCACTGTGCCATGAAATGATTGTTGAAAACACCCATCAGATTTGCTGTTGCCCTGTAGGGAAGGAAATCTGCCGTCCTTGCCCGGTCTGGCCTACATGTGACTCCAGAGCCATGGCAATGTGATTGACTCAAACCATGACATAAATGTCAAAAAGGAATGAAAGTAAATGGACCACCTGGCATTGCCCAGGGCACCAGAAATACCAGTGGCAAACCCAACCCTGTCTTCCCTGAAAATTCCCCCTTACTCACATTTATGTACCAAAATTGGGCGAGCTGTCCAACAGACTAGACAAGTGACAGACTGACATAATCATACTCGCAGAATCATATCCGAAGAATGATATTCTTGTTATAGACGGAGTGCAGCGAAGGTTTACCAGACTAGTTCCTGACAAGGCAGAACTGATGTATGAGGAGAGATTGGCCGAAATTTTACTGCCTTGGGCCGGAATCAGGACGGGCGAGGCTCGCAGAACAGAATTCTCCATTGGCCTCAGGCAGGACTTTACAAGCCTCGCCTGAGCGAGGTCGTAAAATAGCGCCCATTGAGTCGGTTAGAATTATATTCACCGGAGTTCAGAAGAATGGAGGGGCGGGGGGAGGTGGAGTCTCATAGAAACCTAGAAAATTCTAACTGGACTAGGCAGGGCAGATGCAGGAAGGGTGTCCCCTGGAACTCCCTGCCTTACAGCACTGTGGGTATATGTACACCACATGCGCTACTATGTTTCAAGAAGGCAGCTCACCACCACTTCTCAAGGGCAATCAGGGACGGGTAATAAATGCTCATCCTCGCCAGCGACACTTGCGTCCCATGAAAGAGTTACAAAAAGGCATCAGAAATGTATTCAATCTTGCAGCTGTGACAATGAGGCCAACGTAGTCAGCATCATATTTTCCAAATGCAGTGTATGGCCTATCAGTTGGGCGGGGGCCATTTTTAAAATTTGTGTGCAGATATGAATCTTTTCCAATATGAAGGCAACTTTCCATTTTAAAATCAAGGTTACTGCCTGTCCAATCATGCTTTAGAATACTTTAAACAGGCACACCTGATATTGAGAAAATCATGTTAATAATAACCAGCTGTCACTGATTATCAGCTATTTGACTATGTAGTGATATGGTTCGGCATTATGGAAGAGAATTTATTTAACCATGGTCATTGTAGTTGTGCTCCCAGGGAGCTTGGGCTGCAACAAGATAGGAAAGAGCGGGAAGGGTTAAGCAGGGTTAAACAACAATAATCTCTCCCTCAATGTCAACAAAACGAAGGAGATAGTCATCGACTTCAGGAAGCGTAGAGGAGAACATGCCCCTGTCTACATCAATGGGGACGAAGTAGAAATGGTCGAGAGCTTCATGCTTTTAGGTGTCCAGATCACCTGTCCTGGTCCCTCCACGCCAACATGATAGTTAAGAAAGCCCACCAATGCCTCCACTTTCTCAGAAGACTAAGGAAATTTGGCATGTCCACTACGACTCTCACCAACTTTCACAGATGCACCATAGAAAGCATTCTTTCTGGTTGTATCACATTTGGTATGGCTCCTGTTGTGCCCAAGACTGCAAAGAACTATAAAGAGTCATGAATGAAGCCCAGTCCATCACTCAAACCAGCCTCCCATCCATTGACTCTGTCTACACTTCCCGCTGCCTCAGAAAAGCAGCCAGCATAACTAAGGGCCCCACACACTGCGGACATTCTCTCTTCCACCTTCTTCCATTGGGAAAAAGATTTTTAAAAGTCTGAGGTCACGTACCAACCGACTCAAGACAGCTTCTTCCCTGCTGCTGCCAGACTTTTGAATGGTCCTTCCTCGCACTAAGTTGATCTTTCTCTACATCCTAGCTATGACTGTAACACTACATTCTGCACCCTCTCCTTTCCTTCTGTATGAACGATATGCTTTGTCTGTACAGCGCGCAAGAAACAATACGTTTCACTGTCTGCTAATACATGTAATAATAATAAATCAAATCAAACTTTCCTGCCCATTCACCATAACCCTTCAAACCCTTACTAATTAAAAATCTGTCTTCCTCTTGTTCTAGATTTCCCTGCAACATCCTCTCCACTGGAACAGGTGGTCATAGGGATAGCAGATTTAATAGAGAAATGAGGCACGATGGCACAGTGGTTAGCACCGCTGCCTCACAGCACAAAGGACCTGGGTTCGATTCCTGGCTTGGGTCGCTGTCTGTGTGGAGTTTGCACATTCTCCCCGTGTCTGTGTGGGTTCCTCTGGGTGCTCCGGTTTCCTCCGACAGTCCAAAGATGTGTGCATTAGGTAGATTGGCTAAAATTGCTAAATTGCCCATTGGTGTCAGGGGACTAACAAGGGTAAATGCATCGGGTTATGGGGATAGGGCGTGGGTGGGATTGTGGTTGGTGCAGACTCAATGGGGTGAATGGCCCCCTTCTGCTCTGTAGGATTCTATGAGGAGAAATTACTTTTCTCGAAAGGTCACGAGTATGTGGAATTCATTATCCCGGAGTGTGGTGAAAGCCAGGACTTTGAGTACATTTAAGGAAGAGGTGGACAGATTTTTAATTCGTAAGTGTACGGCATGGTGGCACAGTGGTTAGCACTGCTGACTCACGGCACCAGGGACGTGGGTTCGATTCCCGGCTTGGGTCACTTCTGTGTGGAGTCTGCATGTTCTCCCCGTGCCTGCGTGAGGTTCCTCTGGGTACTCCAGTTTCCTCCCACAGTCCAAAAGACGTGCTGGTTAGGTGCATTGGCCATGCTAAATTCTCCCTCAGTGTACCTGAATATGCGCTGGAGTGTGGCAACTCGGGGATTTTCATAGTAGCTTCACTGCAGTGTTAATGTAAGCTTACCTGTGACGCTAATAAGTAAGCTTCAACTTGTTGATTCTCCTTATCATCTTGTACGCCTCAACCAGATCTCCTCTTGTTCTTCTAAAATCCAGTGAGTATGGGCTTAAACTGCCCAATCTCTCTTCGTAAATCAAACTCTTCATCTCTGGAATCAATGTAGTGAACCTCCTTTGAACCTCCTTCCAAATGCAACTACATCCCTCCTCAAGTAAGGGGACCAAAACTGTGCACAATATTCCAGGTGCGGTCTCACTAATGCTTTGTACAGTAGCTGCAAAACTTCACTACTTTTATATTGTATTCCTTTAGCAATTAATGCCAAGATTCCATGCGATATGTATGAGATGACAAGTGTGATTGAAAAGATAGTCATGCCATAGCTTTGGAAAGTCTTTATTCAACATAATTTACGGATGAAGTTCAGATGACTGCAATAATAGTGCTGAGGTTGGAAAGAATGTTTGATGGCTCAGTAGATAGATCATAGAATCATGGAATTTAAAGTACAGAAGGAACCCTTTTGCCCCTTCTTGCCTTTACTGGTACTAACTGTTCAACAGGGTCTATCTGATGTTTTCTGATCCTGCGTATGCACTATTCAGCATATATAACAGGCCCTCAAACCTCACAGACCAACAGGTTCCCAAATCTAATCTGTCTGGTCTGAAAAAGTCTTTCTCATTATGTTCCATTCCTCCTCATAGAGCAGGGAACTTTGCTGCTGGGACGTGGGTAGACATTGAATAAGATTGGGTGGGAGGCCAATCAGGGCCAATAAGATCAGGCACATTTCTCGTTTTTCACCTCTCACCCTATCTTACCACCTCACCTCACCAAACGACGGGTGGGACGAGGTCATAAGATCACACCCAGTGTGTTTTAGAACAGTTAGTTACTGTCGGGTCCTGAAGGAAGCAAGAGGTGTCTGTCTGTCTTTCTTTCTCTGGAGGCTGCTGTTTGAGACCTGCTCAGAGAAGTAGGGCTCTCTCTGTTTCACTCTCCAGTGGTGTTCTGGAAGCTTGAGGACTGGCAGCGCAAGCACGTAAGCAGCTGTGTTGGTAACTGATTTTGAAGAGGAGTTTATGCCTATAAGAGGAATATTAATTGAATTGGAACCCAAAAGAGAAAGGTTAGCAGTTAATAATTGTATCCTCACATGTTATGTATTTTAACTGGTAAAGGTTAAGCTAATTCATTTGTTATAGTTAAACTGTGTTGTTAAATAAAGTTTGTTTTGATAAAAGCTTCCTAGTGTGTCAATAGAATCACACCTGGAAACACCTTATCCTCACACTGATGCCAAAATGGAAAAACCATTGGGTTTCGTCGGGCTTCATAACCAACTTTGGTGTTTCTGCTCTGGGGCCCTAACGCATGGAAAAGTGTTTATTGCCATAGTTGGATGACTAGCCCAGTGGCAATACCACTACACCACCACCTCCGCTAATGGTGGAGTGATTAATTTCAGGGATGGTCAAAAGGCCAGAATTAGAAAAGTGCAGATATCTTGCAGGATGGTGGGCTGGGGGATTGCAGAGAGAGGGAGGCCACGGAGGGACTTGGAAACAAAAGGGCGAGAATTTTAAAATCACAGGGTCACTTGGCTAGGAGCTGGGATAGGTCAGTGAGAATAGGGGTAAATGGAACTTGGCACAAGTTAGGAGGCAACAAACCTTTGGATGGCCTCAAGTTTAGGGAGGACAGAATGTGGGAGGCTAGTCAGGAGTGTGTTGGAATCGTCAAGGCTGGAGGTAACAAAGGCATGGATGACGTACTGATTTGGCTGCTGTGTTCAGGTAGACGGATTGGTTGAATAGTTTTGTTGAACATTGGAAGATCATTGGTAGCTAAAAATACCAAAAGTATTGACCAAATGATTTAAGTACAGCTGGCTTATAACATTAGCAAGCATGAGATATGTGCCCTTCCTCTTGGCTCAAGAACACAAAATTGAGTTATCCAGCATTGTTACATTAGGTATTTCTATAAGCATGTTTGGATTTATTTTGGGAACACTGGCACTGATAGGCGTGACTTTGCATGACCAATTTGTATTGCGTTCCATTAGTCATAGTGCTGAATGATTGTCATGTGTGCAATATGATGTTAAAGTTTGCATGTCCCCTAGCACTGAGGCAGCAAGGTGAAGTTTGCCTGATCTACAGATTAGAAATAAGAATGTTACGTGGTCCTCTGACAGGTCAGCTGAAGACTATTTGCTGAATCAACCCTCCTCATTAGATATTTGCAACCACTTCTGTGGCCAGAAATCTAAGAAGTCAAAATATTCATTTTCTTCAGCTTCTTAAAGACCGTATTTCAAAAGCATTTGCATAAGTACATGGATGGGAAAGAATGAGAGAGATATGGGCCAAACGCGGGCATTAGGGTTAGCTGGGAGGGCACCATGGTCGGCATGGATTGGTTGGGCCGAAGGGCCTGTTTCCGTGCTGTATTGCTCTGTGACTCTTCGGCCGGAACTTTACCTTCCCGCCGGCCACAAGAATCAGAGCGGGTGAGGGGTGGACCATGGAAAGATTCGTTGACCTCAGGCGGGATTTTATGGTTTTGGGATGAACGAGGCTGTTAAGTCCCACCCTATGACTCCACACACAGTGCATTAATCATATTCAGCAAAGACTACATCAACAAAAGATGACGGAAAATGGTCGGCCAATATTAAAGTAGCCTTTGCCTTGTTCCTCTCTTCTGTTTCAACCTCCTTCAGGTGTATGCACCACTCCATGGGCTGGATAATATGTGTTGGAGGTGGGGTGGGGTGCAGACTTCCCACCACCCCAGAATCTGCTCAGACCCACAGCCATAAAGCACTGTGGGGCTGATTAGCCAGGGCTGAATGGGACGTCCGCACCTCTCTGGTCCTCCGGGGCTGCCAGCCAATCCAATTGGCTAAAGATCCATCAGTTCAGGCAGTGCCAGGAAGGCATTAATGGCGGTTGCCGGGACTGTTGGTTAGGAGAGGCCCTCGAGGCCTTGGACCCCAGAGCAGGCACACTGGGGGTCTTGGGACAGAAGGGTTTGGGTACATTAGGGAGAGAGGGGGCAGTGAAGAGGGGGGGGGGGGAGTAGGTTTAAGGAAGGGAATGGGTAGGAAGGAAGGGATGACCAACCTAAGTGGGGAGCAAAAACAGAAAATGCTGAAAAATCTCATCAGGACTGACAGCACCCATGGGGAGAGAATAGAGCCATGAATAGAGCCAATGTTTTGAGTCGGGATGACCCTTTGCCAGAGCTACGTCTGGTCTGACGGAAGGTCATCTAGGCTTGAATCGTTGGCTCTATTCTCTCCCCACAGATGCTGTCAGACCTGCTGAGATTTTCCAGCATTTTCTGTTTTTGTTTCAGAATCCAGCATCCGCAGTATTTTGCGTTTATCTAAGTTGGGGGGGAGGGGGTGGTGATAGTCAAATGACAGTCCCCAAAGAGCTCTAACTTAGCACGGCCAATGCACCTAACCAGCACACCTTTCGGACTGTGGGAGGAAACCGGAGCACCTGAGGAAACCCACGCAGACACGGGGAGAACATGCAAACTCCACACAGACAGTGACCCAAACCGGGAATCGAACTTGGGTCCTTGGCACTGTGAAGCAGCAGTGCTAACCACTATCCCACCATGCCGCCTGTTAATGCAAGCCTACTTGTGACACTAATAAATAAACTAAACTAAACAAATTTACCGCAGGAGCCCCTGTATTATTCTCACGTTTCCACCATCGTAAACCCCCCTGAGAAGGAAAAAAAAATGTTTTATTTCAAAATGGCTGAAGTACTTTGACATCTTCTCAGCTCATTTACTCTGACTTTATTGGTAATGCCAGATATCTCTGAGAAGGAACATATCCCAGAAGTAAAAACAGAACATTGTGGAAATGTACTTCCAGCCTGTCAGCATTTGGAAAGAAAGGTTGACGTTTCAGGGAGATATCTTTCATCGGAACTGGGGGAAAATATAGCTGAACTCCTTTATGTGGCTGAACAAAAGATACCTGATGAAAGATTCTTCGATTAAAGTCATGGATCAATTAAGCTGAAAACCATATCTTTATTTATTTTAAAAATCTGATAGCGCTAATAGGCCGCAAAATGATTTTTTTTAAAGTGAAAAGCAGAATGATATACAGAAGCTGTGAAGAAACATTAGGCAGACAAAAGGCAAGTCAAACAACTTGAAAACAGGATGAAACAAAGGAGAATGTGGATGGGAGGAATGAGGAGGGAGGCAGAGTTGGTAAAAAGCCAATGATCTTGCATAGTGATCAGGAGAAAAATGAGTAGAGGTGCGGGGGGCGGGGCGGGGGGGGGGGGGGGGGGGGGGGGGGGGGGCGAGGTGTGGGCATTCTCCCATCCGGCTATGGGCCGGGAGATTCAAGTGGCGCACGATTGGGCGGCACGGTAGCACAGTGGTTAGCACTGCTGCTTCACAGCTCCAGGGTCCTGGGTTCGATTCCGGCTTGGGTCACTGTCTGTGTGGAGTTTGCACATTCTCCTCGTGTCTGCGTGGGTTTCCTCCGGGTGCTCCGGTTTCCTCCCACAGTCCAAAGATGTGCGGGTTAGGTTGATTGGCCATGCTGAAATTGCCCCTTAGTGTCCTGGGATGTGTAGATTAGAGGGATTAGCGGGTAAAATATGTAGGGATATAGGGGTAGGGCCTGGGTGGGATTGTGGTCGGTGCAGACTCGATGGGCCGAATGGCCTCTTTCTGTACTGTAGGGTTTCTATGATTTCTATGATTCACCTGATTCGCACTGGGCGTCCAGCCGTGAACACGTCTCCCAGCCTAAATCTTTTGGCATCCATGCTGAAAATCAGCATAACGGACATTAGCATGTATTCACATACCTTACCATCTAACTAGCGGGACGGTGACTGGAATCTCTGTCCCCGCTAGCATCTGCCCCCCCTCTCTGGTCTGACATCATGCTGGAGGGGATTACACCAGCTGTAGAAAAGTCGTGACCTGGTGCGTCAGCATTGAACAGGAGTCAGGCGGTAAGTTTTATGAAGTTGCAGGGGAGGTTGGAGGCAGGGCCTGGAAATTTTCTGCTTGCTGTGGGGAGGTCCCTGGAGAGCTGGAAGTGCTGTCCCCAAGCCCAGGGATGTACCGTGTAGTCTCTGCGGGGTGGGGTGTGCTCCTTTAATGATTGCTGGTCAGGCTGCTGTCTGCAGCCACTGAGCTGTTCCATTGGGGTGGGGTCCTTCACTGACTGCTGGTTTGTGGCTGCCCTTCTCTGGGGATGGTTTGCCATTGGAAGCTCAGCACATGTACAGGTTTCAGAATGGGATGCACACTCACCCTTGCAGCCTGAAGGAGGTCTGTTCATCTTCTTATGGTACTGCTCTCCGGACCGAGGGGGTCAGTGTCCTGGCATTAACTGCGGGTGCCATTGCCTCCCATATGACCCTTGCTGCGTGGCCCCTTGGGCAGTGGTGGCCCTGAGTGGGGTACAGCAGATGTCGCCTCTCCTCCACCACGTCCAGCAGGCTCAGTCTCCCAAAATCTGGGAGTACTTTCCTTTGAGGCCATGTTCCTGGCTTGACTGCCTGTGTGTCCATCACTGCAGTTTATATACAACTCTGGTTTGTTAAGGGAGTCCAGGTGCAATCAGTTTGAGCCAGTCCTGGGCTGTTAGTGAAATTTCATTGTGAATAATGTGCAGGCAACCTGGTTCCGATAGAGGGTGAGCCAGCTCCAAAGCTGCTGATTGGGTGAACTCAACAAGGTACTGTGTCCGGGGTGGGGCCGGGGAGGGGGTGCAATGCTCAAGGCTCTAACTCAACGAGGGGGAACGCTCACAGGCCGGGCGTGTGCATGGCAGCCCAGCGCTCTGTGTGTGAAGTGGGGGGAAGCGATGGGGAGGCCGGCGATGTCCGGCTCACTGGGGGATGGGGAGGCTGGGATGCCAGTGATTTTCTTGTGGGGGAAAGGGGGTGAGATGCCAGTTATGTCTGTGAGGGGGTTGAGGCCAGCGATCTCAATACTGGGAGGACTGGTTTAGCGATCTCCCAGAGATGAGCTCATGCGCGGGGGCCGCTCAGCCCGCTGATTTCAGCCTCTTCAGTGGGATCCCCGCCCCTGGATTTTTAACATGATTCGTGCTCCTGCCCTCTGCAGTGCACAGGGTGTGAGAGATTCATTTTGAAAATCCTGCTCAAAAAAACTAGTGGGATTTACTCCAGTTTAGACGCAAATTCGACACTTAAAATATTTTGGGGAGAATCGTCCCTGAAATGTTTCCTGGACTTTCCATCAAGCTGAGTTGGAAGAATGTGGAAAACCAAAGGCGGAAAGTTGAAGGAGAGGATTGGAAGCCGGGCCGAGAGGGCCATAGATGATTTGATTTGATTTGATTTGATTTATTATTGTCACATGTATTCCCATAGAGTGAAAAGTATTGTTTCTTGCGCGCTATACAGAGCATACTGTTCATAGAGGAGGAAATGAGAGAGTGCAGAATGTAATGTTACAGTCATAGCTAGGGTGTAGAGAAAGATCAACTTAATTCAAGGTAAGTCCATTCAAAAGTCTGACAGCAGCAGGGAAGAAGCTGTTCTTGAGTCAATTGGTATGTGATCTCAGACTTTTGTATCTTTTTCCTGACGGAAGAAGGTGGAAGAGAGAATGTCCGGGGTACGTGGGGTCCTTGATTATGCTGGCTGCTTTGCCGAGGCAGCGGGAAGTATAGACAGAGTCAGTGGATGGGAGACTGGTTTGCATGATGGATTGGGCTATACTCATGACCTTTTGTAGTTCCTTGCGGTCTTGGGCAGAACAGGAGCCATACCAAGCTGTGATACAGCCAGAAAGAATGCTTTCTATGGAGCATCTGTAAAAGATGATGTTTGTCAACAGCAAATCTGTTGACCAGAACTGCATTGAGTCTCTCAATATCAGTGGTGGGGAGCGGCAAATATAATCAGCAATGAAAACTGTGTGATAGACTGAAAGCATGACATCTAGTGTGTTTTCATTTGGTAAGAGTCAGTGGGGCCCCAGACAATGGCGTCAGAAGAAACAAAGCAACTAGTCTGGCTTTGGCTCCATTTATAAGGAATTAACTGAGATGAAACATGTGGGAATAAAAAGTGAGCCAATGATGGCAGAGAGTTTCCTGTCCTCTTGAAAGATGGGATAAGAAAGGAAGGGGCGATGTGACGAATGATGGGATCAGATCATACATGGCATAAAGAACAAGAATTAGTTTGTGTAGTGGCGACAGAAAATGAGAAAGGAATCTTACTCCCAGCCTCCCATCCATTGACTCTGTCTACACTTCCTGCTGCCTCAGCAAAGCAGCCAGCTTAAGGACCCCACGCATCCCGGACATTCTCTCTTCCAGCTTCTTCCTTCGGGAAAAAGATACAAAAGTCTGAGGTCACGTACCAACCGACTCAATAACAGCTTCTTCCCTGCTGCTGTCAGACTTT
The DNA here is from genome assembly GCF_964213995.1 of Mustelus asterias. Taxonomy (NCBI): domain Eukaryota; kingdom Metazoa; phylum Chordata; class Chondrichthyes; order Carcharhiniformes; family Triakidae; genus Mustelus; species Mustelus asterias. The sequence continues at coordinate 128,941,116 of NC_135809.1, forward strand.
TGAATGGGCTTACTTTGCATTAAGTTGATCTTTCTCTACACCCTAGCTATGACTGTAACACTACACTCTCTCGTTTCCTTCTCTATGAACAGTATGCTTTGTCTTTACAGCGCGCGAAAAATAATACTTTTCCCTGTATGTTAATACATGTGACAATAATAAATCAAATCAAATCAAAATAAAACTGTTAATATAATAGGAAGAGGGGGCTGGAAGAAACGCAGGGAAAGCTGTAAGTGGCTAAAGGTCTGTTGACCACAGAAGATGAAAACCCTCAGCAGAACGACTGATTTCAGGACAAGTGCAGAACAAGCAGTCGTCAAAGACAAAGGTGAAGGAAAGAGTTAGAGGCTTTCCAGCAACAAAGATGGGAAGAAACATAATTCAAGAATTTGTGGGAATCCGTGTTTTTTCTTATTTATTTACGGGATGTGGGCATTGCTGGCTGGGCCAACATTTCAGAGGACAATTGAGAGTCAAACACATTGCTGTGGCCCTGGAGTCACATGTAGGCCAGACCAGGTAAGGATGGCAGATTTCCTTCCCTAAAGGACATCAGTGAACAAGATGGGCTTTTCTGACAATCGACAATGGTTTCATGACCATCAGTAGACTTTATAGTTCCAGATTCTTATTGAATTCAAATATCACCATCAGCCATGGTGGAATTTGAACCCGGATCCCCAAACCTTGTCCAGGCTGTTTGGATTACCAATCGAGTGACAATACCTCTGCACCGCCACCTCTATCTAACAGTAGATGGACAAATGTGAGGTAATGCATTTTGGAAGGTCTAATACAGATAGGAAATATACAATAAATGGCAGAACCCTGAGGAGTATTGATAGGCAAAGGGATCTGGGTGTACAGGTACACAGGTCACTGAAAGTGACAATGCAGGTGGAGAAGGTAGTCAAGAAGGCATACGGCATGCTTGCCTTCATCGGCCGGGGTATTGAGTTTAAAAATTGGCAAGTCATGTTGCAGCTTTATAGAACCTTAGTTAGGCCGCACTTGGAATATAGAGTTCAATTCTGGTCGCCACACTACCAGAAGGATGTGGAGGCTTTGGAGAGGGTTACAGAAAAGATTTACCAGGATGTTGCCTGGCATTAGCTATGAGGAGAGGTTGGAGAAACTTGATTTGTTCTCACTGGAGCGACGGAGGTTGAGGGGAGACCTGATAGAAGTCGACAAGATTATGAGAGGCATGTACAGAGTGGATAGTCAGAAGCTTTTTCCCAGGGTGGAAGAATCAATTACTAGGGGGCACAGGTTTAAGGTGCGAGGGGCAAGGTTTAAAGGAGATATACGAGGCAGATTTTTTACACAGAGAGTAGTGGGTGCCTGGAACTCGTTGCCGGGGGAGGTAGTGGAAGCGGATACGGTAGTGACTTTTAAGGGGTGTCTTGACAAATACATGAATAGGATGGGAATAGAGGGATATGGTCCGCGGAAGGGTAGGGGGTTTTAGTTCAGAAGGGCAGCATGGTCGGTGCAGGCTTGGAGGGCCGAAGGGCCTATTCCTGTGCTGTAATTTTCTTTTTTCTTTGTTCTTTGTTCTTTGTTCTAGATATCTGTTTTGCTCACGAACAAGGACAGAAAGTGATTGGAGTTCAGGAAAGAGAGAGGAGTGTCAGAGGTGGTAATAATGGTTGGACAGAAATTGGAAATATAGTTAATCAGCTTCTCCAGATTGGGGGACACGCAGGGCCAGCTATATCAGTTGAAGAGAGGAGGAGAGTGGCAGGGTATGGCCTGATGAAGATTGGAGCTGATTGTTCTGGTGGGAAAGGAGAGATCCTGGAAGTTGTGCAGAAATCAGGACATCTTGAAATTTTTTTCACCCTGTTTCCTGCCCAGCAGCCAGTCAGATTGACAGGTTGTCTCCCTGTCTGCGGGGAAAGATGGCACAGTGGACAGTGGTTAGCACTGCTGCCTCACAGCGCCAGGGACCCGGGTTCAATTCCACCCTTGGGTCAGTGTCTGTGTGGAGTTTGTATGTTCTCCACATGTCTGTGTGTGTTTCCTCCGGCTGCTCCGGTTTCTTCCCACAGTTCAAAGATGTGTGGGTTAGGTTTATTGGCCATGCTAAATTGACCCTCGTGTCAGGGGGAGTAGCAGGTAAATATATGTGGTTACGGGAATAGGGCCTGGGTGGGATTGTGGTCGGTGCAGACTCGATGGGCCAAAGGGCCTCCTTCTGCACTATAGGGATTCTATGGGTAAAGTAGCAGATGACAAGTAACTCTGACTTTTCGGGGGGGTGTAAGACATCAAGGCTTGTTGGACATCAGATGGTGGTGGCGGAAATCGAGTGGGGATAGGACATTGTGCATAGTGGGTGGGGTGGAGAGGTGGAGTCTAATTGCGGAGCTAATCACATGCCTGGAAGGAAATGCTCCTGTTCCTCTAGGCCCACAAGCAGTGCCACAAAGCACTTAGCTCATGAATCCATACTGACAGTTTGCAACCAATTCGATTCACCCACTGTAATTTTTTTTATTCATTCATGGGACATGGGTGCCGTTAGCGAGCCAGCATTTATTGCCCATCCTTTGGAGGGCAATTGAGAGTCAACCACACTGTTGTGGTTCTGGTGTCACATGTAAGCCAGACCAGGTAAGGACAGCAGATTTCCTTCCCTAAAGGACATTAGTGAACCAGATGGGTTTTTCCAACAATCGACAATGGTTTCATGGTCATCAGTAGATTCTTAATTCTCAATATTTTTTAGTGAACTTAAATTCCACCATCTGCTGTGGCGGGATTCGAACCCGAGTCCCCAGAACATTAGCTGAGTTTCTGGATTAAGAGTCTGGTGATAATACCACTAGGCCATCGCCTCCCCGGAGAAATGGCTGACGGGACTGGATACCGCAAAGGCTATGGGCCCTCACAACATTCCGGCAATAGCACTGAAGACTGAAGTTCCAGAATTAGCTGCACACCTAGACAAGTTGTTCCACTACCACAACAACACTGCCAAAGATCCAACAATATGGAAAATTGCCCAGGTATGTCCTGTACAGAAAAAGCAGGACAAATCCAACCCTGCAAATTGCTGCCCCATTAGTCTACTCTCAATCATCAGCAAAGTGCTGGAAAGTGTTGTTGACAGCGCTATCAAAAAACACTTGCTCACTGGCTCACTCTCAGTTTGGGTTCATCAGGGCCATTTAGCTCCTGACCTCACAATGACCTTTGTCCAAACAAGGAGCTCTAATCAAAAGATGAGGTGAGCGTGCTGCCTTTGACATCAAGGCAGCATTTGACTGAATGTGGCATCAAAGAGCTGTAGCAAAACATAAGTCAATGGGGATTAGGTGAAAAGCCCTCCACTGGTTGAAGTCATCCATGAGTACATCTGGATGACTTCCTCAGGGCATTGCCCTAGGACAAATCATCTACAGCTGTTTCATCAATGACCTTCCTCCATCATCACATCAGGAAAGCAATTCTAGTATTTTGACCCAGCAACTGTGAAGGAACGGTGATATAGTATCAAGTCAATACGATGCGTGGCTTGGAGGGGAACTTGCAGGTGGTGATGGGCCCATGCATCTGCTGCCCTTGTCCTTCTCGGTGATAAAGATTGTGAGTTTGGAAGGTGTGCCACAGTGCATTGGTGGTGAAGGAGCAGTCTCGAAGGGTTGAATGGCCAACTCTTGCCATTGCTTTACTATGGCAAAAGTGGGAATGTTTGCAGATGACTGCACAAGATTCAGATACTGAAGCAGTCTATGTCCAGATGCAGCAAGACCTGGAAAATATCCAGGCTTGAGCTGATAAGTGGTAAGTAATATTTGCTACCAAGTGCCAGGCAATGACCATCTCCAACTGGAGAAACCTAACCATCTCCCCTTGACAATCAATGGCAATACCACTGCTGAATCCCCTACTATCAGCATCCTGGGGGTTGCCATTGACCAGAAACTGTACTGGACTAGCCATATGAATATTGTGACCCAAAGAGCAGGTAAGTGTCTGAGAATTCTGCAATGAATAGCTCACTTCCTGACTCCCCAAACCCTGTCCACCATTTACAAAGTACAGGTCAGGAGTGTGAGGGAATACTCTCCACTAGCCTGGATGAGTGCAGCTCCAACAACACTCAAGAAGTTTGACATCATCTACGACAAAGCAGTTTGCTTGATTTGCACCTCACCCATCACCATGAAAATTCACTTCCTCAACCATCTACGCACAGTGGCAGCAATGTGTACCATCTACAAGATGCACTGCAGCAACTCACCAAGGCTGCTTCAATGGCACCTTCCAAACCTGCGACCTCCACTATCTTGAAAGACAAGGGCAGCAGATGCATTGTTCCCCTTCAAGCCACAAACCATCCTGACTTGGAACTATATTGTCATCCTTCGCTGTTGCTGGTTCAAAATCCTGGAAGTCCCTTGTGTATCTACAACACATGGAATGTGCTGGTTTAAGTAGGTGGCTTGCCACCACCTTCTGGGAGAAGGTAGGTGGCTTGCCACCACCTTCCACGTCAGATCAGCCATGATCTTATTGAATGGCGGGGCAGGCTCGAGGGGCTAGATGGCCTACTCCTGCTCCTATTTCTTATGTTCTTATGTTCTCAAGGGCAAATAGGGCTGGACAATAGATGCTGGCCTAGTCAACGATGTCCATACCCTACGAAGGAATATGGAATAACAATGAACAGCCAAGACTTGGGTGCAGAGGGAACAATTACAAAATTTGCAGATGACTCAAAGCTTGGGAGTATTGTGAACTGTGAGGAAGGTATTGATAAACTTCAAGAAGGTGTCATGCTTGGGTATAAGCAGAGTAGATAGGGAAACATTATTCCCATTGGCCAGAGATAAAAGAACCAGAATTGGTTGGCAAAAAAATACCAGAGTCAACAGAAGGCAATTTTGTTTTTACGCAGTGGGTGGTGGGTGGCGGGAGTGTGGGGGGGGTGGAGGGGGGGCGAGGGTTAGGATCTGGAATACACTGCCTGAGGGCTTTATTGTTTTTGCCTCCCACCCTCTCACAGCTCAGAAGTCCTTGGGAGTTAAAATTCACCCTCCCAGTCCCTGACATGCCCTCTCCATCCCTGCCACTGTCATAGCAATTTGTGACTTTTGAAGGCTGGAGGGTTGGGGGGGGGGGGGGGTGGGGTGGGGGGGATAGGGTGGGATGCTGGCGGGAGAGTAGGATATAGAGCATTGGGGAATATTGAATGTAAAGGTACGGATCAGAAACCCCAAAGTATGTTATCAAGCCCGACTAGACCCCAACAGTTTTTTCCATTTTGGCATTAGTGTGAGGATAAGGTGTTTCCAGGTGTGACTCTATTGACACACTGGGAAATTTTTATCAAAACAAACTTTATTTAACAATACAGTTTAACAATAACAAATGAATTAGTTTAACTTTTATCAATTGAAATACTTAAACATGACAAGATACAATTCTTAATTGCTAACATATCTCTATTAGTTCCAATTCAAGCAATATTCCTCTTATAGACTTAAACTCTTCTTTAAAATCAGTAACACACAGGCTTACATGCATGAGCTTGGGCCGTCAGGCTTGAGCCTCCAGAACACCTTTGGAGAGAGAGAGAGGCAGAGAGAAAGGCCTATTTCTCCCAGAAGGTCCCAAACAGCAGCTCCAAAGAGAGAGAGAGATCTCTTGCTTCTTTCAGAACCTGCTTGTTTTTCCCTGTAAGCTTAGCTCCTCCCCCTAAACACATGATTTTGTCAATCAACTGAATCAAAACCCGACTCCGAAACCCCAGGGAAAAACCCAAATGAACAAAAATGCATTAACTCAGAATAAAGCAAACACCTCCCTCGTTAAAATCAATCATTAGCCTGCATTCTCAGCATGTGAGCTGCCTGGTGCAGACAAATCGGCACCATGTAAAACATAGCTGAATTATAAACATACCCCTCACGAGAAACATGATTTCCAAAAGGCTCAGTATCATCACAAAAAACAAGAACATCGCCAGAATGGAAGATGGACTGATAAATTTTGATTTCTTGTTTGCCATGAATAAAGAAAGACAAATAAATGACCGTGATCATCACTGCAAAATTCCTCCAGCTTCAGCCAGGAAGAGACAGTCACAGGAATTATAAGTACACCATCCTCGGTAGCAGGTTTAATGGAACAGAGGACAATAGGCTCAGAGATGGAAACAGTCAGATCAGAATGATTATGGTAAAAAGCCAGAATTGCAATAGCAGTTTTCAATGTAAAGATTAGAAAGAAGCATTCAGCATCAGAGAGAGGGTAAAAAGGGCTGTATAAACTTGAGAAAAGATCAAAATAACTAGAGTAAGTATCCTGGCCAAAGAAGAACATACAAAGGTGAAGACATCAGAATAGGAGTGTAGTGTCATATTGCATCAGGGTGAGAGGTTGAAGCTAAGGCTCTTTTCTTGCTAATGAAATACCCTTTTGAATCAGAAGATGAGAGGAGATGACGGAAATCAGGCCGTGGTGAATACATGACTTGGCATATGTGATGTCTTCCCACTTGAATGGAGACTATTTTGTCCTTGGTCCTACTGCGCCCCTTGGCATTATTTTGTATGGTTTCTGTAAGGAATTTAGGACTGGCAGTCTGCAAGATTAGCCAAGCCGATTGTGTGCGTTTAGTTTCCGGAAACAATTCAAAGCTTGTATACGTTGACTGATGCACTTCCTGGGGGTTGTGGGGGAGGAGAGTGGAGGGGTGAGGGGGCGGTGGGGGAGGGGGGGGGGGGTGGGCGTTGGGGGAGGAACTCCAAAACATTCACATCACACCCTGTTGGCCTCAGACTCTTTTAACACTTCAAAAGCTGGTTTCTCGGGAATATAAATATTGTGCGGGATTTTCCGGCCCCGCTCGCCAAGACTCTGGAAAATCCCGCCGGAGACCAATGGACCTTTCCATGATCCTCCCCTCGCCCCCTCCGATTTCCATGGCGGGTGGGACGACAGAATTCCGTCAATTCTGTCAGATTTGCCCCGCACCATTAATGTAAATTCTGTGTTTGAAGTAATGCTGGCAGGATCTTGGTCATATAAAAATGTTTTTCAAATGATCTATTCAGTAGTATAAAACATATCATTATGTTAACCCTAAATAGACTGACACTTGTGCTTTTTTCATTTGTTTTGGCACAAGCTGATTCAGACAGAATTAAACTCTTGTCTGGGTGATGTAAGACATGACTCAGATTATTACTGTAAAGTGCAGAAGCTTTCAGAGAAATGCTTTTCAAAGTTCAGCCCAGACCAATAAACCTCCAACCACATAAACCGTAGACTGACTTATTTTCAAGTCATAGAATTCCTACAGTGCAGAAGAAGGCCATTTGGCCAGTGAAGCCTACTCCAACAGCAATCCCACCCAGGCCTTATCCCCGCCGCAACTTCATGTAATTACCCTCCTGGCACCCCCTGACAATAAGGGGCAGTTTTGCATGGCCAATCCCCCCAACCTTTGGAGTGTGGGAGGAAACCGGAGCACCCGGAGGAAACCCACGCAGGCACGGGGAGAACGTGCAAACTCCACACAGGCAGTGACCCAAACCGGGAATCGAACCCGGGTTCCTGGCGCTGTGAGGCAGCAGTGCTAACCACTGTGCTACCGTGCCGCCCCTCTCTCGGTGAGTGAAATACAATTAAGAATGTGATATTTCTTACATCTAACATTTTAATGAGGAAAAGCAAGATTTTACTTTGCGCAAGATTTTACTTTGCGGTGTCCCTGCTCAAAACCAAAATCTCGTCATCCGCAAAGCAATTATTCAAGCTAATGGGACCCTTGTTTCATTAAAACAACTGCCAATTTGCACTGATGTAAGATTTGAACTCAGATTTAGCCAGACACTCCCACTGGGTTATATTAGTTATGTCATGGGCTGACCGAGATTTGGTTGCTAACCCACAGAAGTAAACTAAGATTTACAAAGTTGTGGGAAGTCAGGGACGTGCAATATCACTTCATAAATTCCTTGAATGGCAAAACAGGAATCTGACTTTTCTGCATTAGTATCTTGGCTGCTGTGAGAACATTCTGATAAATTAAGCTGGCTAGCCAGAACTTTCCACAGCTAATGCGGCCACTTCAGTTCTAAGAGGTTGAATAGAAGTCATGTCATTTTTGATGACACAGCTGCTCACTCGAGTTAACACTCAAAGTGGAATGAGTAATTATTATAATCATAGAATCCCCACAGTGCAGAAAGGGGCCATTTGGCCCATCGAGTCTGCACCAACAACTATCCAGTCCTGGCCCTAGTTTAAGTTTATTAGTGTCACAAGTAGGCTTACATTAACACTGCAATGAAGTTACTGTGAAAATCCTGTAGTCGCCACACTCCAGTGCCTGTTCAGGTACACTGAGGGAGAATTTAACATGGCCAATGCATCTAACTAGCACACCTTTCGGACTGTGGGATGAAACCGGAACATCCGGAGGAAATCGACACAGACACAGGGAGAATGTGCAAACTCCACACAGACAGTGACTCAAGCCAGGAATCGAACCTGGATCCCTGGTGCTATGAGGCAGCAATGCTAATCACCGTGTCACCGTGCCGCCTTATCCCTGTAACCCCACGTATTTACCCTGCTAATCTCCCTGACAATAAGGGGCAATTGAGCATGACCAATCAATCTAACCCGCACATCTTTGGAGTGTGGGAGGAAACCGGAGCACCCAGAGGAAACCCACGCAGACACGGGGAGAATGTGCAAACTTCACACAGACAGTCACCCAAGGCCGGAATTGAACCCGGATTCCTGGTGCTGTGAGGCAGCAGTGATAACCACTGTGCCACCTCAATATTATGTTTAGTTATATTTGTGTTCAATTTCCTGCACACTTCATACATTCCTTAACCCTTGTTTATGGGATGTAAGTGTCACTGTCTAGACGATCATGACTGTCCTTGAGAAGGTGGTGATGACCCATCTTCTTGATCTGCTGCAGTCCATGTGGTGTAGGTACACCCACAGTGCTGTTAGGAAGGGAACCGATGCTATACACTAGATACATCGATGACATTTTCTTCCTTTGGACTCATGGTGAACAATCACTGAAACAACTCTATGATGACATCAACAAGCTCCATCCCACCATCAGGCTCACCATAGACTACTCTCCGGAATCAGTTGCATTCTTGGACACGCGCATCTCCATTAAGGACGGTCACCTCAGCACCTCACTGTACCGCAAGCCCACGGATAACCTCACGATGCTCCACTTCTCCAGCTTCCACCCTAAACACGTTAAAGAAGCCATCCCCTACGGACAAGCCCTCCGTATACACAGGATCTGCTCGGATGAGGAGGATCGCAACAGACACCTCCAGACGCTGAAAGATGCCCTCATAAGAACAGGATATGGCGCTCGACTCATTGATCAACAGTTCCAACGCGCCACAGCGAAAAACCGCACCGACCTCCTCAGAAGACAAACACGGGACACAGTGGACAGAGTACCCTTCATTGTCCAGTACTTCCCCGGAGCGGAGAAGCTACGGCATCTCCTCCGGAGCCTTCAACATGTCATTGATGAAGACGAACATCTCGCCAAGACCATCCCCACACCCCCACTTCTTGCCTTCAAACAACCGCACAACCTCAAACAGACCATTGTCCGCAGCAAACTACCCAGCCTTCAGGAGAACAGTGACCAAGACACCACACAACCCTGCCACAGCAACCTCTGCAAGACGTGCCGGATCATCGACACAGATGCCATCATCTCACGTGAGAACACCATCCACCAGGTACACGGTACATACTCTTGCAACTCGGCCAACGTTGTCTACCTGATACGCTGCAAGAAAGGATGTCCCGAGGCATGGTACATTGGGGAAACCATGCAGACGCTGCGACAACGGATGAATGAACACCGCTCGACAATCACCAGGCAAGACTGTTCTCTTCCTGTTGGGGAGCACTTCAGCGGTCACGGGCATTCGGCCTCTGATATTCGGGTAAGCGTTCTCCAAGGCGGCCTTCGCGACACACGACAGCGCAGAGTCGCTGAGCAGAAACTGATAGCCAAGTTCCGCACACACAAGGACGGCCTCAACCGGGATATTGGGTTTATGTCACACTATTTGTAACTCCCACAGTTGCGTGGACCTGCAGAGTTTCACTGGCTGTCTTGTCTGGAGACAATACACATCTTTTTAGCCTGTCTTGATGCTCTCTCCACTCCCATTGTTTTGTTTCTTAAAGACTGGATTAGTTGTAAGTATTCGCATTCCAACCGTTATTCATGTAAATTGAGTCTGTGTCTTTATAAGTTCTGTTTGTGAACAGAATTCCCACTCACCTGAAGAAGGGGCTCAGAGCCTCGAAAGCTTGTGTGGCTTTTGCTACCAAATAAACCTGTTGGACTTTAACCTGGTGTTGTTAAACTTCTTACTGTGTTTACCCCAGTCCAACGCCGGCATCTCCACATCAGGAAGGGAAGTTCCAGGGTTTTGACCCAGCAGCAATGGAGGAAAGGCGATATAGTTCCAAGTCAGGATGATATGTGGCTTGGAGGGGAACTTGCAGGTGGTGGTGTTCCAATGATCTGCTGACCTTGCCTGTCTAGGGTTTGGAGGGTGCAATAGAAGGAACCTTGATGAGTTGCGATCCTGCATCTTGTAGGTGGGACACACTGCAGTCACTGTGCGCTGGGAGTGGAGGGCGTGAATGTTTAATGTTGTGGATACAGTGCTGAATTATTCTTTTATATATGTATGAATCAGACGACAACTCTGTAACTTTCTCAGGAAATGTTATCAGGACACTTTTTCTGAGTTGTGTCCTTGATGATCCCAAAAGAATAATACATGACAGATGAAAAATGTATTATTTTAATAAGTGGATCATATTCGACGAAGTTGGTACTAACTCCTCCATCTTGACAAAGGGAATAATGAAAAATGGACACTTGACTGTATGAATAAGTCATGTGTTAGAGTCTCGAGAGACAGAGAAGTTGGAATTATGCCGAGGAGCAATGTGCTTACACTGGAACCTGGTTAAGTGTAGTACTAATACTGAGGTAGATACCAGAGTATGTTGACATTCTGTTTAAGAATCAAATCCCATTCTGAGAGCCTAAGGTAGAAGGACCCAATCTCAGAACACTCATCCACGTTGATCTACCAGTGAGTACTTGAGCATGTCGGTTGTAAGGATTCAGGATCCTTCAGGTTTATTCAAGTGAGTGCCTATCATTTAAGGCTTCTTGCTAAAACATTCAAAAGCTTGATTTCAGTCAAGGCTTCTCAAAATACAAATATGATTGGAATCATAGAATCCTACAGTGCAGAGGGAGGCCATTTGACCCTTCGAGTCTGCACCGACCACAACCCCACCCAGGCCCTATCCCCATAACCCCATGTATTTATCCTAGCTAGTCCCCTTGACGCTAAGGGGCAATTTAGCATAGCCAACCCATCTAACTCACACATCTTTGGATTGTGGAAGGAAACCGGAGCACCCGGAGGAAACCCACACAGACACGGGGAAAACATGCAAACTCTACACAGACAGTGACCCAAGCCGGGGATCGAACCTGTGTCCCTGGCGCTGTGAGACAGCAGTGCTAACCACTGTGCCACCGTGCCACCCTACTTATCATCATTACATTGTGAATAAATTTGTACCTCGTGTTATACAAAACTTGAGAATATAATTAGCAGTGCTAAAACCAACAATTACAGACAAGTAGAGCACCCTCACCACAAATAATGCAGAAACCCGGCCTAATGGCATGGAGAATGCGAATTCCAATCCCACCACAGAAGGTTGAAGACTTGAAGTATGTAAAACTAACTGGAAATAAAAGAAAGCCTGTTATCAGTATTGGTGACCATGAAGCTGTCAGGTTGTTGTGAACATTCAAAATGCTCACTAATCTTCTTTAAGAATGGAAACTTGCTATTCTCTCATGGTATGGCCTGTATGTAACCTCCAGTCCCACACCAACCTGGTTTACTGTTAAGCGCCCTCTGAAATAGCTGAGCAAATGGGTACAATAAGAGTAAAGATAAAGATGTCCGGGTTAGGTTGATTGGCCATGCTAAATTGACCCAAGTGTCAGAAGGATTAGCAGGGTAAATATGTGGGATTATGGGAATAGGGCCTGGGTGGGACTGTGATCGGTGCAGACTCGATGGGCTGAATGGCCACCTTTGCACTGTAGGGATTCTATGAAAACCTGTTGGCTCTGATCTCAACATCAAATCAGTACATAATCCTAGAATCCCTACAGTGCAGAAGGAGGCCATTTGGCCCATCTGACCTGTACCGACAACAATCCCACCAAGGCCGTATCGCCGCAACCCCATGTATTGACCCTGCAAATCTCCCTGACACTAGGGGCAATTTAGCATGGCCAATCCACCTAACTTGCACATCTTTGAATTGTGGGAGGAAACCGGAGCACCTGGAGGAACACCACGCAAACACGGAGAGAGCGGGGAGAACAGTCCACGTAGACAGTTATCCGAGGCTGGAATCGAACCCAGGTCCTTGGAGTTGTGGGGCAGCAGTGCTAACCACTGTGCCACCATGCCACCCACTGTGCTACTTTACCGCCCACCGACTCAGTTAAATGGGCTTATTATCCATGACATACATGAGCAGGTCTGATCAGTTAACTCTTTATACTACAGCCAAGATGTATTTTATTCCATGCTATGTAAAGGATTGCAATGATACTGAGGAAGAAAGTAGGAAGAGGAGGCTGTCCATGCCTTCTTGCCTGTTCTGCTTTTAGATCACGGCTGCTTTCTACCCCACTACTAATGTCCAAAGATGTGCAGGTTAGGTGGATTGGCCATACTAAATTGCCCCTTACTGTCCAAAGATGAGTAGGTTAGGTGGATTGGCCATGCTAAACCAGCACGCCTTTCAGAGGGAGGAAACCGGAGCACCCGGAGGAAACCCACGCAGACATGGGGAGAACGTGTGGACTCCACACAGACAATGACCCAAGCTGGGAATCGAACCCAGGTCTCTGGAGCTGTGAGGCAGCAGTGCTAACCACTGGTGGATTGCCCATACTAACTGCGTGGGGTTATGGGGATAGGGCAGAGAGAAGACACCTACTCTTTCAGAAATTTGGTGCAGACTCGATGGGTCAAATGACCTGTTTGTGCACTGTCGGGATTCTATGGTTCTCAGGGCATGCTGCTCTGAATAGCCTGTCTCTGGGCTGTAAAAAGGGCCATACTATATAATGTCCCCATAATATCATCTCTTAATCTTCGATATTCAAATGAATGCAAGTCTAGAGTATGTAACCTGCCCTCATTATTTAATCTTTTAGCCCTGGTATCATTTAGGTAAATAGGTCCAAATCTTTTTTAAGGCCAGTATATCCTTCCGAAGGTGTAGTGCCTGGAATGGAATGTAACACATTAAAATGGAGACTCACCCATAATGCAACTTTGCATTACTTTCAACCCTTTGTGTTTCAGCCTCCCCACCCCTACACACCCCCACCCCCCACCCCGCACCGCTCGAGATAAAGACCAACATTCCATTCCTTTTTAAATGATTGTTTGTACCTGTCCTCTAATGAAGAAGTACTGAATGAGGCCAGAAGGACAGGTGGACTCCTCAATAATAACAAGATTCAACAAATTGACTTTTTCTCCATTCAGAAAGGCTGGAGTTCCTCAGCATCACTGAAAGAATGAATGGAAGAAGAGCAAGAAGCTAAAAGCCCTGGCAGCAGATAGTCAACATTAAAGGCCAACTTAACCAGAACTGCCCCAACCTCGTCATCCGCTGTTGCTATGGATGAAACATTTGGAAGGCTGCAGAGGCCTAAACCACTGAGCATTCTTTTAAAATATTCATTCGTGGGACGTGGGCATTGCTGGCTGGTCAGTATCTGTTGCCCATCCCCAGTTATCCTTGAACTGAGTGGCTTGCCATGCCAATTGAAAGGTCAGTTAAGAGTCAACCACATTGCTGTGGCTCTGGAGTTACATGTCGGCTGGACCAGGTCAAGACAGCAGATTTCCTTCCCTAAAGGACATTATTGAACCAGATGGGTTTTTCTCACAATCGACAATGGTTTCATGGTCATCAGTAGATTCGGAATTCCAAATGTTTTTTATTGAATTCAAATTCCACCAACTGCCCTGCCGGGATTCAAACCCAGGTCCCCAGAACATTAGCGGCATGGAGGCACAGTGGTTAGCACTACTGCCTCACAGTGCCAGGGACCCAGGTTCAATTCGTTGTCTGTGTGGAGTTTACACATTCTCCCTGTGTCTGCGTGGGTTTCCTCCGGGTGCTCCAGTTTCCTCCCACAGTCCAAAGATGTGCGAGTTATGTTGATTGGCCATGCTAAAATGCTCCTTAGTGTTAGGGAGATGTCAGGGGTATTAGTAGAGTAAATATGTGGGGTTATGGGGATAGGGCCTGGGTGCGATTGTTGTCAGTGCAGGTTCGATGGGCCGAATGGCCTCCTTCTGCACTGTAGGTATTCTATGATTAGCTGAGTTTCTGGATTAATAGTCGAGCGATAATACAACTCAGCCATCACCTCCTCTTGGCAATCTGCCCACTGTTTAGGTACTCTGAGGGAGAATTTAGCATGGCCAATGCACCTAACCAGCACGTCTTTCAGACTGTGGGAGGAAACCGGAGCACCCGGAGGAAACCCACACAGACAAGGGGGGGGAACGTGCAGACTCCGCACAAACAGTGACCCAAGCCAGGAATCGAACCCGGGTCCCTGGCACTGTGAGGCAGCAGTGCTAACCACTGTGCCACCGTGCCGCCCTCTTGTGACCTCCTCCTAGTTCTGCCTGACGACAAGTTCATGTGCTTGGACGTCTAAATCTCTCGGCTCATTCTCAGCTCCTAGCTTCTGGCCATTTAGAAAATACTCTGAAATAACCTTCTTTGGTCCAAAGCAGACAAGGTCACGTTTCCCCACATTGAACTTCCTCTCATCACACTCTTGCCCACTCACTTCGTTTAGCGAAGGGAATACATTGAGATTCACAGGCACAGAATGAAATCAAACAAAATAGCACCGTAATTGTTGGCTTCCATGGACCAATCTGCAGAAGACAAAAGTCCTTTGAAGTGGCAACCTATGATTCTCTCTTCACGGGGGCAGAGAAGAACCAAATTGCCTTTCTCTTCCAAAATTAGAAGCATTATGAACAAGTCAACACTGTAATTAAAGTTTACAAATTATCAAATCAGCTGAGTCGACTACTGCTGGAAGGCATTGGAAATTAACAAATTATTATAACTTTGAATACTAAATCCTGATCACGGGATGGAGATTCTAACTATTTAACCATGTGATTATTTCTAAAAAAAAATTAAAAAGTAACATTTGGTGTTTTCTTGATAAAAGAGGAAAAATAGACAACCTTATTTAAGTTAAAAAAAAGTGATTTTGTTTTTCTTCCAACTTCAACATTCTGGTTATTGTGTGTGTGTGTGATAAAGCTCTGAAACATTTTACTGGTGGTGTTAATATATTATGTCTATAATTAAACTGTGATTATTTTTAAAATACACAAAGGCATTCAAACATATTTTTACTCCCTCACCACTACAGATTTGTAGCATAAGGTGACAATCAGACTCGAATCTCAAACTACAAGAGTGTGAAACCAATGAAACCTGTTGAAAAGTGACAGTAAATTGAAAAACCTGGATCCCCAAAACTCCTGAGGACAATTATCACACTTCAGATCACACTGCAGGGAAGGCAGAAAAGCATATGTTTTGACTTCATTTAGCAGCCATTGTGAGTATATTGTTATGAATGCAAGGTTTTATAGGATGTTTCCAGCTTAAGCTGTCTCCTTTATTTGAAGGTATAATGGGGTACTGTAAAGGGACAGGTTTAAAGTTTATTTATTAGTGTCACAAGTCGGCTTACATTAACACTGCAATGAAGTTACTGTGAAAATCCCCTCGTCGCCGCACTCCGGCGCCTGTTCGGGTACACTGAGGGAGAATTTAGCACAGCCAATGCACCTAACCAGCACGTCTTTCAGACTGTGGGAGGAAACCGGAGCACCTGGAGGAAACCCACGCAGACACAGGGAGAACGTGCAGACTCCACACAGACAGTGACCCAAGCCGGGAATTGAACCTGGGTCCCTGGCGTTGTGAGGCAGCAGTGCTAACCACTGTACCGCCCTCCTGTGACTTCCTCCCAGTTCTGCCTGGTGACAAGTTCATGTGATCTAGTTGTCATGGGGACAGGGGCCCATGTCAGATCCCATTAAAAGCATTGTGCCAATTTCTAACGTCCGTGGTGGAATTTTTTGGACAATGAGAGTCCGCACCTGCACCCGTCAACTGAAATATCGAGCATGTGCGGGATGATGTCATGATGTATGCCCAATGTCATTGTCTACTTTACACTTTTCTGGGTCAGGTGTGTGCCTGCCTGAGACACATACGCTTCTGCCCCTGGAGCCCAAGGAAAGGGCAGCTGGCCTTATCACTGCTGGACTTACTGACTCAGAGACCCTGGACAGGGAAACAGCAGGTGCTGTGAACAGCTGATGAGAAAGGTTGTTTCCAGTTAACGACCGGACAGGATGCTGGTGGGAGCTACTTCTCTCATCACAGAATCACACAGAATCAAAGAATCACAGAATCCTACAGTGCAGAAGAGGCCCTTCTGCCCATTGAGTCTGCACCAAGACATGAAAGGCCCTGACCTGCCCAACTAATCCCACTTGCTAGCACTTGGCCCATAGCCTTGAATGTTATGGCGTGCCAAGTACTCATCCAGGTACTTTTTAAAGGATTTGAGGCATCCTGTCTCTACCACCCTCCCGGGCAGTGCATTCCAGACCGTCACCACCCTCTGGGTAAAAAATCTTTTCCTTCAATCCCCCCTAAACCTCCCACCCCTCACTTTTAACTTGTGTCCCCTCGTAACTGACCCTTCAACTAAGGGGAACCCTATCCACCCTGTCCATGCCCCTCATAATATTGTACACCTCAATCAGGTCGCCCCTCAGTCTTTTCTGCTCCAATGAAAACAACTCAAGCCTATCCAACCTCACTTTAAATGTTCCATCCCAGGCAACATCCTGGTGAATCTCCTCTGCATCTCCTCCAGTGCAATCACATCCTTCCTATAATGTGGTGTCCAGAACTGCACACAGTACTCCAGCTGTGGCCTCACCAAAATTCGACACAACTCCAACATGACCTCTCTGCTTTTGTAATCTACATCCCGACTGATAATCATTCTAGAGATTCTCAGAAGGTTGAGGGAAAATATATTCAATGGACACAGGGCATTATGACTTAACAAAGTGAGCCTATTTGAAGCTGTGTGGAAATTTGGATTGAATCCTTTTAAAGCCTACAATTTTGCAGAGAGTAGAGTATTGAACGAAATAAATGGGATTAAGCAGGTAGGTGAGATTATTCTCATTTGTTGGTACAGACACAATGATTTGATTTGATTTATTATTGTCACATGTATTAGTATACAGTGAAAAGTATTGATTCTTGCGTGCTATACAGACAAAGCATACTGTTCATAAAGAAGGAAAGAAGAGAGTGCAGAATGTAGTGTTACAGTCACAGCTAGGGTCTAGAGAAAGATCAACTTAATGTGAGTTAGGTCCATTCAAAAGTCTGACAGCAGCAGGGAAGAAGCTGTTCTTGAGTCGGTTGGTACGTGATCTCAGACTTTTGTATCTTTTTCCCGACGGAAGAAGGTGGAAGAGAGAATGTCCAGGAGTATGTCAATGGGTTGGAGGGCCTCTTCTGAACTGTATGAATCTGAGATTGTGTAGTGTATAAACGCAGCACTGGGATTTTTGCTCCTGTTAGGAAATTTAATAGAGATATCTTTTCTGTACTTTCAAGTATTAGTTGATGACTAAGTAATGTTTAGTCAATATTGACTTTAGTTTCTTCTGTTGCTGTAAAAGTGTTAAAACGTGAAATCTTGTCTTGTGCTCCCTTGAGTCGATCACTGGGAATTCAAATCTCTTTTTAAACGTTATCGATCTCTACGGGAATCATAACAATATGGATATGTGTTATGGCCTTCCACACTTCTTCCTGGCTGATAATATACAAACTTTGATTTCCACAATACGATGTCCCCCCCCCTTGTTAAAGTGGATAAATGAAAAAAAAAGACCATAAGACCATAAGACATCGGAGCAGAATTAGGCCACTTGGCCCATCGAGTCTGCTCTGCCATTCAATCATGGCTGATATTTTTCTCATCCCCATTCTCCTGCCTTTCCCCTATAACCCCTGATCCCCTTATTAATCAGGAATCTATTGATCTCTGTCTTAAAGACACTCAGGAACAACAGGAGCAGAGCAAAGGGAAATTAAGTAAAACTGAAACACAAATTATGGAGGAAATATAAATTGAATTAATTTGTCTCTTCAATGCATATTATTTCAGATTGCCAATATTTGCAGATTTTTGCTTCCCACGACTATAATGTTTGGACGGTTATTACAGAATAATTTTGCAGTGATGACATCCTAATAACTTTGCATATTTCTTCAGGTTATTTCAACACTGCTTTAAGTTTTAACATCGTTTTCATTTTATTAATGTACAGAAAGCTGTGATTATTTCTTTGGAAAGGGTTGTAAGGATGCTTACAGAGATAGGAAACAGTGATCAATTGCAAAATCACAGAATTAAACCTGGTATGTAGGTTGTAAGTAATGGCAATGGACTTTCACTGACCTTCCCTGATAATAACGGGGTAATTAAGGCCACATAATGTAGTCAGTCACCTTACTGCCTTGATAACTTCAACAAAGCAACTGGCTCCATTTTTAAAAAGGCCTACTAAAAGGGGATACATGGGGAGGTGATGGCCTAGTGGTATTATCACTAGGCTATTAATCCAGAAACTCAGCTAATAGTCTGGGGACGCGGGTTCGAATCCCGCCACGGCAGATGGTGGAATTTGAATTCAATGAAGAATATTGGGAATGAAGAATCTACTGATGACCATGAAACCACTGTCGATTGTTGGAAAAACCCATCTGGTTCACTAAGGTCCTTTAGGGAAGGAAATCTGCCATCCTTACCTGGTCTGGCCTACATGTGACTCCAGAGCCACAGCAATGCGGTTGACTCTCAACTGCCCTCAAAGGGCAACAAGGGATGGGCAAAAAATGCTGGCCTAGCCAGCAATGCCCATGTCCCACGAATGATTAAAAAAAATTAGTAGCAGTAGAAATGTTATCTAGTACAATCTATAACCTCATGGCCTAGCATATCCCTCATTCTACCTTCATCATCAAGGTGGGGGAGCCAACCTTGCCTCCATGAGGAGAGCAGGATAGCATCGCAAGCGCAGAAATGGGATGCCAGCCTGATGAAGCTGCAGTATAGGAATGGGCGCATGCCAAACAGTGAAGTCAGCATGCGATTGGCAGCAAAGTAATCCCACAATCAATGGATCAGATGTGCAAGGAAAGGGCTGTAAAAAAATCATTTTCCTGTGGGGCGGCACGGTGGCACAGTGGTTAGCACTGCTGCCTCACAGCGCCAGGAACCCGGGTTTGATTCCCAGCTTGGGTCACTGTCTGTGCAGAGTCTGCACGTTAGAATCCCTACAATGCAGAAAGAGGCCATTCGGCCAATTGAGTCTGCACCAACCACAATTCCACCCAGGCCCTATTCCCTCAACCCCACATATCGGGTCAATTTTGCATGACCCACCAACCTAACCCGCACATCTTTGGACTGTGGGAGGAAACCAGAGCACCCGGAGGAAACCCTCGCAGACACGGGGGAGAATGTGCAAACTCCACACGGGCAGTGACCTGAGGCCGGAATTGAACCCAGGTCCCTGGCGCTGTGAGGCAGCAGTGTTAACAACTGTGCCGCCACGGCTCAACAACTGTGTCACAAGTTCCCCCGTGTCTGCGTAGGTTTCCTACCACAGTCCGAAAGGCGTGCTGGTTGGGCGGATTGGCCATGCTAAATTCTCCTTCAGTGTACCCGAACAGGCGCCAGAGTGTGGCGACTAGAGGATTTTCACAGTAACTTCATTGCAGTGTTAATGCAAGCCTTACTTGTGACACTAATGAATAAACTTTAAACTTATATTCTTGTCAGTATTATTGCTGGAGAAATGGGTTGTCGTATATTCTTCATGCTGCTTTGAAGTTATGGGAAAATAAAGGAATGTTGGTCTTAATGCAACAATGCTGGAGTTACTGAAGTGGACAATCCATCCCTTACTCCACTCTAAGCAGACGGGATTAAGTGATGATGAGTGGTATTACCACTGGCTTTTTAAACCGAGTGGAAAGTTGGGTTGATATTAACTCTGGCACTATCATGAATGGTGCCTAAAAAAAGAATGGAAAATATTCCCCCATCATTGTTAATACTTTGAAACTTGTAACATCAAGTGGAAAATCTCAGTCAGTTTCAGACGGCGATCTGTCAAAGCCGCTCACTCTTTTATATATAACCTGACATTCGACGAGCTTTCTCAGACTCCTTTTCTTTTACTTTGGTGAAGGAGTGATTTTGTTGAAGGGTACGGTTTAGCGAAAAAAAAAATGCCATCCAGCATTTTTCCTTATCGATCGGGAGAACTGTCGGGTTTTGACCAGCTTGCATTATCTCCCCTTGTCTGTTCACTGCCTCCTGTACGCAGGAGAACTCGGGGCAACAGCCTGAGCTGGGAGTCCTGTCAAATTCTAAACTTCAAAGTGACGTGAAGCATATGCAACAACCCATTTCTCCAGCTGACAAGAATATAAGTTTAAAGTTTATTTATTAGTGTCACAAGTAAGGCTTGCATTGACACTGCAATGAAGTTACTGTGAAAATCCCCGAGTTGGCACACTCCGGCACCTGTTCGGGTACACTGAGGTAGAATTTAGCATGGCCAATCCACCTAACCAGCACGTATTTCGGACTGTGGGAGGAAATCGGAGCACCCGGAGGAAACGGGGAAAATGTGCAGATTCTGCACCAGTCTACACCACGAAAAATAAATTCCTTAAGGGCGAGAGCTGAATAAGCAAGTCCGTCAAATCCATTTCTGGCTATTCTGCCTTCGAACATCTTTGTGCGCAGAGTAAGATGCTGCAGCAGGTTTCAGTTCCCACCAGGTTCCTGCTTTGTATGAAACCCTTGATTAAATTGAGAATGCGTTAGGGGCAGCACGGTAGCACAGTGGGTTAGCACTGCTGCTTCACAGCTCCAGGGTCCCGGGTTCGATTCCCGGCTCGGGTCACTGTCTGTGCGGAGTTTGCACATTCTCCTCGTGTCTGCGTGGGTTTCCTCCAGGTGCTCCGGTTTCCTCCCACAGTCCAAAGATGTGCGGGTTAGGTTGATTGGCCAGGTTAAAAATTGTCCCTTAGAGTCCTGGGATGCGTAGGTTAGAGGGATTAGCGGGTAAAATATGTGGGGTGAGGGCCTGGGTGGGATTGTAGTCGGTGCAGACTCGATGGGCCGAATGGCCTCCTTCTGCACTGTAGGGTTTCTATGTTTCTATGTTAGGATTGCAGAACGTAATTGGCCCTACCCTCTTCAAGGCAGCGCCAATGGTGCTAACATGTTTTCCAACTTTTTCAATCGTTGTTCAGTGGTTCTGCACACTTGCGCTCCCTGCTATCCAAGTGAAGAAAATACTAATACTAACTGAGCCTGCGATTGTTGCCAGGGTTTCTTTCCACATGAAAACAGAAGAAAAGTGCCGCAGAAGCTGCGGAAAACTGAACCGAGAAGAGACAAACGGAACCCAGCAGCGGGTAAGACAGAATAGGTGGGAAGAGATAGAGGCCGGAATTTTACTGGCATGCCAGCCCCAGAATTGGGGCGGGCGAGGCTCACAGAACGGCATTCTCCGTTGGCCTAGGGTGGGATCTTACGAGCCTCGGGCGGCCGAGGCAGTAAAATTCCGGCAAGAGAGTTCATGTTTCAGGCGTGCAATCTCTCATCAGAGTTGGGAGAGGTCAGAAAATCATAGATCTTAAACAAGGACAGGAGCGGAGGAAAAGAGCAAAGTGAAGGATCTGTCGGGAGGTGGAAGGCAAGGATGATTTATTAACAAAGGAGTTGCTGGCATGAGGCAAAAAGGAGGCTGTAATGAGTTAATGATTGAAATGTAGGAAGAATTCTCTTAAGGTTAATGTGCAGGTTCAGTCGGCAGTTAGGAAGGCAAATGCAATGTTAGCATTCATGTCGAGAGGGCTAGAATACAAAAGCAGGGATGCACTTCTGAGACTGTATAAGGCTCTGGTCAGACCCCATTTGGAGTATTGTGAGCAATTTTGGGCCCCTTGTCTAAGGAAGGATGTGCTGGCCTTGGAAAAGGTCCAGAGGAGATTCACAAGAATGATCCCTGGAATGAAGAGCTTGTCGTTTGAGGAACGGTTGAGGATTCTGGGTCTATACTCGTTGGAGTTTAGAAGGGTGAAGGGGGATCTTATTGAAACTTACAGGATACTGCGAGGCCTGGATAGAGTGGACGTGGAGAGGATGTTTCCACTAGTGGGAAAAACTAAAACCAGAGGGCACAACCTCAGGCTAAAGGGACAATCCTTTAAAACAGAGATGAGGAGGAATTTCTTCAACCAGAGAATGTTGAAACCGCATATTTTGAATGTTTTGAATGTCAAAACCTGAATGTTTTGCCGCAGAAGGCTGTACAGGCCAAGTCATTGAGTGTCTTTAAGACAGAGATAGATAGGTTCTTTTATGGGGAAAAGGCAGGAGAATGGGGATGAGAAAATTATCAGCCATCATTGAAAGGCGGAGCAGAGTCAATAGGCCGAGTGGCCTGTCTACTGTCTACCAATAGGAATTCCCCACTTCAAACAGCTGCTGGAAACTCACCCCTTCCCATGACACTGCTGCACCATCCTCCAATAGCAGCTCCTGACATCCCATCTGACAAAAAATGGGAATGCTGCAAAAAGGTCAAAGCTCGATGTTAAGGTCAGATGGCATTTCTTTTTATTCATTCGTGGGACATGGCCGTCACTGGCTGGCCAACATTTATTGCCCATCCCTAGTTGCCCTCGGAGGGCAGTTAAGAGTCAACCACATTGCTGCGACTCTGGAGTCACATGTAGGCCAAATCAGATAAAGACAGAAGATTTCCTTCCCGTAAAGGACATTAATCAACCAGATAGGTTATTCCGAGAATCGGCAATGGTCATCAGTAGATTCGCAATTCCAGATATTTTTTATTGAATTCACATTCTGCCATCTGTCGTGGCGGGATTCGAATCTGGGTCCCCAAAGCATTGGCTGAGTTTCTGGATTAATAGTCTAGTGATAATACCACTAGGCCATCATCTCCCCTCTGTACGTACCTAATTGAAAGATGAGGTTGCATTGAACTTCACTGGAGCAGTGCCAGACATGATGGGCAGTCAGATGGAGAATTAAAGCGGTAAGCCATTGGAAACTCAGGTTTGCAATTAGAAACTGATGGGATGTTATTTGTGAAGCATTTGTCTCCATAGTGAAGAGAGAATGGCAGTGTGCGGTGAGCACATGCCAGGGGTAGGATAGCTCATGTTGCTCATGAGATCAGAGAAAGTATCACAAAGAGGAGAGAATGGTCCCTTGGGAATGTTGAATGGAGAGGGGCATGGAGAGGACAAGCTGTTGTTTGGTGGTGGGGAATGCTTTGCCACTAGCAGATATGGCAGTAAATAATCTGTCAAAGCCTGTTGGAGTAGCTTCTCATGATGCTGAGAGGGAGGAGAGGGGTGTAACTGCAGGAAATGGGATGGATATGGTTAACAGGCCTGTCAACAGTAAGTAGTCTCACAACACTGGGTTAAAGTCCAACAGGTTTATTTGGTAGCACGAGCTTTTGGGTAAGCTCTGATCTTCGGGTAAGTGTTCTCCAAGGCGGCATTCAAGACAAACGGCAGCGCAGAATCACTGAGCAGAGACTGATAGCCAAGTTCCACGCACATGAGGACAGCCTCAACCGGGATCTTGGGTTCATGTCACACTATCTGTAACCCCCACGACTTGCCTGGGCTTGCAAAATCTCACTAACTGTCCTGGCTTGAGGCAATTCACATCTCTTTAACCTGTGCTTAACCCTCTCTCCACTCACATTGTCTGTACCTCTAAAGACTTGATTACCTGTAAAGACTTGCATTCCAACCATTATTTTGAAATTGAGTTTGTGTCTACATATCTCTGTTTGTGAAACAAATCCTGCTGATGAAGGAGCGGCGCTCCGAAAGCTCATGCTACCAAATAAACCTGTTGGACTTTAACCTGGTGTTGTGAGATTTCTTACTGTGCCCACCCCAGTCCAACACCGGCAACTCCACATCAGGCCTGTTAACCACAGTGAAGGGAATCCTCAGCTGAAGAAAAGGGAAGATATTGCAGATTTGTAGCAATTGTCGGAACAGATGCATCGGAGACAGAGCTGAATTTATTCCAGGAAGCAGAGTGGTGGGAAGTATAATCAAGGTAGCTGTGGGAGTCGGTGGGCTTGTAGCCAACATTGGTTTGCAGACATTGTACTGATACGCAGCTCCACCTCCTCATGCACTCGACATATCTCAGCTCCCTGAATGTTCCCTGATCCTAAATGGAATGCCCTCCTCTGCTTTACCTCACCCAAAAAATCGCCATCATACAAACCCGCCTCCCATCCATTGATTCTGTCTACACTTCCCGCTGCCTCGGAAAAGCAGCCGGCATAATTAAGGACCCCACGCACCCCAGACGTTCTCTCTTCCACCTTCTTCCATCAGGAAAAAGATACAAAAGTCTGAGGTCACGTTCCAACCGACTCAAGAACAGCTTCTTCCCTGCTGCTGTCAGACTTTTGAATGGATCTACCTCGCATTAAGTTGATCTTTCTCTACACCCGAGCTATGACTGTAACACTACATTCTGCACTCTCTCCTTTCCTTCTCTATGAACGGTATGCTTTGTATGTATAGCGCACAAGAAACAATACTTTTCACTGTACGTTAATACAGGTGACACTAATAATTCAAATCAAAAATTGTCTTTCGGACTGGGAAGAAACCGGGGCACTTTCTCAGAAGACTAAGGAAATTTGGCATGTCCGCTACAACTCTCACCAACTTTTACAGATGCACCATAGAAAGCATTCTTTCTGGTTGTATCACAGCTTGGTACGGCTCCTGCTCTGCCCAAGACCGCAAGAAATTACAAAAGATCGTGAATGTGGCCCAGTCCATCACGCAAACCAGCCTCCCATCCATTGACTCTGTCTACACTTCCCGCTGCCTCGGCAAAGCAGCCAGCATAATTAAGGACTCCACGCACCCTGGACATTCTCTCTTCCACCTTCTTCCGTCGGGAAAAAGATGCAAAAGTCTGAGGTCACGTACCAACCGACTCAAGAACAGCTTTTTCCCTGCTGCCATCAGACTTTTGAATGGATCTACCTTGTATTAAGTTGATCTTTCTCTACACCCTAGCTACGGCTGTACCACTGCATTCTGCACTCTTCCCTTTCCTTCTCTATGAACGGTATGCTTTGTCTGTATAGTGCGCAAGAAACAATACTTTTCACTGTATACTAATACATGTGTCAATAATAAATCAAATCAAATCAAAAGCAGAAAGTTCTGTCCAGTGTCTTTCTTTAAATAGTGTTGTGGAGATCTGTGTAAGCCCTTGAATTTTAGTTCCCATGTAACATTTGATATTTTTTACTTCATCTCAGCCATTAGATGCATTGCTTCAGTCAATTTGATGTATTATAGTCCTGGCATGTTTTGGCTGCAACTGAGACCACAGTGAATGACAAAAACAGCACTCAAAAGCCCTGCGATCCCACAAAGAACACAGGAGAGGAATCCTTAAAACCTCAGCAGCTGCCACAGAAAGTCGTGTCTTACCAACATTTTTAATACTTCCAATTGCAAAAATCGCCGAAATTTAGAGTACATAAGTTTATGCATTAACTTCATGATACTGTGTGTTTATATGTCTGGCCAAATCTTTCCACCATGCAGGCTGCTTTAATCTTCCCATTCATGTTATGTGAGCTGCCATCGAATTCCACCATCTATTTCCCTTGAGGGAATTAAATATTAAATTCGTCAGATGTTTCAACTTCAAGTATCGCTTTTTCATTAAGAGGTTAGGCAGCTCACGCGGATTCTGTGTTGACCCTGCTGTTTACTCAAGAATGCAGAGTAATTACATGCACATTATATGGTATGCATTTCACGGCATGGTTTTCCTTATACGGCAGTGTGACTTTTGACCTGCCAAGAGCAATGCTACAAGGGATTCGCCCATTGGAAAAAAAAGTGGTCCAGATTTTTCTTGAGATTTCTGTGCAGCTCAGTCGAGAAGGCAGTGGCATCATGGTATTGTCACTAGACGAGTAATCCAGAGGCTCAGGGCAAGATCTGGGGACCCGGGTTCAAATCCCACCACAGCTGAAGGTGAAATTTGAATTCAATATCTGGAAGTTAAAAAGTCTAATGATGACCATGAAACCATTGCCGATTGTTGTAAAACAAAACCCATCTGGTTCACTCTCAGGAAGGAAATCTGCCTTCCTTACCTGGTCTGGCCTACATGTGACTCCAGAGCCACTGCAATGTGGTTGACTTCGAAATGCTCAGTTAGGGATGGGCAATAAATGTTAGTCCAGTCAGCGATGCCCACATCCCGTGAATGAAATTTTAAAAAAAGGTCAGACCCTGCTGAGAAAACCAGGTGATCTTTACAAGTAGATCTGCTGGCCACACGCCAACTAAAACACGTGGCATTACCAAGGCGACCTTTCCAGCAGATGTTCACATTTCCCTGACTCAGAAGTCACCTATCATGATTCCACTTGAAAAGAGTGGAGAGTAGGAGGGGTTACTGGGGTGGGGGAGGTGGAATTCAAGTGTGACACACCATCTGAAACCTCTGAGGAAGGTTTATTTATTTATTTGTGTCACAACGGGTGACACGGTGGCACAGTGGTTAGCACCGCTGCCTCACAACACCAGGAACATGGGTTCGATTCCAGCCACGGTCACTGTCTGTGTGGAGTTTGCACGTTCTCCCCATATCTGCGTGGGTTTCCTCCAGGTACTCCGGTCTCCTCCCACAGTCCAAAAGTGTGCAGGTTGGGTTGATTGGCCATGCTAAATTGAACCTAGTGCCAGTGGGATTATTAGGTTAAATGTGTGGGGTTACGGAAATCCCTGGGTGGGATTGTGGTCGGTGCAGACTCGATGGGCTGAATGGCCTCTTTCTGTACTGTAGGGATTTTATGATTCTATGAAGTAGGCTTACATTAACACTGTATTGAAGTTGCTGCGAAAATCCCCTAGTCGCCACACTCTCTGTTCGGGTACACCGAGGAGAATTTAGCACGGCCAATGCACCTAACCGGCACATCTTTCGGACGACTGCAAATTTGAAAATGAGCATCTCTGCAATTAGATTAATCTGATCACGGAGAATAACTGGTGCCTGTGTTGCTCTGTGTAAGAGCATGCTGTGGATGGCAAGCAACAAATGGTTTCCCATTCCATATTTTTGTGCAGCGAGGTGTTGCCAATTTGCAAATTGTTCTTGTATTTGCAGTGTCTAAATATAAAGCGTAAACCTGAAATCCTGAAGCTTGATTAGTCGCATTACACTACTCGCCAATGCACTAGAAATTACCGGAGGCAAGGCCATAAGACCATAAGATATAGGAGCAGAATTAGGCCACTCGGCCCATCGAGTCTGCTCTGCCATTCAATCATGGCTGATAGGATTCTAATCTCCATTCCCCTGCCTTCTCCCCGTAACCCTTGATCCTCTTATTGATCAAGAATTGATCTATCTATCTCTGTCTTAAAGACACTCAATGACCTGGTCTCCGCAGCCCTCTATGGCAATGAGTTCCACAGATTCACCAGTCTCTGGCTGAAGAAATTCCTCCTCACCTCGGTTTTAAAGGAGCGTCTCTTCACTCTGAGTTTGTGCCCTCGAGTCCTAGTTTCTGCCATTCATGGAAAAATCCTCTCCACATTCACGCTGGGCCAAGGTCTTCAGTCAACACTGGGCAATCAACAAACCTTCTGCCAAATGGCACGGGTGGGTGCAAGAATGGTGGACCCATTTCTGTCATGTGAAGAGGTAGCCTTCCCAATGCCCCCTGCTCCACCCCCTCCCCCCCCCACCCAAGCCATCACCCCCCAACACTAGCCTCCTCTGATATTGCAACAAGTTCTGTAAATATTTGGGCTATTTTGCATGCACACACACATTCTATGACTTCACACTTTGGGATAAATGCAAAGCAATCACAAGAAAATCACAGGGCCTGGTCATTAGTACGTCCATATTCCACAGCAGATATTATTAATCTCATAGGGTAAAGTCTCAGGTACATCCAACACCTTGGACAGAAATTTTGGGGGCTGATGTGGGTGGGAAACAGTGGCAGGTGGGTACGTCATTTTGCACGCACTGACCAGAATGCTGACGCCATCCTGCTCCTGAGCAATTTTGTGGGAGTCCGGATTGGGAGGGAACAGCTTTCCATCTCCACGTACGCAGATAATGCAAAGCTGGATGGGAGGGTGAGCTGTGAGGAGGATGCAGAGATGCTTCAGTGTGATTTGGACAGGCTGAATGAGTGGGTATATGTATGACAGATGCAGTATGATATGGATAAATGTGAGATTATCCACTTTGGCAGCAAATATAGGAAGGCAGATTATTATTTGAATGGGTGTAAATTGAGAGGTGTGGATACTCAGCGAGACCTTGGTGTCCTCATGCATCAGTCGCGAAAGTAAGCGTGCAGGTACAGCAGGCAGTAAAGAAGGCAAATGGTATGTTGGCCTTCATAGTGAGAGAATGTTCGAAATAGGGATGTTTTACTGCAATTATATAGGGCATTGGTGAGGCCTGTATTGTGTGCAGTTTTGGTCTCCATATCTCAGGAAGCAAGTTCTTTCTATAGGGGGAGTGCAGTGAAGGTTTACCAGGCTGATTCCTGGAATGGCAGGACTGTCATATGAGGAGAGATTAAATTGGTGAGGATAATATTCACTGGAGTTTAGAAGAATGAGATGGGATCTCATAGAAACTTATAAAATTCTAACAGGGTTAGACAGGGTAGATTCAGAAAGAATGTCCCCAATGGCGGGTGAGTCCAGAACTTAGGGGCCACAGTTTGAGGATAAGGGGTAAACCTTTTAGAACTGAGGTGAGGAGAAATTTCTTCACCCAGAGAGTGGTGAATGTGTGGAATTCACTACCACAGAAAGTCGTTGAGGCCAAAACGTTGTCTGATTTCAAGAAGAAATTAGACACAGCTCTTGAGGATCGAGGGATATGAGTGGATGACAGGATAAGGCTATGTGGCAGTGATCATAATAATTAGGACCGAATGGCCTACTCCTGCTTCTAGTTTCTATGTATGTTTCTTTGAGAAGTGACAGGTAGCTATATAAAGTCATTAACAGGCCAGTTAAGGCCTTTGATCAGAGGCTGAGTGGAATTTCCCAGTCAGCTTGTTGGCACCCTTGCAGCATTGGCAACACAGCGCCTGCCTGGAGGTGGCCTTCTGGTGACAGGTCAGGGGTTGGGGTGAGTGGGGAGGGGGGTGGGGGGGGAGGGGAGGGTGCAGTCCTCTGGGAAGACTTTGAGCCCCCCTCCCCCACCACCCCCACCAACTATGTGGTCACATTTATCTACAGGCACTGAGAGAGTGCCTCATGATGAAAACTGCCATCTGTTCACCAATTGTCCAATCCATCCTTGAAGTCCATGTCAGGTGATTCCTCTCATTACGGTGCAGGGCCAGGAACTGCATTTGACCCCATTTGACCCCGATTTGGAGTCCCAATATGAAACATAAAATCCTGCCCCACGTTAGTCACCGATGATTTTCAAGCATCTTAAATAGACACTCAGCCTCTTACATGTGTTTCTGAGGCCTGTTTCAGGAATCTCCAGCAATATTGTACAGTGCTGAGGTCTGTTCCATTCAGGCCTTGGTGTGATTGCTGAGGCCTAAGCAACAACTGCCTCTGAGAACAAATTTCCTTTTTAAAATTTGTTTGCTGAGGAACCTGGAGGAGCAGGAATGTCATTGAGATACCAGGCGCAAAGTTAATCTCCGACTCTGGCCTGTAACATGAACTAGCCAGTATAGCAACAATCGTGCTCTAAACATGAGCAATGCCACAGCTCTAATGTAATATATTTTAGCTCTGACTTGATACCCATTTTTTTTTCTGTATCACATTCTTTCTAAACCTGAAACGTTGACTTGGTAACAATTCGCAATCCTTCTAGATTATCCCAACGTGGCACAGTGGTTAGCACTGCTACCTCACAGCGCCACGGACCCAGGTTCAATTCCAGCCTTGGGTGTCTGTGCGGAGTCTGCACGTTTTCCCCCTGTCTGCGTGGATTTCCTCTGGTCTGGGACATGAGGTCATAGTTGTAGAGTAACGGTGGCACAGTGGTTAGCACTGCTACCTCACAGCGCCAGGGACTCGGGTTCAATTCCCGACTTGGGTCACTGTCTGTGTGGAGTCTACACATTCTCCCCGTGTCTGCGTGGGTTTCCTCCGGGTGCTCCGGTTTCCTCCCACAATCTGAATGATGTGCTGGTTAGGTGAATTGATCCGGGCAGGCGCCAGTGTGTGGCGACTCGGGGAATTTCACAGTGACTTCATTGCAGTGTCAATGTAAGCCTTACTTGTGACTAATAAATAAACTTTACTTTAAGAGGGGGAGAGGTTCAAGACAGAGATAAGGAACAGTTACTTCTCACAGAGGGTCATGAATCTATGGAACTCACTGCACCAGAGTGCAGTGAATGCAGAATCAATCAATGGATTCAAGAAAGAGATAGATAAATATTTGATCAAAAGTGGAATAAAGGGCTATGGGGAAAAGGCAGGAGTAAGATGGGTAAAGAGGGATATGGGCCAAATGCGGGCAACTGGGATTCGCTTAGTGGTAAAAACTGGGTGGCATGGACAAGTTGGGCCGAAGGGCCTGTTTCCATGCTGTAAACCTCTATGACTCTAATTGGAGTTAGGATCTGCCATGATCACATAGAATGGCGGTGCGGGCTTGAAGAGCTGAATTGCCGACTCTCGCTCCTAATTCCTATCTTCCTATGTGCTCCACTTTCCTCCCAAAGTCCAAAGGAAATGCTAGTTAGGTGCATTGGCCATGCTCAATTCTCCCTCAGTGTACCCGAATAGGCACCAGAGTGTACGACAAGGGGGATTTTCACAGTAACTTCATTGCAGTGTTAATGTAAACTTGTGACACCAATAAATAAACTTCAAAAAATTTTGTCGTCTGGCCAAATGCAAACATTGTCGTTAAATTGCTGGAGCCATTAACCTGCGATATCCACTCTGATTTCCAGGGGATAATGAGCAGAACCCTTAAAGCAATGGGGCAAGTGGCTGAGCTCAACTATCCATCTGTCACATTTCTCCAGGGGATCCAACAATCTCCCACGAACCCAACCAGAGGGAGAGCTCAATGGAATCCACAACAATTGTTACCATTCAAGAGGCTTTGACAGGCGCATAAAAAAATGCAAATCACATCGATGGGGAACAGTGTTCACTTTGCAGAATCATTGTCGTTCAGTAATAATATGCATTGAAATGAATTAACCCTTCAACTGATTAATATTTAAGAGTCAGCTATGGAAGAGTGAATTTAAGATAACCCGTTACTCAACATCTCGCTTCCCAAGACAATTCCGTGAAGCTTTTTGCTGAGCGGATCTCTGAGAGAATGAGTGATCTTTTAAATTACAATGCCTGATTCAACAGCATCGATATTACTTTATTGCCGAATATAATTTAACCTATTGGTCTGCATTCTGGAACAAACTTCCTTGGAGCAAGAGGCTTAGACGGGGCAGAATTTGCGAGGTGCACACAAGAGGGTTTCTTGAAACAGTATGGGGATAGTCTAACGAAAGGATGGGCCATACCAGACCTTGTTTGGCAAATGAGCCTGAGCAGGTGACTGAACTTTCAGTGGGAGAGCATTTTGGAAACAGTGATCACAATCCCTTAAGTTTTAAGATAGCTATTAATAAGGAGAAGTCAACACCTTGTGGGAAAGTACTAAATATTAGAGGAATATGGACCAAGGCAAGCAGAAGAGATTAGTTTAATTTGATTTGATTGACTTGATTTATTATTGTCACATGTATTAGTATACAGTGAAAAGTATTGTTTCTTGCACGCTTTACAGACAAAGCATACCGTTCATAGAGAAGGAAAGGAGAGAGTGCAGAATTTAGTGTTACAGTCATAGCTAGGGTGCAGAGAAAGATCAACTTAGTGCGAGGTGGGTCCATTAAAAAGTCAGATGGCAACAGGGAAGATGCAGTCCTTGAGTCGGTTAGTACGTGTCCTCAGACTTAAGTATCTTTTTCCCAATAGAAGAAAGTGGAAGAGAGAATGTCCAGACTGCGTGGGGGTCCTCAATTATGCTGGCTGCTTTACCGAGGCAGTGGGAAGTGTAGACAGAGTCAATGGATGGGAGGCTGGTTTGAGTGATGGTTTGGACTACATTCACAACCTTTTGTAGTTTTCTACGGTCTTGGACAGAGCAGGAGCCATACCAAGCTGTGATACAACCAGAAAGAATTTGAGTTTGGCGTCATGTTCGGCATGACATCATGGGCTGAAGGGCCTGTTCCTGTACTGTACTGCTCTATGTTCTAAACATTTAAAATATGAAAAAAAAATTTGTTGAATAAAAAATTAAAGTATCCTATCAATCTTTGAATGTATACTTGAATCCAGCCAAAAAGCTTAAAGGGCCTTTCCTTTATCAATCGAGGCAGATATATTCAATCTAGCACCCAGAGAAAATAGGCTGTAAAACTATATAGAATTCAACAGTTTCTGGGACATTGAGACCATCACATGTTGAATGGTTCTCTGTGCTCCGTCACATCAAACCTTCTGATGTTCAGGAGGAAAATATCTTCCTCAAGGAACACTATCGGCTGGCAGCTAACAAAGCACTCCCACTGACACAGGCCTTAAAACATATCATGCACCCATCTGAAAGCCCACAGCCCTGATTACGACACACTCCATACCCTCCAAATGGATGGCAGCCCTGCCTCTCAATGGCACACCTCCTGGTTGACTGCAGACATCACCTACTGAGTGGTGAGGCCCCAGGTTTCAACCCTCCCCAGAAAATCTGGACAACCCCCAACCGCTGGAAGGTGTATCCGGGACAATGTGGCCACCTGCTCCATGAGTGGAACAAGAGGAGCAACTCAGATTGTGGCTGCGGCCAATCAAATAAGACCATCACCCAGATACTGAACTCCTGCCCTGAAAGATCCATTCCGAGCGGCATCACAACCATTCACTCTGCGTCAATAGATTGTTAACCTCGATGTAGAACCACAACTATAAGAAATATATATCTCTGGCTGCACTAAGAGTGTTGTGGTGAGTCTTCTTCCTGACCTGTTGCAGTCATTTTGATGGTGTTGCTTCTATAATCACAATGGATGAGACATTCCCAATGTTTGTCATCACTTCTCAGTCTTTTGGCCAGGATTGAGCCTCAGATCCAGCCCAAGATCGGGTGCAATGCCTTATCTTGTCAGCTTGGATCTTATCTTAGAATCCCTACAGTGCAGAACAGGCCAT
Organism: Mustelus asterias; assembly: GCF_964213995.1. Lineage (NCBI taxonomy): Eukaryota > Metazoa > Chordata > Chondrichthyes > Carcharhiniformes > Triakidae > Mustelus > Mustelus asterias. The sequence goes on from NC_135809.1 coordinate 128,974,752, forward strand.
TCGTCCCATTGAGTCTGCGCCAACTCTCTAACAGAGTATTTCACCCAGATCCTCTTTCCCGCCCTATCTCCGTAATACAACAAACATTTCTCATGGCCAATCCATCTAACCCACACACTTTGGGACACTAAGGGGTAATTTAGCTTGGCCAATCCATCTAACCCGTACATTTTGGAACTCTAAGGGACAATTTAGCTTGGCCAATCCATCTAACCCGTACATTTTGGAACTCTAAGGGACAATTTAGCATGGCCAATCCATCTAACTCATACATTTTGGAACTCTAAGGGACAATTTAGCATGGCCAATCCATCTAACCCATACATTTTGGATCTCTAAGGGACAATTTAGCATGGCCAATCCAACTAACCAGCATGTCTTTCAGACTGTGGGAGAAAACCAGAGCACCCGGAGGAAACCCACGCAGACACGGGGAGAGCGGGCAAACCCTGCACAGAAAGTGACCCAAAGCCAGAATTGAACTCGGGTCCCTGGTGCTGAGAGGCAGCAGTGCTCACCACTGTGCCACCGTGCTGCCCCTTGTTTGTTGTGGGGACCGTGAATTGGATTCAATTGGAATTTGAGTTTTTTTTTGGAGCAAGCAAGGACTTGGAGTTCCGCCCAGTTCATTCTGAACATTGGCTTTATAACTTTAAGGAAGGAGTAAAAAATTAAATTAAAAAATATGTTGTTCCAATAGCGATGAAAAAGCAGTTATTTATATATATATATATAGAAACACACACGCATATATATTATACGTCTATGTCTGGATGTTATGTGACATATAGGGAACATGAAGGGGTTGCTGTTCCAACATCATCATCACCCATCTTATCCTTTGTGGGAGGGATAGTGTAGGTCTGGGTGGTATTATTGATGTGAGCTCTGTGAGTTACTGTAGCGATCCTGCAGACACACCATGTAGGAAGTAGGCAGGGTGAATATTGAGTTAAGTGACAGTGGTGCCAATCAAGTGAACTGTTCGGTCCAGTCTAGATATTATTGAATGTTCCACGTGTTGTTCCAACTATACTTATCCAGTCGAGTCATGTGTATTCAGCTGCACTCCTAACTTGGGTCTTGTAAATTATTGTGCCTAATATTCAAACAATGCAAACAGCAATGGATGTAATTTCCTCTTTGCAATCCTCTTTCCATGTATGGCTGGGCACATTCTGTGCCTCCAGGCCCTGGCAACAGGAAAGAAAGGGATATGGGTTAATGGCACAACGCACATCTGAACACGTTGCCAGCTCTCTCTCCAAATCTCCCAAAGTCAAGGCCAATGGTTTTAAAGACAGAAAAAGAACACTGATTTTTCTCATTTTAACAGGATGAATGTTCAAGTGAAGATCAAGTTGAACCACAAACTACTCAAATATTTCAGATCTCCTGCAATCCATTCAATAACTTCTGACAGGGAACTTTAAATAAGTGACAAGCAGTGTTGTATTCCTGAAATTTGTTATTAAACAATACTCCCACATGTTGGAAGATTTCTATGTTTTATACAATTCATTGCTACAGTTCTGAAGTGCTTTTGGCACTTGTTGAGAACGTGACAGTACGTTCGAGGAATTGTTCATGATCGGATTATTTGTATTATCGAGGTTAAAGATACACGGGTGAAGGGCATGGGTTGATTTAGTAACAAGGAGAACTATTGCCCACTGTGGAAGGAGACGGGGACGGAAAAGAACCTCCTCGTGAGCCTACAGTTGAGCATGGACAATTTTCCATCAACAGGTCCAGGCAGCGGGCGATCGAGTGCGTCATCCGGCCTGACTGTCTGCCTCTCTCCCACGGGTGTGTTTGCGGCCGGGTGTCCTTGCAGAGGGAGCACGCGGTGCCTGCTGCCACAATCGAGCCCTTCTGTGCCCAGTGGGTGCTGCTGAGACTGAGATGTTACACCAAACCCTTTAATCACATTTTAGAATAGAATTCTACAGTGCAGAAGGAGGTCATTCGGCCCATCGAGTCTGCACCGGCCACAATCTCACCCAGGCCCTATCCCCATAACCCCATGCATTTATCCTAGCTAGTCCCCTGACTCTAAGGGGCAATTTAGCATGGCCAATCCACCAAACTCGCACATCTTTGGACTATGGGAGGAAACTGGAGGAAACCCACGCAGACATGGGGAGAACGTGCAAATGCCACACAGACAGTGACCCAAGCCGGGAATTGAACCTAGGTCCCCGGAGTTGTGAGGCAGCAGTGCTAGCCACTGTGCCACCGTGCCACCCATGCCATGAATAGGCATAAAGAGAATTGGAGAGGGGCCAACTTGTTTTGATGTTTTAAATTTCCTTTGCGATTCCTTTTCTGTTGATGCAGTATCTCTCTGAGGGGCTGCCTTTGGATTTTTCCTTTAATTTGTAAATTTACTTTTACTAATTTGCCCCAAAATAGTAATGAGAAAGACCTCTGGGACACTGAGTGTTTACTCGGTAGGGAGCAGTCATACCCAATGCTGCATTCTGTAAATAAACCAACTATGAAGGAAAGGATTTACATCGAGCATTGTTCTTCAACACCTGGTTTGGGGTCAGATTATCAGGAATGAAGATTGCGTCATGATTGATAGAAGCTCGTTGCTCTCTGTTGCAAATTGTAAGCTTTCAGAGTTGTCTCGGTCTTCGTGGGCAGTGCCAGTTATTCACCCACTAACCAGTTGATGCACCACCTGATTACAATGTTGCTCCGTTCATGGCGGAGTCAGAGGGTGATCAGAAATGTGGGCACCAATATCAGTGAGACCCATGTGGAGGGAGTGACAGAAGCTGAATGAGAAACAGCTTATAGACAGTGTTAAATCTCCCTTAGAACACAGCACAATACAGCACAGGAAGGGGCCCTTCGGCCCACAATGTCATGCCGAACATGACGCCAAATTAAACTAATCCCGTTTGCCTGCCCTTGGTCCATATCCCTCTATTCCTTGAAAATTCATGTGCTTATCTAAAAGCCCCTTAAACGCCCCTATCGTATCTGCCTCCAACACCAGCCCTGGTAGCATTCCAGACACAGGGTGCCACAGTGGTTAACACTGCTGCCTCACAGCGCTCGGGACAACAGGTTCAATTCTTCACTTGGGTCACTGTCTGTGTGGAGTCTGCACATTCTCCCCGTGTCTGCGTGGGTTTCCTCCGGGTGCTCCAGCTTCCTCCCACAGTCTGAAAGGTGTGCTGGTTAGGTGCATTGGCCGTACTAAATTCTCCCTCAGTGTACTCGAACAGGTGCCGGAGTGTGGCAGCGAGGGGATTTTCACAGTAACTTCATTGTTAATGTAAGCTTACTTGTGACACTAAAAAAAGTTAAATCGCCTCTCTCCGTGTAAAAAACTCCCCTCACATCTCCTTTGAACTTCCCCCTCTCACCCTAAGTGCATGACGTTTTAATCATCCCTTTTAATCCTCTTCCTCTTTGCTACCTAGAAAAGTCTAGTAGTGTCTAAGAGCAGAGCAAACTTTATCTCTGTTGATATTTAAAAAGGTAAAGGTTATTACAATTAAACAGTGTCCTTGAACTCCTTGGATAATTGTGCATTTTCACTCATGTCAAAGTCAATGCAGCTAGTGAATCATAGAATCTACAGTGCAGAAGGAGGCCATTCAGCCCATTGAGCCAGCACCGACAACAATCCCACACAGGTCCTATCCCCATAAACCCATGTATTTACCCTCCTAATCCCTCTGACACTGAGGGGCAATTTAATATGGCCAATCAACCTAACCTGCACATCTTTGGACCATGGAAGGAACCCGGAGCACCCGGAGGAAACCCATGCAGACACGGGGAGAACGTGCAAACTCCACACAGACAGTCACACAAGGCTGGAATTTGGCCCATCGAGTCTGCACTGACCACAATCCCACCCAGGCCCTATCCCATAACCACACACACTTACCCTGCTGATGCCCCTTGACACTAGGGTCAATTTAGCATGGCCAATCAACCTAACCCGCACGTCTTTGGACTGCAGGAGGAAACCGGAGCAGCCAGAGGAAACCCACTAGGGCCCACACAGACAGTGACCCAAACCGGGAATCGAACCCGGGTTCTTTGGCGCTGTGAGGCAGCAGTGCTAACCACTGTGCCACTATGCCACCCAATAGTGATGGCCATTACAGACAGGTAATGGATGAGAAACATTTGCAAGGTATTTACTGTCAAGGAGACATATTCAGCTCATCCTCAATTTCTGGATAAGTACTAGTTTGAAAGCCTAGTTTTGATATTTCTGGCTACTTTTGCAATGAGGGGCCTGTGTGTATATTTTTTGCTATTTTAGCTGCAGCGGCTGCCTGGTTTGTGTGTCAAACATGAAAGTAAATAATATCCAACCGTATAATTATTTTTACACAGCGCACACAATACAGCTCAGCATCCGTGCTGAACCAATTGCTTGTAGCGTCTGCCTCCCTCTGGCAATCTGGACTGAGTGCACACAGGAATGGACCTTCTGTCTCCTGAGCTGTGAGCTGATTTTGACACAGTAGGTGTTGGGATGTTTACTTTTTCCCCTACGCTCTGCAAGTCAAAAAGGTCTGGAGGTGTTTTGCGGGAAAAAAAATGTACGCTGTGCATCAGTGTTCAAGTGCTTTGAATTTCTTGTTGAACAACCCACGTGTAATGGTTCAGATCAAATAGCTGAAAGCAGCAGAGTGGTGATGAGCTCTCACTGCTTTTTTTACAGCCTCTTGCTCCAAGTGGCCTGATCCCCATACGCCCTTTATTGCACCAATGACAATATTTGGAACCTCAAAGTGCAACAGTCATTATGAGGAAGAATGAATCGCTATTACTCTGAAGGGTGTATTTTTTTAGTCACAGATCAGACAAATTGGTGTGCTGATTTTTCTGTCGGCAGCAAGAATTAATGAATATTTCACCACTTGAGCAGAAAATAAGAACAGCGAATTGCAGCCTTTTGCATCAGTGGCCACTTTGGAAGTAAACAGTCGTATAAATCATATCAGTTTTTTGAAATGCTTGGCAATGACTTGTTATGGCATTAAAACAGCAAGGTGCCATCCCCTATGCCCTTTGCTAAAATCAATCAGGCACCCTGTCTTGCTTTCTTTAGATTTTTAACTGGGAAAATGAGGGGAGTCCTGATAGAAGTCGATAAAATTATGGGTGGCAGAGATAGGGTTGACAGTCAGAATCTTTTTCCCAGAGTTGAAATGTCTCATAGAATGATAGGGTCCCTACAATGCAGAAGGAGGCCATTCGGCCCATCGAGCCTGCATCGACAACAATCCCACCCCATGTATTTACCCTGTTCATCCTCCTAAGACTAAAAGGCAATTTAGCATGGCCAATCAACCAATCGAAGGGCGGCAGGGTGGCACAGTGGTTAGCACTGCTGCCTCACAGCGCCAGGGACCCGGGTTCGATTCCGGCCTCGGGTGACAGTCTGCGTGGAGTTTGCACGTCCTTCCCCCGTGTCTGCGTGGGTTTCCTCCGGGTGCTCCGGTTTCCTCCCACAGTCCAAAGATGCGCGGGTTAGGTTGATTGGCCATGCTAAAATTGACATTGAGTGTCAGGGGGATTAGCGGGGTAAATGTGTGTGGTTACGGGGATAGGGCCTGGGTGGGATTGTGGTTGGTGCAGACTCAATGGGCCTCCTTCTGCACTGTAGGGATTATATGAACCATCCATAGGAATGACCTTTAATGGGAAAATTTAGGCATTGGGCAAAAAATAAAGACTGATTAAGCTCTGCAGCTTAATTGATGAATTGTTTATTTTTTCTCCTTAAATAAAGTACAATGAAACAGAACAAAGAGTTGGAGATGAACCATAAGATGCCAAGGATTGCAGTCAGGATATATTAGAATGCTTGGTGCTGAATTACTGCTAAGCAGGCTTCTGTGTTTAAAAAATGGAGACACAGGGATCTTATTTTGTACATTTCAGCACCAAGAATAATTTTGCTAATTAAAGAAATATCTTGCCGGCAGCTGGAGTCACCCCCTCAGTGGGATTGGATCGCAGCCATCCATTCAAAATGACATTCGTGGGAGGATCAGCAAGGCGCACATTTCAACCCAGCTCTGACCAACCACTGAGACGATCCTCTGCCGCCTTCTCGTGATTGGCTAACTGCCACAGAACAGTGGGCCAGACACTGCGGGAACGCCGCTGAGAAACGCCGGAGGAAGCGAGCCAACCCTCCCGTTAGCGGCAGAGGGGGAAGCCAGACGCGGGCGTAGCGAGGGCGATGTGTCTCTGGCAGCGACAAATATAGACCTTGGCCCCCGCCTCAGTCGGTGGCCACTTTGGAAGTAAACAGTCGTATAAATCATATCAATTTTTGGAATGCTTGGCAATGGCTTGCTATGGCATTAAAACAGCAAGGTGCCATCCCCTATGCCTTTTGTTAAAATCAATCAGGCACCCAGTCCTGCTTTCTTTAGATTTTTAACTGGGAAAATGATGGGAGTCCTGATACAAGTCTAGAAAATTATGAGAGGCATAGACAGGGTTGACAGTCAGAATCTTTTTCCCAGAGTTGAAATGTCCAATAGAATCATAGAATCCCTACAGTGCACAAGGGGGCGGCACGGTGGCACAGTGGTTAGCACTGCTGCCTCACAGCACCAGGGACCCGGGTTCGATTCCCGGCTTGGGTCACTGTCTGTGCGGAGTCTGCATGTTCTCCCCGTGTCTGCGTGCGTTTCCTCCGGGTGTTCCGGTTTCCTCCCACAGTCCGAAGGATGTGCTGGTTAGGCGCATTGGCCATGCTAAATTCTCCCTCAATGTACCCGAACAGGCGCCTGAGTGTGGCGAATGAGGAATATACACAGTTACTTCATTGCAGTCCAAAGATGTGCGGGTTAGGTTGATTGGCCATGCTAAAATTGCCCCTTAGTGTCCTGGGATGCATAGATTAGAGGGATTAGCGGGTAAAATATGTAGGGATATGGGGGTAGGGCCTGGGTGGGATTGTGGTCGGTGCAGACTCGATGGGCCGAATGGCCTCTTTCTGTACGCTAGGGTTTCTATGATTTCAGTGTTAATGTAGGCTTCCTTGTGACTAATAAATTAACTTTAGGAGGCCATTCGGCCCATCAAGCCTGCATCAACAACAATCCCGCCCAGCCCCTATCCCCATAACCTCTTGCTAATCCCCTTGACACTAAGAGGCAATTTAGCATGGCCAGTCCACCTAACCTACACATGGAGAGAATGTGCAAACTCCACACAGCCACCCGAGGCTGGAATTGAACTTGAGTCCCTGGTGCTGTGAGGCAACAGTGCTAACTACTGTATTACCGTGCCGCCCTAGGATGGCATGCACTTAAGGTGAGAAGGAGAAAGTTCAAAGGAGATGTGAGGGGCAAGTTTTTTTACACAGAAGGCAGGATTTTACAGCCTCGCTTGGGCGAGACTGGAAAGTCCCACCCGAAGTCAATGGAGATTTCCGTTGTTGGACCCTTACCCTCTCTGATTCCATGGCGGGCAAGGTGATAAAGTTCCGTCAAGAGAGTGATAGGTGTCTGGAATGGGCTGGAGGCAGATGCGACAGGGGCATTTAAGGGGCTTTTAGATGAGCACATGAATATGCAAGGATTAGAGTGATATGGAGCAAGGGCAGGCAGATGGGATTACTTTAACTTGGTGTCATGCACGGCACAACATTGTGGGCCGAAGGGCCTGTTCCTGCGCTGTTTTATGTCCTAAATTAACACATTTGGTACTATGATTCGAGAAAAGCTATTGACATCATTGGGTATAGTAGTGTACCATCATACCAGTGGAAAAGGAGTTTCCATTTCTTGGATAGATCTGTACATAGGCATCAATCATGTTACAACAAGTAAAATCTATTGAATAACACAAGGCATGCAAAATGTGGAATTCAACCTTATATTCAACTATTCCGGCCAACATGATTTTCTCGTGAGTCACCAACAACTTAAAAATAAATCGTAAAACTGCGAACTTGTTCCCATTATCAGCCGTAGCCATGGCAACGTCTTCACTGACTGCCCTAAACATTCTGGGACATAAACACAATAATAATAAAAAAAAAGCTCGCTGCTACTGCATGGCTGACTCACAGAAATACCCAGAATAAAATAGTGTAAACACCGCTTAAATCAACCTGAAACAAACCTGAGGTTCCTCAGATAAAGGAACGAGGGAATAACTTGCATTTATATAGCACCGTTGCCATGTGGGAAAATGTCCCAAGAAGAGAGGAATTGAACATAGGAGCAAGGGTGTTCTGCTTCAGCCAAGCAGAGCATTGTTGAGTTACCACTGCCAGAATTCTCCAGCCCCGCACGGCCCGTCACCGCATCCAGCGAGAATGGAGAAGTTGGCGTTCAGCCCAAACTCCATTCACAGCAGCGGGACTGGGGAATTCCAGCCGCGGACGAGGTCAGAGGATTCCAGCCCACATTTCAAATGCTGTGTGTGGATTTGGTCTCCATACTTCAGGAAGGACGTAAACCCATTGACGCCGGATGATGATGGAGGTGGTTCAGAGGAGGTTGACTGGATTGATAACTGGATTAAGTCGATTGTCTAATGAGGAAAGGTAAGACAAACTGAGCTTGCTTCCACTGGAGTTGAGAAGGTGAGAGAGGTCACACGGCACCAGGTTAGCGTCCAACAGGTTTATTTGAAATCACAAGCTTTCGGAGCGCTGCTCCTTCATCAGGTAAAGTGGAGAGAGGTGGGCAGGCACAAGAATATGCAAGCGGAGTGACCATAACCCAACACTCACAGTGCCGGGCACTGTCTACACTTATCCATTGACATTCTTGATTACTTGTGAGTGTCGGGCTATCATCACTTGCTCTGTGCCTGTGCACCTCTCTCCACTTCACCTGATGAAGGAACAGCGCTCCGAAAGCTTGTGATTGCAGATAAACCTGTTGGACTATAACCTGGTGTCGTGCGACCTCTCATCTTGTCCACCCCAGTTCAGCACCGGCATCACTACATCATGGAGTTTAAAAGAGTGAGGGGGTGACTTGATTGAAGTCTACAGGATTCTGAACGGTCTTGACAAGGTGTTGTGCAAGTCCAGAATGGGGAGGGCACGGTTTTAAAATGAGGGGTCGCCCTCACAGCGCAGAGATGAGGAGAATCTTTTTTTCTCTCAGAGGAGTTGCGCAACGTAAAAGAAAAATCTTGGCCCCAGTTTCAGTGAGGAACTGATTTATCATAGAATCATAGAAACCCTGCAGTGCAGAAGGAGGCCATTTGGCCCATCGAGTCTGCACCGACCACAATCCCACCCAGGCCCCACATATTTACCTGCTAATCCCTCTAACCTACACATCTCAGGACTCTAAGGGGCAATTTTTAACCTGGCCAATCCGCCTAACCCGCACATCTTTGGACTGTGGGAGGAAACTGGAGCACCCGGAGGAAACCCACGCAGACAATGTGCAAACTCCACACAGACAGTGACTCCGAGCCGGGAATTGAACCCGTGACCCTGGAGCTGTGAAGCAGCAGTGCTAACCACTGTGCTACCATGCCACCCCGGAACACCCTCGGAATTTAGAGGAGAGCAGACATCTTGGAGGGTCATAGGGTAGGAGGAAGTTAGAGAGAGTAGGAAGGGTGGCCCAAGAGACAATGCTTGAGCACTGTGAGTTAAACATCACTGCCTGGATGTTGAGTAATGCCTGTTTGGAGTGATGAAAGGAAATGATGGCCAGAAGAGTAGGAGACTTATGACATGTCCTACTGCCTTATTTCAATGGCCGCCTAACCAATTGTGGTGTGGTATCATTGTGCATTTTAAGCGATCTGCTTTGTGCCTGTGGTCCAGCTTAAGGCTGTGCGGTGAATGGAACAAAACACTTTTCCATTGTGGATCAGAAACACAACTCATAGCAACCTTGATAAAATAACTGCGCAGTAATTGAATTACAAGTGTATTCCACAAGCACAGTAAATCTTCATAAGTCCCTGGTGACATATTTTCTGACAATTGCATCAATTAAATATGGTATTTATAAACATCATATGCAGCACTTTAAATTTTAACAGTTGCCTATAATCTAATGTGTGTGTGCAAAGAATTCTGCTTTTAAAAATAACTCCAGTCACTTAAACTGTTGTTACTTTTATGGTAAGAGTTTTAACAACACCAGGTTAAAGTCCAACAGGTTTATTTGGTAGCAAATACCATAAGCTTTCGGAGCGCTGCTCCTTCGTCAGATGGAGTGGAAATGTGCTCTCAAACAGTGCATAGAGACACAAAATCAAGTTACAGAATACTGATTAGAATGCGAATCTCTACAGCCAGCCACTGTTTGAGAGCACATTTCCACTCCAACTGACGAAGGAGCAGCGCTCCGAAAGCTTATGGTATTTGCTACCAAATAAACCTGTTGGACTTTAACCTGGTGTTGTTAAAACTCTTACTGTGTTCACCCCAGTCCAACGCCGGCATCTCCACATCATGGTTACTTTTATGGACAGAGAGAGGTATGGGATAACTTCCCCTTTTACCACCTCTCAGCCTTGTTTTTATTCATTTGTGAGACATGGGCATTGCTGGCTGGGCCTGCATTTATTGCCCATCCCTCATTGCCCGAGGGCAGTTGAGAGTCAACCACATTGCAATGGTTCTGGAGTCTCGAGCCTGCTCCTACAACAATCCCACCCAGGCCTATCCCCATAACCTCATGTATTTACCCTGCTAATCCCCCTGAAACTAAGGGGCAGTTTAGCATGGCCAATCAACCTATCTTTGGACTGCGGGAGGAAACCGGAGTACCCGAAGGAAACACACCCTCCATGTACAAACTCCACACAGACAGTGACCCAAGGCTGGAAGTTTGCAGACGACACAAAGATTGCTGGAGTTGCAGATAGTGATGAACATTGTCAGAGAATACAGCAGGATATAGATAAGCTGGAACATTGGGCGGAGAAATGGCAGATGGAATTTAATCCAGATAAATGCGAATTGATGCATTTCGGTAGATCTAATGTAAGGGGGAGCTATACAATAAATGGCAGAACCATCAGGAGTATAGACACACAGAGGGATCTGGGTGTACAAGTTCACAGATCCTTAAAGGTGGCAGCACAGGTGGAGAGGGTGGTCAAGAAGGCTATGGCATGCTTGCCTTTATTGGACGGGGCATAGAATATAAAAGTTGGCATATGATGTTGCAGCTGTATAGAACGTTGGTTAGGCCACATTTGGAATGCTGCGCCCAGTTCTGGTCGCCACACTACCAGAAGGACGTGGAGGCTTTGGAGGGAGCACAGAAGAGGTTTACCAGGATGTTGCCTGGTATGGAGGGTCTTAGCTATGAGGAGAGATTGGATAAACTGGGGTTGTTCTCCCTGGAAAGATGGAGGATGAGGGGCGACCTAATAGAGGTGTATAAAATTATGAAGGGCATAGATAGGGTGAACAGTGGGAAGCTTTTTCCCAGGTTGGAGGTGACAAACACAAGGGGTCACGGGTTCAAGGTGAGGGGGCAAGGTTCAACACAGATGTCAGGGGGACGTATTTTACACAGAGGGTGGTGGGGGCCTGGAATGCACTGCCAAGAAAGGTGATTGAGGCGGACACGCTGGGATTGTTTAAGACTTATCTAGATAGCCACCTGAACAGACTGGGAATAGAGGGATACAAACGAATGGCCTAGTTGGGCACATGAGCGGCGCAGGTTTGGAGGGTCGAAGGGCCTATTCCTGTGCTGTAGTGTTCTTTGAACCCAGGTCTCTGGCGCTGTGAGGAAGTAGTGCTAACCACTGTGCCACCATGCTGCTCTTAACCTTACCTAAAGGACATTAGTGAACCAGACGGGTTTTTCCGACAATCGACAATGATTTCATGGTCATCAGTCGATTCTTAATTCCAGATTTTTAAAATTGAATTCAAATTCCACCACCTGCTATGGCAGGATTCGAACCTGGGACACTAGAACATTAGTTGAGTTTCTGGATTAATAGTCTAGCGATAATACCACTAAGTCATCGCCTCTGACCTCAACAAGGTGTATTTTAGAGAAGGACTGGTTTAACCCCTTGAGTGTTGTGTCTGTTAAGAACATGCACAAACTGGCTGTCTTGTAAGTTAAAGTGAAAAGAAACATTTATTTTTCACAAAACATGAGCGAGATACACAACAAACACCCACTCCTCAATCACACCAAATACACAAAAGGAAATATTATTTTCGAAGACGTAGTTGCCAATTCTAATCAATCTGCAGGTCTGAAGAATTCTCCCTTTCGATGCATTGAAGGAAAATGAATGTCAGGGGTTTCTGGTGATGGATTCACACTTGTTCACCCTAAACAACAGCACGTTCTGGCTTTCCCATGGTTGAGCCCCTGTTGTGAGGAACTATATTCTTGCAGGTAATATGAATGGGCCCCAGTTCTCTTGCCAAAGATTATTTCTGAGGCGGGGTCCTCCCTTCTGTTGGGCAAGAGGTGGCTTTCCACTGGTCTTTGTATCTCAAACTGACCTACTGGGCTGTTTTTATGGAATAATAGGGTGCTGGTTATCACCAAACAGTTTCAGTCCTGTGACAACAATATCGATATATTAAGAAGTCTCACAACACCAGGTTAAAGTCCAACAGGTTTATTTGGTATCACGAGCTTTCGGAGCACTGCTTCTTCATCAGCTGAGTCACTTACTGTGCCCACCTCAGTCCATCATTGGCATCTCCACGTCAACAATATCGATGTATTCCATTGTTTACACAAATGATTCAATGTCATACACCATTGTCACCCAATGGGGAATGAGTGGTGGTCTTTCACATTTGCTTGTGAGATTTCATGTTGGCAGATATTGAGTCTAGGGTGACCATTATGTTTGAGTTTCTATAAATAACTAGACAACAATATCTGTAAATTCAACAAACGATCATATTGTACTTGAATCTCTTTAATGGAAGGTCCTCTAAAATAACATTTACATTTTAATGATTTTACAGGCATGAGTTCATCCTTGTCTGTATGAAAAACACCAAGGATGTCACCTGACACCCCAGGGCTCCATTTTGTTGAGGTAAATTGTCCATTCAAGCTCGCATAACTGTATCCTACACTACGATCTGGTTGGCTCCATTGTGGAGATAGGCGTGTCCCAATCCTTCACAAAGTTCATGGAGGCAAGGCAGTCTTTCATGTTCATAACACCTCAGAGGTGCCGTGGACCACAATCTGCATGCGGGAATCTCGTGCACAAATAACAAAATGTGAAATTGACAGTATAGATCAGAGAGCCAGAGCTGTCAATCCAGCAATATTTCCCCTGGGGCCCAGGTATTTCAACAGAGTAATGATTTTCTGGGCTCTCAGCCATGTCTTATTATATATTTTTATCTGAGAGCCCAGAAGTACATTAGAGTACTGAAACACCTGATAAAGAGGGTTCAAGGGATTGCGGTTCCTGTTACTAATATTTTAGAAGATCTGGATGCAGTAAAAAGTAGATTTCTTTAGGAAAGTTATCACTTCGAAATTGTTTTTTGTAAGCATTTTAAACATATTGTACTGTCATTATAGGTTTTATTTGTTCTTTACAGTGTACAGTGTGTGAATTGGCATGGAAGTACCATAGCTTGGCATGGGGAGCATGAGGGGACGTAGGGATGGGTGGGGGAATACCTTGGGATGAGGGACATGAGAGTCCAGAAAGGTTGTATGATGGGGCACAAGATATCGTAGGGGATGGATCAGTGGCATATTTTGACATGGGGGGCAAAAGTGGCCACATGGATATGTGGAGGGCTATGAGGTAGCACGGATGAGGCATGGGTCGTGTTTGGGAGTTGTAGAGTCAGAGAGATATACAGCACAGAAACAGGCCCTTCGGTCCAACTCGTCCATACTGACCAGGTTTCCTAAACTGAACAAGTCCCATTTGTCCACGTTTGGCCCATGTCCCTCTAAACCTTTCCCATCCGGCATGGGCCTTTTAAACAGCCTACCTCTGCACCCTACAGGTGGCTTGACCAACCCCCCCCCCCCCCCCCCCCTCCCCCCCCCTCCCCCCCCCCCCACACCACCCAATGAAATTCCTAAACTGGTGGGCACTTTCTCCTGGCTTGTCCTGCTATTTGTCTCGGGGATGAAAATATAGCCCGAAGAATCACGAGCAAATGCACTATGGATGGGTCTGGGTTTGAACTCAATGCACTCATGAGAAGAACCAAAGATTTCTCACTGACATAGGTTCCCTCATTCCCAATTAATGCTCCTTTTGTTAAATGTTCTGCAATGTTACTCTTTTGAAAGCAGTTAAGCATGCATATTTCTTTGTACACCGCACTGTCAGCTCTGAACACTAAGACACCACATCCAGTAATACCCAACATAACATGGTGATAGCAACAAGAGTTACGGTTTTCTGTTGGAGAGCTTAATCCTAGCCTGTTAGCTGAGATGGGGTAGATCTTAATCAGACAAAGCTGTAGACAAGGAGCCTGTTATTCCACTGATTTTCATTGAACAAATAGAAGACCTACGGTCTTTGATGCAAGCGATAATGAAGGTAACTGTTTGTTGTAACTGATAGAGGCTAACTCATTATTAATGAGTTTGCTGTGCACTACAGTAATTATTCATGACCCAACTATCCTGTGCAAAAACTAATTCAATGTCTTTAGGAGTTCGGAACACGTTCTATGCTAATCATCGGAATTCCTTTTTAAAGTGCTTTGCAGCATCATTTCTTTCTAGACGTGTTTGCTGAGGTATATTTTCACTTACCCAAATGAAACTCTAATGCCTAAAGTCAAATTATATCTAATTATATGCTGTTAGATGCCAGAATTAGGCACCATTCAGACTCTCATGCCATTACACTTTAGTCTTCCACCCACAGTGCATGTTCTATGTAATACTGCGGTTCAGATGAAATGTTTTGAGGTCCATCTTTTGCCCTGATGTTCCTCAGTGTTTTTTTTAACATTTATTTATTAGTCACAAATAGGCTGACATTAACACTGCAATGAAGTTACTGTGAAAATCCCCTAATCATCACATTCTGGTGCCTGTTCAGGTACACTGAGGGAGAGTTTTGCATGGCCAATGCACCTAATCTGCATGTGTTTCAGACTGTGGGAGGAAACCAGAGCACTCGGAGGGAACCCATGCAATCAGAGGGAGAACGTGCAGACTCCATACAGTGACTCAAGCCGGGAATCAAACCCGGGTCCCTGGTGCTGTGAGGCAGCAGTGCTAATCACTGTGCCACTGCGCCACCATGCTACCCCTGACTTCTGTTTGTAGAGAAACTCTGCATCTCATTCCCTGGCTGAGCCTGGTTTGGGCTACCACACCAAAAAAATAGCCTTCAGCTACACAGAACACAGATTTAAGGTCACTGGCAGGAAATCTGGAAAAGAAATTAAGTGTAATTATCCGGTTATTCTGATCTAGAATCCAACTACCGAAAGGATGGTGGACGCAGATTCACTGGTAGCTTCCAAAAGGAATTTTGAGACAAAAAAAAGGCTTATAGGGACAGGAGGGTTAGGCTAAGTTGGAAAAGGTGGGCTGAAAAGTCTCCTCATGTTTTTTGTGATCCGACAATGTGCGGATTAGATTGATTAGCCATGCTAAATTTCCCTTAATGTCAGGGGGACTAACAGGGTAGATACATGCGGTTACGGGGATAGAGCCTGGGTGAGATGGTTGCTGCTGCAGGCTTGATGGGCCGAATGTCCTCTTTCTGCACTGTAGGGATTCTATGATTCTATGATGCTTCCATTGTTCTGATGCAGTTACAGACCTTGAGAGAGATTCTCTGGCCGTTCACGCCAGCGGTATTCTCCCGTCCCGCTGCAGTGAATGGAAGTTTGGCTGTGTGCCAAATTCTCCGACCTCTCTGGCCGCGGCGGTGGGGAGAATTCCAGCCCAGTTCTCATGGTTAAGTTGGAAAGTTCTATCTTTGGAACTCTTCTTCAACTTACTGTTGAGGTTCAGACAAATGGATCGGTAGAGGGGGGGAGGGGGGGTTTCTGGGGGTGAGCCTAATGCCAATTTTAAAGAAGACTTTTACACTTGGACGACGGAGAGTTGTGAGTCCAGGAGAAAGAGGCAGGAGGTCTTGGATTGCTCCTTCCAACTCATAAACATCTCAGCTAAATGGATAGCGCAGGAAAAGGAGATGCTGCATTTATGAACTGCACTGATAGAGTGCAGATCATTACAGATGTATACACTAGCCGCTGTAACATATCTATCCCGTGCTCTGCTACTTAATTCACAGTTGTCTTTGTTTTAGTGTCACACTATTCCCAATTCAGCTACTTGAGGATGTGTTCACTCATAGACGCAACGCGATCAGATTCCAGATGATCACCAGATAGTGCGGCTATAATCTGCTGTGGCCAAACGTCTCATGGTGAAGCTAAGACAGGAACATTTGGACTTCCACATTTAATCATGCATCTGCCCGTGTCTGAAGGTAAAGTCGTGTAAGTGACAATGGGCGTTATTAACCTCGCTACGATTTTGGCAGCAAACTATGGGCCATTAGGCTGCCTGAAGAAAGATGCAGCCAATCTATTGCTAATGATGATGAGATTATTGAGTTTCATGTTAAATTGGACAAGGATAACATTCTGTGTGTTTATTAGTAGAATTGTTTATAATAAGATGGAATTATATCTTTTCCTTGGATGAAGTGACAAGGTTTACCCCTACCTTTGAGTTGCTAATTCAATGGGGCGGCATGGTGGCACAATGGTTAGCACTGCTGCCTCATAGCGCGGTTCAATTCCGGCCTCGGGTCACTGTCTGTGTGGAGTTTGCACATTCTCCCCGTGTCTGCGTGGGTTTCCTCTGGGTGCTCCGGTTTCCTCCCCCATTCCAAAGATGTGCAGGTTAGGTGGATTGGCCATGCTAAATTATCCCCTAGCATTAGGGGATTAGAGGGTTAAACACATGGGGTTGCGGGGATAGGGCCGGGGTGGGATTGTGGTCGGTGTAGACTTGATGGGCTAAATGGCCTCCTTCTGCACAATAGGGATGCTTTGATTCTGTGGTGGTGTGTGCGAATCAGCTGCTTGGTTGTAGAGATTTTGAGCATTGCTGAAAAAAAGAGGTGTGTTGCCATGGCTTTTGTCTGAACAAATACAAGAATGCCAAATTTCAAAGGAAACAACAATTTATACTGCATGAGAACAGGGGTGCTGATTGGTTGATAAATTGGCTCTGATTGGTTAAGATGTTGCTAGGGCAAATGCACCGGGGAATTATTGCCCCAATATATTTTTTTATTCAAAAAGTGCAATATCTGGATATATTCCTTTTGCCTACAGAGGATAAGCCTCTGCATATGAACATATGTAGTCCAAGCAAGCATAATTGAACTTTGAGCCCAACCTATTTTTAAATTTATTGTTCGCATAATTCTCATCACCCTCAGGATTGTTCAGCAAGCACTGTCCAATCATGGAATCACATCTAAAGTTAGACAAAGAACAAAGAACAAAGAACAGTACAGCACAGGAAACAGGCCCTTCGGCCCTCCAAGCCTGTGCCGCTCCTTGGTCCAACTAGACCAATCGTTTGTATCCCTCCATTCCCAGGCTGCTCATGTGACTATCCAGGTAAGTCTTAAACGATGTCAGTGTGCCTGCCTCCACCACCCTACTTGGCAGCGCATTCCAGGCCCCCACCACCCTCTGTGTAAAAAACGTCCCTCTGATATCTGAGTTATACTTCGCCCCTCTCACCTTGAGCCCGTGACCCCTCGTGATCGTCACCTCCGACCTGGGAAAAAGCTTCCCACTGTTCACCCTATCTATCCCCTTCATAATCTTGTACACCTCTATTAGATCTCCCCTCATTCTCTGTCTTTCCAAGGAGAACAACCCCAGTCTACCCAATCTCTCCTCATAGCTAAGACCCTCCATACCAGGCAACATCCTGGTAAACCTTCTCTGCACTCTCTCTAACGCCTCCACGTCCTTCTGGTAGTGCGGTGACCAGAACTGGACGCAGTACTCCAAATGTGGCCTAACCAGCGTTCTATACAGCTGCATCATCAGACTCCAGCTTTTATACTCTATACCCCGTCCTATAAAGGCAAGCATACCATATGCCTTCTTCACCACCTTCTCCACCTGTGTTGCCACCTTCAAGGATTTGTGGACTTGCACACCTAGGTCCCTCTGTGTTTCTAGACATTTGGGACGAGATTCTCTGGCCTCCCAGCTGTGTGTTTCCCACCGGCGGGAGGTGGCATGTTATTTATTAACAGTGGGATTCTCTGGTCCCGCCACTGTCAAAGGGAATTCCCATTGACATCACCCCACGCCAGCTGGAAACCCACTGTGCTCTGATCCTCTGCCCCCTCCCCGCCTCCCTCATGCCTGTGTGGTGTGGGGCGGAGGGTGGGTGACCAGTTCTTGGCTCTAGGGGGAGGATACCCCTCTGTGCTGAGTGGTTGGGGTGCTCTCCTTGCCAGCGGGTGTCACTACTTCCATTGTGGGGTGCGTGAGGGGTTGCTCCCAGTGGCCACGGACATTGGGGCGTCCTTTAATCATACAGTGCACAACGAGGCCATTCGGCCCATCGAGTCTGCAGTGACCACAATCCCACCCAGGCCCTGTCCCCCATAACCCCATGTATTTACCCTAGCTAGCCCCCTGACACTAAGCGGCAAGTTAGTATGGCCAAGCCATCTAACCCGCACACCTTTGGACTTTGGGAGAAAACCGGAGTAGCTGGAGCAAACTCACGCAGACACGGGGGGGAACGTGCAGACTCCGCACAGACAGTGACCCAAGCCGGGCTTCGAACCTGGGTCCCTGGCACTGTGAGGTAACAGTGCTAACCACTGTGCCATCATGCCTCAGTTAATAAGGCTGCCCCAATCTCTGAACAGCGGGCCTGGCTGGCGTGTCACCAGCGACGCATATACTTGCATCGCCTAGCTGTGAGGCACTGCCAACACCAGCGGGAAACACTCCCATTTTCCCACTGGTGGTGCGGGGGGGACTTAGTCCCATTGGGAGAATTGCACCCTCTGAGTTCTAACTTCATATTAAAGCAGCAACTCCACTGCACTTGAGTAATAAGGGGCTGCAATTGGAAATTAACCAGTCTCAGCTGCTCTTAAACTGAACGATAAAGAGATCAGTATGTCTCCCAAAGCAATACAGGAAAGTGAGAGGATGTTGATCAGGATTCTTGAATGAGTGTTGGAATGTATTGGACAGGACAGTATTCAGAGGGAAATGGGGAGAGTGAAGTGTCAGAAAACACTGTTTCTGGTACAAGCTTACACTGAGAGGACGAATAACAAATATAGTGCAAAATAAATTGCAGAAGTGCAGATCAGTTTTGTAACTGGGAAAAGGTGTCATTGGGATTTTGCCAGACGTTACTGTGTCTGCAGCACAATGGAACTGAGGTGCTGCAAATCTCTTGTTAGTACCTAGGTCCAAAGTGTACTTATTGTCTGCCTTTAGCACTGCTGCCTCACAGCACCAGGGACCCGGGTTCGAATCCCGGCTTGGGTCACTGTCTGTGTGGAGTATGTATGTTCTTCCTTCACGTGCTCCGGTTTCCTCCCACAGTCTGAAAGACATACTGGTTAGGGTGCGTTGGCCATGTTAAATTCTCCCTCAGTGTACCCGAACAGGTGCCGGAGTGTGGCGGCTAGGGGATTTTCACAGTAACTTCATTGCAGTGTTAATGTAAGCCTACTTGTGACACTGATAAATAAACTTTTACGACTCTTTAGCACTGCTGCCTCACAGGGACCCGGGTTCAATTCCTGCCTTGGGTCACTGTCTGTGTGGAGTTTGTACTTTCTCCCCGTGTCTGCGTGGGTTTCCTCTGGGTGCTCCAGTTTCCTCCCACAATCCACCTGGGTTAGATGGACTGGCCACGCTAAATTGTTCCTCAGTGTCCCAAGATGTGTCGGTTAGGGGAATTAGCGGGGTAAATATGTGGGACGACTGGGATAGGGCAGGGGTTAGACCAGGGTAAGATGTTCTGTCGGAGAGTCAGTGCAAACTGGATGGGCCAAATGGCCTCCTTCTGCTCTGTAGGGATTCTATGATTCCTATGATTTACTGCTGGAGGAATGTAAACTTGCTGCTTTCCTCTTATAATTAGGGTATAAAATAATTCTTCCCAATAGCAGGAGCTTGTTTTATTAAACTAATAATAAACAATAGCAATTTGTGTTTCTGAATCTTTGCACTTTTCGCAAAAGCACAACTGTGCTATTTCTAGTGCTTTTGATCAGTGAATCATAAAGATACACATATAATTATTCATAATTTTGTTGAATTCAGGTTGTAGTGGTGCACTTTCTGGCTTCTTTTACAATAAGCCAGCCATTAGTTTTTAAAGATAATTTATCAGTTTCACAAGTAGGCTTATATTAACTCTGCAATGAAGTTACTGTGAAAATCCCCTAGTCGCCACACTCCGGCACCTGTTTGAGTACACTGAGAGAGAATTTACTATGGCCAATGCATCTAACCAGCATGTCTTTGGGATTGTGGGAGGAAACTGGAGCACCCGGAGGAAACCCAAGCAGACACGTGGAGAACGTGCAGACTCCGCACAGACAGTGATCCAAGCCGGGAATCGAACCCGGATCCCTGGCGCTGTGAAGCAGCAGTGCTAACCACTGTGCCACCGTGCCGCCCCACATTAAGATTTCAGTTCTGTAGATTTGAGGTCTTAGCCGCCTTTTCCCAAATAATTTGTGGTCCATCCAGAAAAGGACAGCAAGACCTGGATTTTCCCAGATCCCCGAATCGGTCAGTTAACAGGAAACAGCAGGCCCAATGCTCCTGGTCAGTAGGCTGGTCTCCGCTCTGCCAAACTCAGTCAGACATGGACGCGATTGAGGTCGTAAAGAGAATGAGAGGGGCAGCTCCATTTTCTGGCTTCCTCACTGTGGGGCTAAAAGTTTAGTTTTTTTGCCGGGAACAATTGGAGGGAAATCACTCCCGCAGTGATGTTGGGGCCTTGGGGGCAGGCTTGGCAAAAAAAACCCTCCTTCAGCCACATGGAGGCCTTGAATGTGATGGTGTTGCCTCTATTATGCTCATGGCCTCCCCATACAGCAGCGTGGGGGTGGGGGTTCGGGGTTGGGGGCTGCTTTGCGGGTGGAATATGGCCACCAGTTCAGGAAAATGTCCTTCAATTGGCCTTTTAATTATAAAAGTTTCGGCCCATTTTTGGTCGGCCATTGTGGTCTGAAGGCAAATCAAAACAATGCTTACAACAAAAACATGGCAATGTGATCTGTGACAATCGGAGTAAGCATGTTGGGAACTTTGGTCAAGTTATAACCTCTGCTGGATGAAGCTGCCAGGGACCCCCAGTGAAAGAGTCCCCAAAGGACACAGCACAGTGCAACACTGACGAACTCAGAGACGCCATATGGGTTGGGTTGGGTCTACTTCAGGGGTGGGGGCAAGGGGGCTTGCGTCCACGCCAGGGATTAGTGGGGGAGGTGCGGGAGTCCAGGGTTGGATCATGCCCATTCTAGGTCAAGGTGGTGGTTGGGGTGGAACATTGTGTGAGGGGGGGGCGGGGGGGGGGGGGGGGGGGGGGGAACGGGGTGGGAGTGGTTGGTCGGGTGCTGGGAGGGAACTTTAGAGACGTGCCCACAGGTGGGAGGGGAAGTGGGGAGAATCCATAGGGAAGTGGAAAAGATTGGGCAGGCAACATGTTACAGGCTATGTTTGTTGATAACAATAGGCTAGAGTTTAATTGTGGAAGGAGTGTTGGTTTATTTGAGCACCTTTTTATCATAAAATCCCTACACTACAGAAGGAGGCCAATCGGCCCCTCAAGTCTGTATGGACCACAATCCCAGCCAGGCCTATTCCTGTAGCCCCACGCATTTACCCTCTAATGCCCCTGACACTAGGGGCAATTTAGCCTGGACAATCAACCTATCCTGCACATCTTTGGACTGTGGGAGGAAACTGGATCACCGGGAGGAACCCCACGCAGACACAGAGAGAATGTACAACATCCACACAGACAGTGACCGAAGCTGGGGATCGAACCCAAGTCCCTGGTGTTGTGAGGCAGCAGTGCTAACCACTATGCCACCCGCCCATACCTAAGGAAGGATGTGCCGGCCTTGGAAAGGGTCCAGAGGAGGTTCGCAAGAATGATCCCTGGAATGAAGAGCTTGTCATATGGGGAACGGTTGAGGACTCTGGGTCTGTACTCATTGGAGTTTAGAAGGATGGGGGGGGGATCTTATTGAAACTTACAGGATACTGCGAGGCCTGGATAGAGTGAACATGGAGAGGATGTTTCCACAAGTAGGAAAAACTAAAACCAGAGGGCACAACCTCAGGCTAAAGGGACGATCCTTTAGAACACAGATGAGGAGGAATTTCTTCAGCCAGAGAGTGGTGAATCTGTGGAACTCTTTGCCACAGAAGGCTGTGGAGGCCAGGTCATTGAGTATCTTTAAGACAGAGATAGATAGGTTCCTGATTAATAAGGGGATCAGGGGTTATGGAGAAAAGGCAGGAGTATGAGGTTGAGAAAAATATCAGCCATGATTGAATGGCGGAGCAGACTTGATAGGCCAAGTGGCCTAATTCTGCTCCTATGTCTTATGGTCTTATGCAGAGAGTTTGCTCAGAAGATTGAATGGGTGTGGTAATCCATGATAGATTTGTCATGATCTGTGGGAGGAGAGCATGTGAGTGGCAAATGTTTCACTTCTTTTCCCCTGCGCCACAGAGTGTGATGTACTGAGAATGAAAAGGAAGGGTCCGTAACTTTAACACTTTAATGCTGCCAAAGGTAATATATATATACATATATATGTATACGAATAGAGTCATAGAGGTTTACAGCATGGAAACAGGCCCTTTGGCCCAACTTGTCCAGGCTGCCCAATTTGTACCCCTAAGCTTGTCCCAATTGCCCGTGTTTACCCATCCGACCCATGTAACTGCCTAAATGCTTTTTAAAAGTCAAAATTGTACCCACCTCTACTACTACCTCTGGCAGCTTGTTAGAGACACTCATCATTCTCTGAGTAAAAAAATTGCCCCTTTTGTATCTCTCCCCTCTCATCTTAAACCTATGCCCTCTAGTTTTAGACTCCCCTACCTTTGGGAAAAGATATTGACTATCTAGCTGATCTATATCCCTCATTATTTTATAGACCTCTATCAGATCATCCCTCAGCCTCCTACGCTCCAGGGAAAAAAGTCCCAGTCTATCCAGCCTCTCCTTATAACTCAAACCATCAAGTCCCGGTAGCATCCGAGTAAATCATTTCTTTTCTCTTTCTGGTTTAATATAATCCAAGCTTTAATAATATTGTTAGAAAATTAACAGACTTTCTCTGAGTAATCATGGGGCCCTTTAGGGGCCTGAGGTATGAGTGCTTGCTGCTTAATGTAACATGCCACAACCGAGGTGCAACTCTGCCCACACATTCTGCCTTCAAAAAATATGAACATTACAATTCGGCACAATGATACTAGTTTTGGAAAATCCTGGAAGTCCCTTCCTAACAGCACTGTGGGTGTACCTACATGTCAGTAACTGCAGCAGTTCAAGAAGGCGGCTCACTACCACCTTCTTCAGGGCAATTAGGGAACAAATTAGCCACTAACATACACACCCTATGAAAAATTACAAAACAAATCTGCCACTGGGGGTTAGAAATTAGCCAGAGCGCATCTCCATGGGAACTATCTCTATATTAAAATGTGTGAAAAAAATGCAGCTGTTTTTTACACAACCACAAGTAACATTTTTGATTTGATTTGATTTATTATTGTCACATGTATTAGTATACAGCGAAAAGTATAGTTTTTTGCACGCTAAACAGACAAAGCATACGGTACATAGGGAAGGAAAGGAGAGAGTGCAGAATGTAGAGTTACAGTCATAAGTAGGGTGTAGAGAAAGATCAACTTCTTACGAGGGAGGTCCATTCAAAAGTCTGATGGCACCAGGGAAGAAGTTGTTCTTGAGTTGGTTGGTACGTGACCTCAGACTTTTTCCCGACGGAAGAAGGTGGAAGAGAGTATGTCCTGGGTGAGTGGGGTCCTTGATTATGCTGACTACTTTTCCAAGGCAGTGGGAAGTGTAGGCAGTGTCAATGGATGAGAAGCTGGTTTGAGTGATGGACTGGGCTACGTTCACGACCCTTTGTAGTTTATTGCGGTCTTGGACAGAGCAGGAGCCATATCAAGCTATGATATATCCGTAATACAACTGTGATACATCAATATGCTCATTAACACCTTCTTGCATTCTAGAATGACAGCAACTCACTGTTCTCCAGGTTGGTAGAAGTGTGAATCCATTGTACCGTCACAAAAGAAGACATGGTCTTATGAGGAAAGATTGGACTGGCTAGGCTTGCATCCACCGGAGTTTAGAAGAGTAAGAGATGACCTGACTGAAACCTATAAGATCCCGAAGGAAACAGAAACAGAAAATGCTGGTTAATCTCAGCAGGTCTGACAGCATCTGTGGAGAGAGAATAGAGCCAACGTTTTGAGTCTGGATGACCCTTCGTCTTTGTTTGAGATTCCAGTATCAGCAGCATTTTGCTTTTAAGATCCTGAGGGTTATTGACAGGATGGAGGTGGAAAGGATGCTTCCTCTTTTGGGAGAACCGAGAACTGGGGAGGCGGGGGGCGGGGTCACTGTTTAAAAATAACGGGTGGCTTATCTAAAACAGAAATGAAGAGAGTCTTTTTCCCTCAGAGGATAGTGAGTCTCTGGAACTCTTTTCCTCTAAAAGGGGTGAAGCCGTGTCTTTGAATATTTTTAAGACAAAGATAGATAGATTCTTGGTAAGTAAGGTGGTGAAAAGTTATCAAAGGTAGGCAGGGATGAGGGGTTGAGGTCACAATCAGATCGGCCACAGTTTTATAGAATGGTGGAGCAGGCTCGAGGGGCCGAGTGGCCTCCTCCTGGAGGCTAAGGAAATTCGGCACGTTCGCCACAACTCACTAATTTTTACAGATGCCCCATAAAAAGCATCCTTTCCGGATGTATCAGAGTTCAGGATGGCTCTTGCTCTGATCAAAACTGCAAGAAACCACAAAGGGTCGTGAACGAAGCCCAGTCCATCAGGCAAACCAGCCTCCCATCCATTGACTCTGTCTACACTTCCCACAGCCTCAGAAAAGTAACCAGCATAATTAAGGACCCCATGCAGCCTGGACATTCTCTCTTCCACCTTCTTCCCTCGGGAAAAAGATAAGGTCACATACCAACCAACTAAAAAACAACTTATTTCCTGCTGCCATCAGACTTTTGAATGGACCTAATTTGTATTAAGTTGATCTTTCTCTATACCCTAGCTAAGACTGTAACACTATATTCTGCACCCTCTCCTTTCCTTCTCCCTGATGTACTCCATGAAGGGTATGTTTTGTCTGCATAGCGTGCAAGAAACAATACTTTTCACTGTATTCCAATGCATGTGACAATAATAAATCAAATCAAATGCTCCTAACACATGTGCTCTTATGTATGTTTGTATGTGGAAGTGCATCCGAGCATGGATCAATGGAGATCTGACTGTAGATTGAAGGCAGACTGCAGACTGTTAGATCGAGTGCCCTGTTTAATGTTTACTCTTCACCCTGAGTTTACTTTAGATCTTTCCATGAGAAACAGCTATAAAAATACTGAGTTCATCCAGTAGTGATTTCCAGGGTGGTGACAGGACTGGTGTAGACATCTGACGCAGCAGTAAGTGAACAAGTAGACAAAAGCTTCTCTCAGAGTGAAATAAGTAGGTAGGTGACTGATCACATGCAGATTTCCACTGCCGGAAATCATATGTGAATTCTGACTATGGAAGAAGCCATTCAGTGGATTGTGGATAACGAGGCCAAGTATTGTGAACATATTCTGGCTGCTTTTTTTAATAAAGAGACTCTGTGGCCTTTGTGTGGGACTGGGTAGAGCCAAATCCATAAATTACTGTCAAGATTAATTGCAGCAGCAATTCTCTCATGGTCCTGAAACTTTTGGAAGAATGTAATCTGGCAAATGTCTTCATTACCTCTAATGGATGGGCCATTAGGAATATGTTACTGCCATAAGGGGAAGCCCAAATGCACATTGTCTGTATTACAGTGACATTGCTGCCTCACAGCACCAGGGACCCGGGTTCAATTCCAGTCTCGGGCGGCACGGTAGCACAGTGGTTAGCACTGCTGCTTCACAGCTCCAGGGACCTGGGTTCGATTCCCGGCTTGGGTCACTGTCTGTGTGGAGTTTTCACATTCTCCTCGTGTCTGCGTGGGTTTCCTCCGGGTGCTCTGGTTTCCTCCCACAATCCAAAGATGTGCGGGTTAGGTTGATTGGCCATGCTAAAAAAAAAATTGCCCCTTAGTGTCCTGGGATGTGTAGATTAGAGGGATTAGCGGGTAAAATATGTCGGGATATGGGGGTAGGGCCTGGGTGGGATTGTGGTCGGTGCAGACTCGATGGGCCGAATGGCCTCTTTCTGTACTGTAGGGTTTCTATGATTCTATGACTGTATGGAGTTTGCACGTTCTCCCTGTGTTAGCGTGTGTTTCCTCCAGGTGCTTTGGTTTCCTCCCGCACACATGAGGACGGCCTCAACCAGGATCTTGGGTTCATGTCACACTATCTGTAACCCCCACGACTTGCCTGGGCTTGCAAAATCTCACTAACTGTCCTGGCTGGAGACAATGCACATCTCTTTAACCTGTGCTTAACCCTCCCTCCATTCACTTTGTCTGTACCTTTAAGACGTGATTACCTGTAAAGACTCGCATTCCAACCATTATTTTGTAAATTGAGTTTGTGTCTTTATATGCCCTGTTTGTGAACAGAACTCCCACTCACCTGATGAAGGAGCAGCGCTCCGAAAGCTTGTGGCTTGTGCTACCAAATAAACCTGTTGGACTTTAACCAGGTGTTGTGAGACTTCTTACTGTTTCTCCCATAGTCCATGGATTTTCAGGTTAGGTGGATTGGCTATGCTAAATTGCCCCTTAGTGTCCCAAGATGCATAGGTTAGACAGATTATGGTAAATGTGTGGGGTTATGGGGATAGGGTGGGGGAAAGGGCCTTGGTCATTTGATTTGATTTATTATCATCACATAACCTATTGTTTTTTGCATGCTTTACAGACAAAGCATACCATACATAGAGAAGGAAAGGCGAGGGTGCAGAATGTAGTGTTGCAGTTATAGATAGGGTGAAGAGAAAGATCAGTTTAATATATGGTTAAGTCCTTTCAAAAGTCTGATGGCAGCGGGGAAGAAGCTGTTCTTGAGTCAGTTGGTATATGATCTCAGATCTTTGTATCTTTTTCCCGTTGGAAGAAGATGGAAGAGAGAATGTCCGGGGTGTATCATAGAAATCATAGAAACCCTACAGTACAGAAAGAGGCCATTCGGCCCATCGAGTCTGCACCGACCACAATCTCACCCAGGCCCTAGCCCAATATCCCTACATATTTACCCACTAATCCCTCTAACCTACTCATCTCAGGACACTAAGGGCAATTTTTAGCATGGCCAATCAACCTAAACCACATATCTTTGGACTGTGGGAGGAAACCGGAGCACCCGGAGGAAGCCCACGCAGACACGAGGAGAATGTGCAAACTCCACACAGACAGTGACCCAAGCCGGGAATCGAACCCAAGTCCCTGGAGCTGTGAAGCAGCAGTGCTAACCACTGTGCTACCGTGGCGCCCCCCACTGTGCTACTGTGTCGCCCCATAATCAAGGGTATGAGACCCTCGATTATGCCGGCTGCTTTTCTGAGGCAGCGGGAAGGGTAGACAATGTCAATGGATGGGAGGCTGGTTTGCGTGATGGACTGGGCTTCGTTCACGACCCTTTGTAGTAAGACTCTCTGTCAGAGAGTCGGTGCAGACTTAGAGTCATAAAGGTTTGCAGCATGAAAACAGGCCCTTCGGCCCAACTTGTCCATGCCGCCCTTTTTTTTGCCATTAAGCGAAAACCAAACCAATTTCCCGCATTTGGCCCATATCCCTCTATACCCATCTTATCCATGTAGCTGTCTAAATGCTTTTTAAAAGACAAAATTGTACCCACCTCCACGACTACCTTTGGCAGCTCGTTCCAGACACACACCACCCTCTGTGTGAAAAGATTGCCCCCCTGTATCCTTTTGTATCTCTCCCCTCTCACCTTAAACCTATACCCTCTAGTTTTATACTCCCCTACCTTTGGGAAAAGGTGTTGACTATCCAGTAGATCTATACCCCTCATTATTTAATAGACTTGATGGGCTGAATGGCCTGCTTCTACACTGTAGGGATTCTATGATCCTACGATTCTGAGTGGATGATTGAACCAATAACAGAAAGGTGCATTTCCCACTGTTCTGTCCTTCTTCTGGTTTGACTGCCAGTTCTGTGTCTGGGAGCATGTATCATTCTTCAAGGGGAGGGAAGTAGGGACATGGGAATAGAAGTAGGCTATTCAAATTGATCAGAGCTGATCTTTATGAGGCAGTCAACGTTTCTTCAGATTATTCTGTTATCTGTATCCCTACATTATAAGTAGTCTCACAACACCAGGTTAAAGTCCAACAGGTTTATTTGGTAGCAAAAGCCACTAGCTTTTGGAGCGCTGCTCCTTCGTCACTCACCTGACGAAGGAGCAGCGCTCCAAAAGCTAGTGGCTTTTGCTACCAAATAAACCTGTTGGACTTTAACTTGGTGTTGTGAGACTTCTTACTGTGTTTACCCCAGTCCAACGCCGGCATCTCCACAACATTCCTACATTATCACAGTGAGATGAAATTCTTAGACATGCTTCAATTCAAATCTTATTGTCAATAACTTTTAAAAATGAATGATTTTGCCTCTGGAAACAGCATGAAGTACTGATCTAAATTGAACAATGTATTTATTGTCTGTTCAAATATTTTGCTTCTGTGAGTATTTAATTTTTGAATACATTTCCTTATGATTTCAGCCTCAGTTATACCATAGACAGCGTACTTTCAGAATGTATCACAGCTTGGTATGGCTCCTGCTCTGTCCAAGACCGCGAGGAACTACAAAGGGTCGTGAATGAAGCCCAGTCCATCTCGCAAACCAGCCTCCCATCCATTGACACTGTCTACACTTCCCGCTGCCTCGGAAAAGCAGTCAGAATAATTAAGGACCCCACGCACCCAGGACATTCTCTCTTCCACCTTCTTCTGTTGGGAAAAAGATACAAAAATCTGAGGTCAAGTGCCAACCGACTCAAAAACAGCTTCTTCCCTGCTGCCATCAGACTTTTGAATGGACCTACCTTGCATTAAGCTGATCTTTCTCTACACCCTAGCTATGACTGTAACACTACATTCTGCATTCTCTCCTTTCCTTATCTATGAACAGTATGCTTTGTCTGTATAGTACGCAAGAAACAATACTTTTCACTGTATACTAATACATGTGACAATAATAAATCAAATCAAATCAAATCAAATATGGCCTGATGATGTGATATGTTTCCACCTGGTGAAGAGATCATTACTCTGAGGTGGATGTTCCTGTCTGGCTTCTGATATATCGACCAGTGGTACAGGGGAGTTTGTTGCTGCTGGTACAATGGGTGGGATTCTGCGGTCCCATCCATCGCGGGACCCGTTCACCAGTGAGAACGGAAAATGTGGCGTGCCAGCCGAAATGGGGATGGAAAATCTGGGCCAATATGTGGTCACTTGTCAGTCCTGGAGTCACAGACAATCTTTGTTCATCTACATAAATCTTCCATAGAATCATAATATCCTGAAAGTATAGAAGGAGGCCATCCAGCCCATCGAGTCTGTACCGATCACTCAGGCTCAATCCCCATAAGAGCATAAGAACTAGGAGCAGGAGGCCATCTGGCACCTCGAGCCTGCTCCACCATTCAATACGATCATGGCTGATCTTTTCGTGGACTCAGCTCCACTTACCCACCCGCTCATCATAACCCTTAATTCCTTTACTGTTCGAAAATTGATCTATCCTTGCCTTAAAAACATTCAATGAGGTGGCCTCAACTGCTTCACTGGGCAGGGAATTCCACAGATTCAAAACCCTTTGGGTGAAGAAGTTCCTCCTCAACTCAGTACTAAATATATTCCCCCTTATTTTGAGGACATGCCCCCTAGTTTTAGTTTCACCTGCCAGTGGAAACAACTTCCCTTCTTCTATCTTATCTATTCCCATCATAATCTTATATGTTTCTATAAGATCTCCCCTCATTCTTCTGAATTTCAATGAGTATAGTTACAGTCTACTCAGTCTCTTCTCATAAGCCAACCCTCTCAACTCATGATCCCATGCATTTACCTTAGCTAGTCCCCCTGATACTAAGGGGCAATTTAGCATGGCCAATCCACCTAACCCGCACATCTTTGGACTGTGGGAGGAAACCAGAGCACCCAGAGGAAACAGAGAGAACGTGCAAACTCCACAAAGACAGTGACCCAAGCCGGGAATTGAACCCAGGTCCCTGGTGCTGTGAAGCAGCAGTGCTAACGACTGTACCACCGTGCCATCCACGCCATGAATAGGCATAAAGAGAATTGGAGAGGGGCCAACTTGCAACATCATGTTGTGATGCACTATCAATAAGGCGAAAGACTACCTGTGTGCCAATACAAGTGTAGGCTTTTATTCACAACAGAATCAGAAGCAGATCCCAACAAATAACCAACCTGGACTGAACAAGGGGGAGGAGACAGCCACCTTTATACTCGGTGCCGAGGGGAGGAACCAAACCGGGAGGGGATGTGTCCAGGTATGACACATACACAACGGTGGTCCATATAGGACAAAGGCACAACTGAGGTCCACCACATTCACCCCATCCTTTAAAAAAAAAACACGGGAGTGAAGCGGAAACAATATCACAAGTCCAGACGAACCGGTGGCTTGATCCGCCGTCGCGATCGTCGTAGAGCAGGTCGCAGAGTCGTCCGAGCAGGGAGCAATGTCGGCCCAGGCTCCACACAGTGAGCGTCGAGAGAAGGCGCCAAGTGGTGTGAAGTGGCCCGATCCGTCATCCCGTCCAGTCGTCGGGTACTGCGTGGCGACGGCTCCGGCGACTCAAGCGAGCTGTACATAGGGGTGAGAGGGGTGAGCTGTGGCCCTGGTGGCGTATGGAGAACAGTGGGAACCGGAGCTGGGGGGTGGGGGGCCGCAACAGGCTCTGGGCGCACTACATTGGAGACTGGAACTGAAGGAGAGAGAGGCGTAGTTGTCTCCGAGTGGACAACACCGGGAACAGTGGGGCGGAAGGACGTGGTGGCCTCAGGGGCACCCACGGGTGCCAAGTCACGGACAGAAACCGTGTCCTCCAGCCCATCAGGGTACGCTACATATGCGTATTGAGGATTAGCGTGGAGCAATTGGACCTCCTCGACCAAGGGATCTGCCTTATGGGTCCGGACATGCTTCCGAAGCAGAACGGGCCCCGGGGACATCGGCCAATCCGGGAGCAAAGTACCCGAAGAGGACTTTCTGGGAAACGAGAACATCCGCTCGTGAGGGGTCGTATTGGTCGCTGTGCACAAGAGTGACCTAATTGAATGTAATGCGTCCGGGAGGACGTCTTGCCAATGGCTGACTGGAAGGCCCCTACACCGTAGCGCTAATAGAACAGCCTTCCAGACGGTTGCGTTCTCCCGCTCTACTTGACCATCACCCCTGGGGTTATAGCTAGTGGTGCGGCTGGAGGCAACGCCTTTGGCGAGCAGGTACTGCCTCAGCTCGTCACTTATGAAAGAGGACCCACGGTCGCTATGAACATAGGCTGGGAAGCCGAACAGGGTGAAGAGCGTGTTCAGGGTCCGAATCACTGTAGCCGTGGTCATGTCCGGGCAGGGGAAGGCAAAAGGGAAACGTGAGTATTCGTCAATGATATTCAGGAAATAAACATTGCGGTTAGAGGAGGGGAGGGGGCCTTTAAAACCAACGCTAAGGCGCTCAAACGCGCGAGTGGCCTTGACAAGGTGCGCTCTACCTGGCCGGTAGAACTGCGGCTTGCACTCAGCGCAGACCCTGCATTATAGAACATAGAACATAGAAAGCCACAGCACAAACAGGCCCTTCGGCCCACAAGTTGCGCCGATCACATCCCCACCTCTAGGCCTATCTATAGCCCTCAATCCCATTAAATCCCATGTACTCATCCAGAAGTCTCTTAAAAGACCCCAACGAGTTTGCCTCCACCACCACCGACGTCAGCCGATTCCACTCACCCACCACCCTCTGAGTGAAAAACTTACCCCTGACATCCCCCCTGTACCTACCCCCCAGCACCTTAAACCTGTGTCCCCTCGTAGCAACCATTTCAGCCCTTGGAAATAGCCTCTGAGAGTCCACCCTATCCAGACCCCTCAACATCTTGTAAACCTCTATCAGGTCACCTCTCATCCTTCGTCTCTCCAGGGAGAAGAGACCAAGCTCCCTCAACCTATCCTCATAAGGCATGCCCCCCAATCCAGGCAACATCCTTGTAAATCTCCTCTGCACCCTTTCAATGGCTTCAACATCTTTCCTGTAATGAGGTGACCAGAACTGCGCGCAGTACTCCAAGTGGGGTCTAACCAGGGTCCTATAAAGCTGCAGCATTATCTCCCGACTCCTAAACTCAATCCCTCGATTAATGAAGGCCAGTACGCCATACGCCTTCTTGACCGCATCCTCCACCTGCGAGGCCGATTTAAGAGTCCTATGGACCCGGACCCCAAGGTCCTTCTGATCCTCTACACTGCTAAGAATGGTACCCTTCATTTTATACTGCTGCTCCATCCCATTGGATCTGCCAAAATGGATCACTACACACTTATCCGGGTTGAAGTCCATCTGCCACTTCTCCGCCCAGTCTTGCATTCTATCTATGTCTCGCTGCAACTTCTGACATCCCTCCAAACTATCCACAACACCACCTACCTTGGTGTCGTCAGCAAACTTACCAACCCATCCCTCCACTTCCTCATCCAGGTCATTTATGAAAATGACAAACAGCAAGGGTCCCAGAACAGATCCCTGGGGCACTCCACTGGTCACTGACCTCCATGCAGAGAAAGACCCCTCCACAGCCACTCTCTGCCTTCTGCAGGCAAGCCAGTTCTGGATCCACAAGGCAACAGCCCCTTGGATCCCATGCCCTCTCACTTTCTCAAGAAGTCTTGCATGGGGGACCTTATCGAACGCTTTGCTGAAGTCCATATAGACCACATCCACCGCTCTTCCTTCGTCAATGTGCTTGGTCACATTTTCAAAGAACTCAACCAGGCTCGTAAGGCACGACCTGCCCCTGACAAAGCCGTGCTGACTACTTTTGATCATACTAAACTTCTCTAGATGATCATAAATCCTGTCTCTCAGGATCCTCTCCATCAACTTACCAACCACTGAGGTTAGACTCACCGGTCGGTAATTTCCCGGGCTGTCCCTGTTCCCTTTCTTGAATATAGGGACCACATCCGCAATCCTCCAATCCTCCGGAACCTCTCCCGTCTCCATCGACGATGCAAAGATCATCGCCAAAGGCTCCGCAATCTCCTCCCTCGCCTCCCACAGTAACCTGGGGTACATCCCATCCGGTCCCGGCGACTTACCAACCTTGATGCCATTCAATAGTTCCAACACATCCTCTTTCTTTATGTCCACATGCTCGATCCTTTCTGTCCTCCGCAATCCAGCAGTACAACCACCCAGATCCCTTTCCACCGTGAATACCGAGGTAAAGTATTCATTAAGCAGCTCCGCCATTTCTAACGGTTCCACACAAACTTTTCCCCCTTCACCTTTTAAGGGTCCTATGCCTTCACATCTCATCCTTTTACTCTTGACATATTTGTAGAAAGCCTTGGGATTCTCCTTAATCTTACCCGCCAAGGTCTTCTCATGACCCCTTCTCGCTCTCCTAATTTCCTTCTTAAGCTCCTTCCTACATCGCGTATACTCCTCTAAATCCTTAACACCTCCTAGCTCTCTGAACCTTCTGTACGCCTCTCTTTTCTTATTCACCAGGTTCATCACAACCTTCGTGCACCACGGTTCCCGTACCCTACCAACACCCCCCTGTCTCATCGGAACGTTGTCATGCAGAGCTCCAGACAAACATTCCTTGAAAATCCTCCACTTTCCTTCGGTACTTTTCCCCAAGAATGCCTCCTTCCAATTTACCCGTCTAATTTCCTCCCTGATGACACTGTATTTCCCTTTACTCCAGAGAAACACTTTCCTAGCCTGCCTGACCCTATCTCTTTCCAATGCTATCGTGAAGGAGATAGAATTATGATCGCTATCCCCAAGATGCTCACCCACCGAGAGATCCTCCACCTGTCCAGGTTCATTAGCCAGCACCAGATCAAGAACAGCCTCTCCTCTAGTAGGCTTATCCACATACTGTGTCAGGAAACTCTCCTGGACACACCTAACAAACTCCTCTCCATCCAAACCCCTAGCCCTAGGGATATTCCAATCTATGTTTGGGAAATTAAAATCTCCCATCACGACAACTCTGTTATTCCTACATCTCTCCAGGATCTGTTTCCCCATCTGCTCCTCAACATCTCTGTTACTATTGGGCGGCCTATAGAAAACACCCAGCAACGTTACCGACCCCTTCCTGTTCCTAACCTCCACCCACAGAGATTCCGTAGTCAGTCCCTCCACGGCGTCCACCTTCTCTACAGCCGTGACACTATCCCTGATCAACAGTGCCACTCCCCCCCCTCTCTTGCCTCCCTCCCTGTCCTTCCTGAAACATCTAAAACCCGGCACCTGAAGCACCCAGTCCTGTCCCTGAGACATCCAAGTCTCCGTAATGGCCACCACATCACAATTCGAAGCAGCAATCCACGCTCCAAGCTCATCCACTTTATTCACTACACTCCTGGCATTAAAATAGACACATCTCAGACCTTCAGCCTGAGCACTTCCCTTCTCCCTCACTCGTCTAACCTCCCTCTTACCCTGTCTACATTCCTTATCTATTTGCGAGCTAACCTCCTCGCTCTCAGTCCCCTCATTTCGATTCCCTCCCCCCAACCTTTCTAGTTTAAAGTCTCACCAGTAGCCTTAGCCAACCTTCCCGCCAGGATATTGGTCCCCCTGGGATTCAAGTGCCACCCGTCTTTTTTAAACAGGTCACACCTGCCCCTAAAGAGGTCCCAATGATCCAAGTACCCAAATCCTTGTCCCTTGCTCCAGTCCCTCAGCCACGCATTAATTCTCCACCGATTCCTGTTCTCACTCTCCCGCGGCACAGGCAGCAATCCCGAGATTACTACCTTTGCATTCCTCTTTCTCAGCTGTCTACCCAACTCCCTATATTCTCTTTTCATGACCCCTTCCCTCTTCCTACCTATGTCAGCAGTACCTATATGCATCACGACCTTGGGCTCCTCTCCCTCCCCCTTCAGGATTTCTGGGACTCGATCAGAGACATCCCGGACCCCTGCACCAGGGAGGCAAACCACCATCCGAGAGTCCCGTCTGTGTCCGCAAAAACGCCTATCTGACCCTCTCACCGTAGAGTCCCCAATTAGCACTACCCTCCTTTCCTTACCCCTTTGCACTACTGGGCCAGGCTCAGCTCCAGAGACACTGCCACCGCTGCTTCCCCCAGGTGGGCTGTCCACCCCAGTAGTACTCAGACAGGAGTACTTATTATTAAGGGGCACATCCACCGGGGTGCTCACCATCACCCGAGCTTTCTCCTTCCTCACTGTTACCCAGTTACCCTCCTCCCGTGGTCCCGGTGTGACCACCTGCCGATAGCTCCTGTCAATGACCTCCTCACTATCCCTAACCCGGCGAAGGTCCTCGAGCTGCAATTCCAGTTCCCTAACATGGTCCCTTAGGAACCGCAGCTCAACACACCCAGCACAGATATGGTCGTCTGGGAGGCTAGGAGCCTCCAGGACCTCCCACATCCTACATTGGGAACAACATACTGGCCTGACAGTCATACTTGCCCTTTTAAACACAGGGAAAAAAGTGAATGAAGATTATTCCTCTCTGTTCCAAATTATTTCTACCAAGGTACCCGGAGAAAAGTAACTTATAAATAAAATTTTTTAAAAATAAGAAACTCACCCCTGCTCGCCCTTTCTGCCTAAGCCCGATGAGCCAAAGCCCCTCAGTTCTCACTCAGCTCCGTCTCACTCCGCTGCCCGCTCCCAACGCTGCCCGCTAGATAGTGGGACCTGCCTTTTAAACCTCCTGTGCACTAAAAAAAAACTCAAGAGACCCTTTCCAGTAAACCCCGCGGCCACTGCCGGTTGCGCGCCAAAATTTAACACTAAATTAAATAAATAAATAACACCCGCGGAAAAGTACTTAAAACTAATTCTTACCCCAAAAATCCTGTCACCAGTCACAGCTCTGCCTTTCTCCACAGCAACAAGAGGACTAACCTCTTGCCTGGTAATCGTCTGGACTTCCTCGTGGGAGTAGGGCAGGTTACGGGCTTTGACAAAGTGAAAAAATCTGGTGACACCCGGGTGACAGAGATCGTTATGGAGGGACTGTAGCTGGTCCAGTTGGGCGCTGGCACATGATCCACGGGACAGGGCATCTGGGCGCTCATTGAGCTTCCCAGGCTGGTACATGATGTCATATCTGTAGGTGGAGAGCTCAATCCTCCACCGCAAGATCTTGTCATTCTTAATCTTGCCCTTTTGCCTGGTGTTAAACAGAAAGGCAACTGACCGCTGGTCCGTAATTAAAGTGAACCGTTGGCCTGCAAGATAATGGCGCCAGTGCCGGACGGCTTCCATGATGGCCTGGGCCTCCTTCTCGACCGAGGAGTGTCGAATCTCAGGGCCTTGTAGGGTCCGGGAAAGGAAGGCCACTGGACGGCCCCTCTGGTTAAGGGTGGCAGCTAGGGCAAAGTCAGATGCATCGCTTTCCACTTGGAATGGGATGGATTCGTCCACAGCATGCATCGCAGCCTTCGCGATGTCCGCTTTGATGTCGTCGAAGCCCCGACGGGCCTCCTCCGCCAGGGGAAAAGAGGTCGATTTTAGGAGCGGACGGGCTTTATCCGCGTAACGGGGAACCCACTGGGCATAGTAGGAGAAGAAGCCCAGGCATCTTCTCAGTGCTTTGAGAGTAGTAGGGAGGGGGAGCTGCATAAGGGGACGCATACGGGCTGGGTCAGGGCCAAGGACACCATTTTCTATCACGTACCCAAGGATGGCGAGGCGGCGTGTCCGAAAAACACACTTCGCCTCATTGTATGTGAGGTTCAGGAGAGTGGCTGTACCGAGGAATTTTTGTAGGTTGGCATCATGGTCCTGCAGGTCATGGCTGCAGATGGTGACGTTATCCAGATACGGGAAAGTGGCCCGTAGCCCGTGCTGGTCCACCATTTGATCCATGGCCCACTGGAAGACTGAGACCCATTGGTGACACCAAAGGGGACTCGGAGGAACTGGTAGAGGCGACCATCCGCCTCAAAGGCAGTATATGGATGATCCTCCGAGCGGATAGGGAGCTGGTGGTAAGCCGATTTTAAATCGATCGTAGAGAAAACCCTATAGTGCGCGATGCGGTTGACTATGTCCGCGATGCGGGGAAGAGGGTCCACATCTAGTTGCGTATACCTGTTTATGGTCTGGCTATAGTCAATCACCATGCGGTGTTTCTCCCCCGATTTAACTACGACCACTTGCACCCTCCAGGGGCTGGTGCTGGCCTGGATAATCCCTTCCTTGAGCAAACGTTGTACTTCGGACCGAATGAAGGCCCGGTCTTCCACACTATAGCGCCTACTTTTGGTGGCTATAGGCCTGCAATCCGGGGTGAGATTATCGAATAAAGGGGGTGGGGGTAATCTTGAGGGTCGAGAGACTGCAGGTGGTGCGCGGGGGGCACTGCAGTGACGGCGCCTTGCAGACGGAGAGCGGGGGATAAGGGCCATCATACTGCAGGGTGACGCTCCTATGATGGCTGAGGAAATCTAACCCCAGCAGTACAGCTGCGCAGAGTTGCGGCAGCACGAGGAGCCGAAAACGCTGGTAGACTGTGCCCTGTACCGTCAGCGTCACCAAGCAGCACCCGAGGACCTCCACTGAGTGGGAATTCGAGGCCATGGAGATGGTCTGGCTCCAGGGTCGCACGGGAAGGGCATATTGACGCACTGTGCGAGGGTGTATAAAACTTTCTGTGCTCCCGCAGTCGAACAGGCAGTTTTCTGCATGGTCATTTACCTTGATCTCCGTTATTGACTTAGAGAGTTGGTGAGGCTGCGACTGGTCCAGGCAATTCGATGCCACCGTCAAATCCAGGAAGAATCCATCTTCGTCCGCGTCTTATGACGTCACGGATAAAGCTTCCTGCTCGGCGCGTCTTGATGACAGTCTCAAAGATGGTGATTCCCGCGCATCCGGTGACCGTATCAAAGATGGCGATTCCCGCACTTCCGGTGACCGCATTAAAGATGGCGATTCGCGCGCAGCCGCTGCCTGCATTAAAGATGGCTGCGCCCGCGGAACACACGTGGCGCCACGAGGCTTCGGAATCAGCTTCGCCTGGCAGACTTTAACGAAGTGGCCTCGCTTACCGCATCCGGAGCAGATCGCATCCTTCACCGGGCAGCGACGCCGAGGGTGCTTGGATAGGCCACAAAAGTAACATTTGGGCCCCGCTGGAACAGCCGTCGTGGTGGAGCCATCGATAGAACGGGATGCGGGGTAGGACCTGAGGTTGTGAGAGGCCGCTTCTAGCGTTTCAGCCATCGTGGCCGTTTTCTGGAGATTCAGGCCATCTTGTTCAAGCAGACGCTGCCGGATGTATGTAGACTCAATGCCCGCAACGTAGGCGTCGCGGATCAGGTCCTCCGTGTTCTGAGCTGCTGTAACAGCCTTACAGTCACAAGCTCGAGCTAGGACCCGCCGGGCGCGCAGAAATTGGGCGTACGATTCTCCTGGCTGCTGCTTGCGGGTAGTTAGGAGATGTCTGGCGTAGACCACGTTAGGGCTCTTTCAAAACTGCCCTTTTAGGAGTTCGATAGCGTCCGCGTATGTAGCAGCGTCCCGGAAGATACCGTAGACTGCTTCGCTTACCTGGGTGCGGAGCACGTGGTGTTTAACGTCGTCAGAGTCGATGGCCGTAGCGGTGTCGACGAATGCTTCGAAGCAGTCCAGCCAATGGTCAAATTTATCTGAGGCTCCAACCTCTTGAGGGTCTAATGTTAACTTGTGGGGTTTTAGAAACTGCTCCATGCTGGTCAACTGTTGTGAATAAAATTGCTGCGCTATCAATAAGGCGAAAGACTACCTGTGTGCCAATACAAGTGTAGGCTTTTATTCACAACAGAATCAGGAGCAGATCCCAACAAATAACCGACCTGGACTGAACAAGGGGGAGGAGACAGCCACCTTTATACTAGGTGCTGAGGGGAGGAACCAAACCGGGGGGGGGGGATGTGTCCAAGTATGACACGCACACACAACGGTGGTCCATATAGGACAAAGGCACAACTGAGGTCCACCACACGTTGATGTGATAAAGTACATTGTGAAGGAATTTTACACGAATCTGAACTTGAAATGGCAAAGCCAATTTACAGCTGATTGTTGCAATACATTAACCTCACATCAATGTGTTTGGTGGCCTAAATAACTGATTAAATGATTTGTGTCACACAATACTAATTCAGTCACAAACTAACATCATTGATATGTGATGAAGAGCAAAAATGGCTTAGGAAATGTTGAACTCAAAGAGAGAAAATGCTGGAAAATCTCAGCTGGCCTGGCAGCATCTGTAAGGAGAGAAAAGAGCTGATGTTTCGAGTCCAGGTGACCCTTTGTCAAAGCTGTCACGCAAAGCAGCTGTGACAAAGGGTCATCTGGACTCAAAACGTCAGCTCTTTCCTCTCCTTACAAATGCTGCCAGACCTGCTCAGATTTTCCTGCATGTTCTCTTTTGGTTTCAGATTCCAGCATCCGCAATAATTTGCTTTTATCCTGAGGGAATGTTGACCCTGGTGAAAGCAGCAAAGTAGGATTTGCCAAATGTGGAAATAGTGATTTTGTAATCGGCATCCATTTTAGTTAGTTTCTCTTTCGCTTTTCATAAAAGACACTGAAGGTAAAGTCGTCATCGTCCCAGATGACCCATGGGCTGCTCTCCCCTTTTGATTAGAAACTAATTAGAGTAGAACTCGAAACTTCATCAAGCCCTCTATCAAAGTAGGGCTCAGAAAATGTTCTGTGAGTTATGGAGCGTCTGCTCATGGAGGGTGATGGTTTCACCTTCGCAGTGCAGTCCAAATTGAACCCGCCATGTTTGATTTCAAAAAGCTACACCTAAATGCACCCTCAGTGGGGTATGGAATTCTCCAGTCTCGCATGCCCCTGTCATTGCTGCCAGTAAGAATGGAGAATTTGGCGCCCAGCCAAATCTCCATTCACAGCAACGGGACCGGAGAATCCCAGCTGCGGGCGAGGTGGGAGAATGCCGGCCAAGGTCTGGGACGCAGCTTGCCCAAGCAGAGTTGCGGACAAAGAGACTTCAGCAATCTCATCGAGATGTGCCCAATCTCAGTCGGACACCCACAAACATGTGTGCCCAAATCTCAGCATTATGTGGGCAGCACGGTGGCTCAGTGGTTAGCACTTACTGCCTCACTGCCCCAGGGACCTGGGTTCAAGTCCAGCCTCGGGTGACTGTGTGGAGTTTATACGTTCTCTCCGTGTCTGCGTGGGTTTCCTCCGGGTGCTCCGGTTTCCTCCCACAATCCAAAGATGTGCAAGTGAGGTTGATTGGACATGCTAAATTGCCCCTTAGTGTCCAAAGAAGATTCCAGGAAGAGGGGCTCGAAGATGATCGCTCAAGCAGAAAAAGATGAGATCAGAGAGATTTGATTTGAGGAGTCTGTTAATTGGCCATGCTAAATTGCCCTTTAGTGTCCAAAGATGTGCAGGTTAGGTTGATTGGCCAGGCTAAATTGCCCCTTAGTAACAGTGGGATTAACAGGATATACACATGGGGTTACAGGGATAGGGCATGGGTGGGATTGTTGTTGGTGCAGGCTCGAAGGGCTGAATGTCCTCCTTCTACACCATAGGGATTCTATGAATCTATGTCCAGACTGAGGGAAAATGTGTGATTCATGCTGACAAGTAGAATCACTTTACAAAGGTGTACAGGTTATTGAAGTGGGGAATTTCATTGGTTTGACATATAGGGGAGTCTCTTGCTGAGAGTGAGGTACAGCATGTGTGTACCATCTAGAGTGGTAAAACACCAGGTCATCAGAAGGAGTGCCGAGCTGACTTTGCAGGGAGATCAATGTCACTCTTACTGATGTTGCTGCAAAAGTATCTATATTGAGTGACAAACTCGATCATCAGTATTTTTTGCAATCTTCTCTCATTCCTGCAACAAACAATCTTCAAGTGTAGGATGATGGGGCAATGATTTGGGGCGGCACGGTGGCACAGTGGGCGGCACAGTGGGCGGCACGGTGGCACAGTGGTTAGCACTGCTGCCTCACAGCTCCAGGAACCTGGGTTCAATTCCAGCCTCGGGTCACTGTCCGTTTGGAGTTTGATCACAAAGTTGAAGTTGAAGATAGCCAGTCCTCGCTCATTTCAATCCACATGTGGGAATGTGTATCACACAGATATGTCAGCAAATGCAAGTGGAGCTGTACACTTACAGACAGTTGAATGAATTGAAGATCTAATCACTAATACCCATTGTCAGCAATTGAGTACGAATACCCCACTGGAGAGTGAGAAGCACTAACCTGCATCTACGGTTGTGAATGTTGGCACATGTATCTCCGTGGTAGAAAGTTCACTCCCTGCACTGAGCACCAGGATCTGAGTGACTGCTGCATGCTGAAGGAAAATCCAAAGAGCTTCTATAGGTATGTTAGGAGCAAAAGGATAGTGAGGGATAAAATTGGTCCTCTTGAAGACCAGAGTGGTAGACTGTGTATGGAACCAAAAGAGATGGGGGAGAGACTAAATGGTTTTTTTGCATCCGTATTTACTGAGGAAACGGGCATGGAGTCTACGGAAATAGGGCAAACAGGTAGGGAGGTCATGGAACCTTTACAGATTAAAGGGGAGGAGGTACTCGCTGTCTTGAGGCAAATCAGAGTGGATAAATCCCCAGGACCAGACAGGGTATTCCCACAGACCTTGAGGGAAGCTAGTGTTGAACTTGCAGGGGCCCTAGCAGACATATTTAAAATGTCAGTATTCACGGGGGAGGTGCCGGATGATTGGAGGGTGGCTCATGTTGTTCCGTTGTTTAAAAAAGGTTCCAAAAGAAATCCGGAAAATTATAGGCCAGTAAGTTTGACGTCGGTGGTGGGCAAGTTATTGGAAGGTGTGATAAGGGATAGGATCTACAAATATTTGGATAGACAGGGACTTATTAGGGAGAGTCAACATGGCTTTGTGCGTGGTAGGTCATGTTTGACCAATCTATTAGAGTTTTTCGAGGAGGTTACCAGGAAAATGGATGAAGGGAAGGCGGTGGATGTTGTCTACCTGGATTTCAGCAAGGCCTTTGACAAGGTCCCTCATGGGAGGTGAGTTAGGAAGGTTCAGTTGCTAGGTATACATGGGGAGGTAGTAAATTGGATTAGACACTGGCTCAATGGAAGAACAGTAAGAAGTCTCACAACACCAGGTTAAAGTCCAACAGGTTTTCGATCGCCTCAGGGGGTCGGAGAGGAATTTCCCAGATTTTCTTTCCCCATATTGGCCCTGGGGTTTTCACTCTGGGTTTTCGCCTCTCCCTGGAGATCACATGGTCTGGAATGGGGGGGTGGGGGTGAGTTAATAGGTTGTGATGAACAAAGCATCGTAGCTGTGAGGGACAGCTCGGTGGATAGGATATTAGGATGTAGATAGGCTGGAAAATTGGGCGGGGATCCTGGATTCAGGATTCAACCCTGGACCGGGGAGCGGCGCGGGCTTGGAGGGCCGAAGGGCCTGTTCCTGTGCTGTATTGTTCTTTGTTCTTTGTTGTTCTTTGTTTATTTGGTCAAATAAACCTGTTGGACTTTAACCTGGTGTTGTGAGACTTCTTACTGTGCTTACCCCAGTCCAACGCCAGCATCTCCACATCAATGGAAGAAGCCAGAGAGTGGTTGTGGAGGATTGCTTCTCTGAGTGGAGGCCTGTGACGAGTGGTGTGCCGCAGGGATCGGTGTTGGGTCCATTGTTGTTTGTCATCTATATCAATGATCTGGATGATAATGTGGTAAATTGGATCAGCAAGTTTGCTGATGATACAAAGATTGGAGGTGTAGTGGACAGTGAGGAAGGTTTTCAAAGCTTGCAGAGGGATTTGGACCAACTGGAAAAATGGGCTGAAAAATGGCAAATGGAATTTAACACAGACAAGTGTGAGATATTGCACATTGGAAGGGCAAACCAAAGTAGAACGTACAGGGTAAATGGTAGGACTCTGAAGAGTGAAGTTGAACAGAGTGATCTGGGAATACAGGTACAGAATTCCCTAAAAGTGACGTCACAGGTGGATAGGGTCGTAAAGAGTGCCTTTGGTACATTGGCCTTTATAAATTGGAGTATCGAGTATAAAAGTTGGAGTGTTATGATAAGGTTATATAAGGCATTGGTGAGGCCGAATTTGGAGTATTGTGTAGTTTTGGTCACCTAGTTACAGGAAGGATGTAAATAAGGTTGAAAGAGTGCAGAGAAGGTTCACAAGGATGTTGCCGGGACTTGAGAATCTGAGTTAAAGAGAGAGATTGAATAGGTTGGGACTTTATTCCCTGGAGCGTAGAAGATTGAGGGGAGATTTGATAGAGGTGTATAAGATTTTGATGGGTATAGATAGAGTGAATGCGAGCA
Source organism: Mustelus asterias (assembly GCF_964213995.1). NCBI lineage: Eukaryota > Metazoa > Chordata > Chondrichthyes > Carcharhiniformes > Triakidae > Mustelus > Mustelus asterias. Next base: position 129,018,558 of record NC_135809.1, read on the forward strand.
GGCTTTTTCCACTGAGGCTAGGGGAGAAAAAACCCAGAGGGCATGGGTTAAGGGTGAAAGGAGAGAAGTTTAAAGGGAATATTAGGGGGGGCTTCTTCACGCAGAGAGTGGTGGGAGTGTGGAATGAGCTGTCGGATAAAGTGGTAAATGCGGGGTCACTTTTAACATTTAAGAAAAACTTGGACGGGTTCATGGATGAGAGGAGTGTGGAGGGATATGTTCCAAGTGCAGGTCAGTGGGACTAGGCAAAAAATGGTTCGGCACAGACAAGAAGGGGCAAAAGGCCTGTTTCTGAGCTGTAATTGTCTATGGTTCTATGGTTCTAAGTTAAATGAAACCCCTCATTGTGCTGAGGGTGCCTGGCTGAGATATATTATATGTTTCCCATCTCTCTCTCCGTGGTGGGAAACTCGACTGGCGTGGAGCACTCCACTGTGAACATTGTAAAGGGCACACATGTGAAAGCTCGGGGCTGCTTTCCCCATTTTCTGCTTGCGATTTAACCACCATTGCCACCAGCCCCCCACCCCCCCGCCCCCCCCCCCCCCCCACCACCCCCCCCCCCCCCCCCAACCCCCCCCAACCCCCCCCAACACCCCCACCCTTTCTCCCACTGACACTGTCCCGTCTATCAGGAATGCATTCGTGTTGAGGCCATTATTTGAATTGCTTGCAGTTAGATTATGATCATCTGGTCAGCTGGGTATCGTGTCAGAAGATTCTGATGCTGTTAAGAGCAGCTTTTTAAATATATCCTTCTATTGTGCTCTGCCACCCAGTGTCGTTGTTAGGGAACCGCATGCTTATCCAGATGCTGATGCCACAGAGCAAAAATGCAGTAACAGTGTTAGTATTTGAGCACAAGAAGTCTCATAACACCAGGTTAAAGTCCAGGCAGGAGTGTTCCCTTCCTGTCGGGAAGGTCACTCACCGGAAGAAGAAGCGAGACTCCGAAAGCTTGTGCCACCAAATAAACCTGCTGGACTTTAACCTGGTGTTGTGAGACTTCTTACTGGGGGAACACTTCAGCAGTCAAGGGCATTCAGCCTCCGAGGTGGCTTCAAGACACACGACAACGCAGAATCGCCAAGAGAAACTGATAGCCAAGTTCCGCACACATGAGGATGGCCTCAATCGGGATCTTGGGTTCATGTCACACTATCTGTAACCCCCACCATTGCAAAATCTCACTAACTGTCCTGGTTGGAGACAATACACACCTCTTTAACCTGTGATTATCCCTCTCTCCACTTGTATTGTCTGCACTTGTAGAGACTTGATTACCTGTGAAGACTCGCATTCCAACCATCATCTTGTAATTGATTCTGTATCTCTATATGCCGTGTTTGTGAACCCAACTCTCCACTCACCTGATGAAGGAATAGCGCTCTGAAAGCTCGTGCTACCAGATAAACCTGTTGGACTTCAAACTGGTATTGTGAGACTTCTTACTGTGTCCACCCCAGTCCAACGCCGGCATCTCCACAGTGTTTGAGCAGGCAGGATGTGACAGGGCTTTGCCATTATATATGTTTAAATCTTAGACTCATCTAAAGTTTACAAGTATCACAAGTAGGGCTTACATTAACACTGCAATGTGAAAATCCCCGGGTTGCCACACTCCGGCGCCTGTTCGGGTACACTGAGGGAGAATTTAGCATGGCCAATGCACCCTAACCAGCACGTCTTTCAGACTGTGGGAGGAAATTGGAAGAAACCAACGCAGACACGGGGAGAACGTGTAGACTTCGCACACAGTGACTCAAGCCAGGAATCGAACCCGGGTCCCTGGCATTGTGAGGCAGCAATGCTAACCACTGTGCCACTGCACCACCCTCGAGGTGTAACATGTTTCTTCATTGACATGTGCTCTGTCCGATGGCGGATCCTTGGCTCAATGTCTGCTAACACTTCACCATGAATCATTTTTCTTCAGAGCTCTCATCTTGTCTTCTACTCTCAGGGGCACAGCGGTGAGGTAGATCCTGAAGCTCCCTTAGCCAGAACAGGAATCAAACTCAGCCTGTTGGCATTTGAATGAGAGATATGCATTGGTGAAGCTGTGCACTCATTGGAACAAACACAGCAATGCCAAATTTCAAACGCTCACAACAATTTATATATTAAAAGAGTAAAGAGCGTTGATTGGTTGGTAGGTCAACTCTGATTGGCTGAGGCATTGCCATGGAGCAAGCCTCTGAGTAATTAAAAAAATGATTGAACATAGACCTTTTGTTTTCAGAGAAGGAGTCCCTGTGTATGAGTTCTAACAAATGTAAATGAGCCACATTACCAGCTCGACTGATTATCTCAGATTAGTTGTTATTTAGTGTAGCTATTTTCACACTCAGGATTGTCCAGCAAGTGCTGCCCAGTCATGGAATCACATCTCACATTTTGTTTTTCAGGTGTGGGCTGGTTGAGTATGGTCTGCAGCCTGCCTATTGCAAACAACCAGGGGAACATTCTCTTTGATATGATCAGCCTCTTATTGGGACATATGCCCAAGGTACCTGGCATCGCACCATCACTTTTGGTATTGTTCTAAGCAACATGGTGGCTTTCTGGGTTAACCAGCGCCCTGTATAATATGTACTTAGGATAAACATTAACGCTTTTAAAATGAAGTTTCCCAATGACAACCATGAGATAAGTATTTTCTATGCATTTTGAAATGTGGGTGGCACGGTGGCACAGTGGTTAGCACTGCTGCCTCACAGCACCAGGGACCCGGATTCAATTCCATCCTTGGGTGACTGTGTGGAGTTTGCACATTCTCCCCGTGTCTGCATGGGTTTTCTTTGGGTATTCCGGTTTCCTCCCACACTCCAAAGATGTGTAGGTTAAGTGGACAGGCCATGCTAAATTGGTCCTTAATGTCCCAAAGTGTGCAGGTTAGATGGATTTGCCATGATAAAATGTGTTCAGTTATGGAGATAGGACAGGGGAGATAGAAGAACATAGAACAGTACAGCACAGAACAGGCCCTTCGGCCCACGATGTTGTGCCGAGCTTTATCTGAAACCAAGATCAAGCTATCCCACTCCCTATCATCCTGGTGTGCTCCATGTGCCTATCCAATAACCGCTTAAATGTTTCTAAAGTGTCTGACTCCACTATCACTGCAGGCAGTCCATTCCACACCCCAACCACTCTCTGCGTAAAGAACCTACCTCTGATATCCGTCCTGTATCTCCCACCACGAACCCTATAGTTATGCCCCCTTGTAATAGCTCCATCCACCCGAGGAAATAGTCTTTGAACGTTCACTCTATCTATCCCCTTCATCAATTTATACACCTCTATTAAGTCTCCCCTCAGCCTCCTCCGCTCCAGAGAGAACAGCCCTAGCTCCCTCAACCTTTCCTCATATGACCTACCCTCCAAACCAGGCAGCATCCTGGTAAATCTCCTCTGCACTCTTTCCAGCGCTTCCACATCCTTCTTATAGTGAGGTGACCAGAACTGCACACAATATTCCAAATGTGGTCTCACCAAGGTCCTGTACAGTTGCAGCATAACCCCACGGCTCTTAAACTCCAACCCCCTGTTAATAAAAGCTAACACACTATAGGCCTTCTTCACAGCTCTATCCACTTGACTGGCAACCTTTAGAGATCTGTGGATATGGACCCCAAGATCTCTCTGTTCCTCCACAGTCTTCAGAACTCTACCTTTGACCCTGTAATCCACATTTAAATTAGTCCTACCAAAATGAATCACCTCACATTTATCAGGGTAAACTCCATTTGCCTCTGACAGATGCTCTGTCAGCAGGTCAGTGAAGAGTCGATGGGCCAAATGGCCTTCTTTTGCACTGTAGTGATTCTATGGTTCTACGAACCCATTTAGCATAGAACAAAGAACAAAGAAAGTACAGTACAGGAACAGGCCCTTCGGCCCTCCAAGCCTGTGCTGATCATGAAGCCCTGACTAAACTAAAAAAAAAACTTCTGCCCTTATTCAATCTGTATCTCTCTATTCGCTCCCAATTCATGCACCCATCCAGATGCCTCTTAAATGTTGCTAATGAGCCTGCTTCCACCACCTCCTCTGGCAGCGCGTTCCAGGCACCCACCACTCTCTATGTGAAAAACTTCACCTGCACATCTCCCTTAAACTTTCCTCCTCTCACCTTGAACCTGTGTCCCCGTGTAATTGACACTTCCACCCTGGGAAAAAGCCTCTGACTTTCCACCCTGTCTCTGCCTCTCATAATTTTGAAGACCTCTATCAGGTCTCCCCTCAGCCTCTGTCTTTCCAGTGAAAACAATCCGAGTTTATTCAACCTCCCCTCATAGCCAACACCTCGAGACCAGGCAACGTCCTGGTGAACCTTCTTTGCACTCGTTCCAAAGCTTCCATGTTTTTCTGGTAGTGTGGGGACCAGAACTGCATGCAATACTCCAAATGCAGCTCAACCAAGGTTTTATATAGCTACAACATGATTTCCCAACTCTTGTACTCAATGCCCCGGCTGATGAAGGCAATCATGCCATATGCTTTTGTAATCACTTTGGCCACCTGTGTTGCCACTTTTAGGAAACTTTGGACCTGCATGCCCAGATCCCTCTGCATGTTAATGTTCTTAAGGGTTCTGTCATTTACAGTATAATTCACACCAAACGTTGATCCTCCAAAATGCATCATCTCGCATTTGTCTGGATTAAACCCCATCTGCCATTTCTGTGCCCAAGTCTCCAATCTATCTACATCCTGCTGTATCCTCTGACAATCCCCACACTATTAGCAACTCCACGAATCTTCATGTCATTTGCAAATTTACTAATCAGACCAACCACATTTTCCTCCAGATCATTTATATATACTACAAACAACAGAGATCGCAGCACTGATCCCTGCAGAACACCACTAGCTATAGATCTCCATTCTGAAAAACCATCGCTACTCTCTGCCTTCTATAACCAAACCAGTTCTGTATCCATCTAGCCAACCCATCCCGAATCCCATGTGATTTTAGTTTTTGTACCAGTCTACCACGTGGGACCTTGTCAAATGCCTTACTAAAGTCCAAATAAACTACATCCACAGTCCTTCCCTCATCAATTATCTTTATCACCTCTTCAAAAAACTCAATCAAGTTGGTGAGGCATGACCTTCCTGTACAAAACCATGCTGCCTGTCATTAACTGGTCCATTTTCTTCCAAATGTGCATATATCCTGTCCCTCAGTATCTTCTCCAAAAGTTTCCCCACCACTGACATCAGGCTCACCGGCCTATAATTTCCTGGATTATCCCTGCTTCCTTTCTTAAACAAGGGAACAATATTAGCCATTCTCCAGTCCTCTGGAACCTCGCCTGTGGTCAAAGAGGATGTGAAGATATCTGTTAAGGCCCCAGCTATTTCTCCCTTTGCCTCTCGTAGTAATGTGGGATAGATTCCATCCAGCCCCGGGGACCTGTCTACCTTACTGCAATTTAGGATACTCAACACTTCCTCCTTTGATATATTGACATTCTCTAGAGCGTTCACACACCTATCCCTGACCTCAACATCTGTCATGTCCTTCTCCTTGGTGAATACCGGTACAAAGTACTCATTAAGGATTTCATCTACTTCCTGTGGTTCCATGCATAACTTCCCTCCATTGTCCTTGAGTGGGCCTATTCTTTCTCCTGCTACCCTCTTGCTCTTAATATATGCATAAAAAGCCTTGGGATTCTTCTTGACCCTAAAGACATTTCATGGCCCCTTTCAGCCCTTCTAATTCCATGTAAGTTCCTTCCTACATGTTGATATATGATAGGTAGATGCTACAATGCAATACAAGATTTTTCTTTGTTTGCAGTGACAACTGATTCAGGAGTTGAATAATTAGCAGTAACTGACAAGGAACAGACAAACTTATGAACTAGGAATAGAAGTAGGCCATTTGGCCGTTTGAGCCTGCTCCACCATGTAATAAGATCACGCCATCTGTGTTACAAATTCCACATTCCCATTTACCCCCCAATAACCTTTGATTCCCTTGTTTGATAAGAATCTATCTACCACCGCCTTAAAAATATTCAAGTTCCCTGCCTCTATCGCCTTCTGAGTTATAAAATCGCACAACCCTCTGAGAGAAAACGTATCTTTGATTTTGATTTGATTTAATTTGATTTATTATTCTCACATGTATTAGTATACAGTAAAAAGTATTTTTTCTTGTGCACTATACAGACAAAATAATGTACGGCACGGTAGCACAGTGGTTAGCACTGCTACTTCACAGCTCCAGGGACCTGGGTTCGATTCCCGGCTTGGGTCAATGTCTGTGCGTTGTTTGCACATTCTCCTCGTGTCTGCGTGGGTTTCCTCCGGGTGCTCCGGTTTCCTCCCACAGTCCAAAGATGTGCGGGTTAGGTTGATTGGTCATGCTAAAATTGTCCTCAGTGTCCTGGGATGCGTAGGTTAGAGGGATTAGTGGGTAAATATATAGGGATGTGGGGGTAGGGCCTGGGTGGGATTGTGGTCGGTGCAGACTCGATGGGCCGAATGGCCTCTTGCTGTGCTGTAGGGTTTCTATGATTTCTATTCTATGAAAGCATACCATTCACAGGGAAGGAAAGGAGAGAGTGCAGAATGTAGTGTTACAGTCATAGCTAGGGTGTAGAGAAAGATCAACTTAATGTGAGATAGGTCCATTCAAAAGTCTGACAGCAGCAGGGAAGAAGCTGTTTTTGAGTCGGTTAGTACGTGACCTCTGACTTTTGTATCTTTTTCCCGACGGAAGAAGGTGGAAGAGAGTATGTCCAGGGTGCGTGGAGTCCTTGATTAGGCTGGCTACTTTTCCAAGGCTGCGGGAAGTGTAGACAGAGTCAATGGATGGGAGACTGGTTTGAGTGATGGACTGGGCTTCATTCACGACCCTTTGTAGTTTCTTGTGGTTTTGGGCAGAGCAGGAGCCATACCAAGCTGTGATACAACCAGAAAGGATGCTTTCTATGTTGCATTTGTAGACGTTGGTGAGAGTCATAGCTGGCGTACCAAATTTCCTTAGTCTTCTGAGAAAGTAGAAGCAATGGTGGGCTTTCTTAACTATAGTGTCGTCTTGAGGAGACCAGGACAGGTTGTTGGTGATCTGGACACCTAAAAACGTGAAGCTATCGATCATTTCTACTTCGTCTCCATTAATGTAGACAGGGGCACGTTCTCCTCATCTTTGTCCTAAAAGGGCAACTTCTGATTTTAAAACCATGCCCCTTAGTTATGGACTCAGCCATGAGAAGAGAAATCAGTAACAGTTCAGGGCTAGATTCAATAATTATTGTTAATATCAATGTCATTGATTCAATATTATAACATCAAATGTAATAACAATGAGTTCTGACTCTCAGGCTGGAACTTTACCATCCCCCCATCATGGGAATTGGAGCAGGCGAGGGGCTGCCCTCAATTATGTCTTCAGTATAAAATCTATATTGGCACTTGAGTGAGGTGCTAAGGGAATGTTGTGCTGTTGAAGTTGGCATCTTTCAGATCCCAACTACACTCTCAGATGGATGTAACAGATCCCATGGCATTAGAATCATAGAGTCATAGAGGTTTACAGCATGGACAAAGGCCCTTTGGCCCAATTTGTCCATACCGTCCAGTTTTTACCACTAAGCTAGTCCCAACTGCCCGTATTTGGCCCATATCCCTCTATACCCATCTTACCCATGTAACTGTCTAAATGCTTTTTAAAAGACAAAATTGAACCCGTCTCTACTACTGCCTCTGGCAGCTTGTTCCAGACACTCACCACCCTCTGTGTGAAAAAATTTGTCCCTCTGGACTCTTTTGTATCTCTCCCCTCTCATCTTAAACCTTTTCCCTCTAGTTTTAGACTCCCCTACCTTTGGGAAAAGATATTGACTATGTAGCTGATCTATGCCCCTCATTATTTTGTAGACCTCTATAAGATCACCCCTAAGCCTCCTACGCTCCAGGGAAAATGTCCCAGTCTATCCAACCTCTCCTTATAACTCAAACCATCAAGTTCCGGTAGCATCCTAGTAAATCTTTTCTACACTCTTTCTAGAATTATTTGAAGAAAAGCAGGGGATTCTCCGTGGTTTCCAGCCAATTTTATCCTTTAACCGTTATCACTGAAACAAAACAGATGATCTAGTCACTATCACCTGGCACTTTGTGCCATCTTGCTGTGGTCAAATTGGCATCTGCGTTTCTTACCTTACAACAGCGACTACAATTCAAAAGTACGTGAAAGTGTAGTAAAGTGCTTTGGGGTGTGCCGTCGTTGCGATCGGTGCTTTATAAATTGTAGTTATTTCTTTCTTTAAACCGTCTGTGTTACAAAGCAAAAGCGTAGAACAGAGAGCCTCATCAACTCAATTCGCTCCTTGCGAGATCCTCCAGCATGGAGCACCAGTAAAAATGTCCGCCCGGTGTGACTTGTGTGATTATGTTTGTTGGCAAGGGCATTGTTACAAAATCTGAATCATATTTTCACCATTAGGCGTGAGACAAATACATTGCCCCCGGCTCTCATCACCTTTAAAGTAGTTTAGTCATTCTGGAAGAGGTGTTTTATAATGACAAGCTCAAAAAGGAATTGCACCCAGTTGGATATTTCACAGTTTGCACAATGGCCCTCTCTTGCTCTATGGGACATTTTGTGCGTTTTCCTACAGTGAAGCAAATCAAGCCTTCCTGCACATTTCTCAAAATGATATGTTTGAAACAAAGTACTTGTGGTTCTATTTTGACTGAACTGACCTCTGATAATAACCCAACAGTCTTACTTCATCTACTTGTTCTTCCAGCTTTCTTTGCTCGTAGTTGTCACAATGCTGGTTGAACATCCCTGTCCATCTCCACCTTGTTCGTCACCCATTCTTCTTCCAAACTTCCAGCATTTACGAATCTCGCCATTGGATCCTTCCATCGGATTTGATTGGATTTGATTTCTTTTATTATTAGTATACAGTGAAAAGTACTGTTTCTTCCGCACTATACAGACAAAGCATACCGTTCATAGAGAAGGAAAGGAGAGAGTGCAGAATGTAGTGTTATAGTCATAGCTAAGATGTAGAGAAAGATCAACTTAATGCGAGGTAGGTCCATTCAAAAGTCTGACAGCAGCAGGGAAGTAGCTGTTCTTGAGTCAGTTGGTACATGACCTCAGACATTTATACCTTTTTCCCAATGGAAAAAGATGGAAGCGAGTATGTCCGCAGTGTGTCTGGTCCTTAATTATGCTGGCTGCTTTTCCAAGGCAGCAGGAAGTGCAGACAATATCAATGGATGGGAGGCTGGTTTGAATGATGGACTGGGCTTCGTTCACGAACCTTTGTAGTTCCTTGCGGTCTTGGGCAGAGCAGGAGCCCATACCAAGCTGTGATACGACCAGAACAAATTCTTTCTATGGTGCATCTGTAAAAGTTGGTGAGAGCCATAGTGGACACGCCAAATTTCTTTCGTTTTCTGAGAAAGTGGAGGCCGTTGGTGGGCTTTCTGAACTATAGTGTCAGTATGGGGGGACCAGGACAGGCTGTTGGTGATCTGGACACCTAAAATTTTGAAGCCCTCGACCCTTTCTACTTCGTCCCCATTGATGTAGACAGGGGCATGTCCTTCACTATGCTTCCTGAAGTCGATGACAATCCCCTTCGTTTTGTTGACATTGAGGGAGAGATTATTGCCGTCACACCAGTTCACCAGATTGTCTTCCACTGTTGCTTCTTCCTAGCAGTCCCACCTTCATCACTTGCCCCAAAAGATTCTCTTCTGCTCCACAACACATGACCACATTAATCTCTTAGCCGCTTATTTCCATGCTCTCTCAATCCTCCCTGTCCCCCTGATATGTTGGTTCCTGATTTGTTCCTTTCCACACAGCCACCTCAGCAACCACACCTCATTTGTGTCCATTCCTTGTCCCTCCCTTCTTGCTGCTGTCTGTATTTCTGCTCTATATAACAAGGCCTAAATAACAAATTATGAGAGGCATAAACATGGTGGATAGTCAGAGTTTGCACGTTCTCCCTACGTCTGTGTGGGTTTCCTCCAGGTGCTCTGATTTCCTAACACAGTCCAACAATGTTTAGATTAGGTGCATTGGCCATGGGAAATGTGGGAGGGGTGGGCTGGAGTAAGATGTTCCTTCAGAGAGTCAGTGCAGATGTGATGGGCCGAATGGTCTCCTTCACCACTATAGGGTTTCTACCACCGCTAACTCACTGGGGTCACCAACCAAAGTGGAGGAAAGTTCATTCGGGAAGGTACCAAAGACATTGAGAGACTTCATCGGGAACATGCGGTGGTGAAGTGGAAGTGTCAGAGAGAGTGCACAGAGCCCACAGTTCACACATTGGACTTATCAACCATCTCAAAACCCATCGAACTGGAGTGGGAGCAAATCCTCGACCCTGAGAGACTGGCCTCAAGGAATCCTACTACATTTCTTAAAAACTCCTTCTGCGCTGGCTGATTTCACCTGGACTGCACAGATATTACTCACTGAAACAGGTGGAAACTCTACCCACAGTTCCTGTAAAGGTCCCTCTGCCCTGGGGGCTGATTAAAGACTCACATGTAAGTGTCCCAGGTCATTGTATCTTGATGAGGTGTAAAGAACTGATTAAACATCTGTTGGAAAAGCTGACTGCCTGAAATAGCCGGAGTTTTTTGTATGCAGTGACCTGTAATTAACATTCATGGGAATGGCAAGTTGGGACCACAAGCTACCTAGTAGGCGGCATGCTGACACAGTGGTTAGCACCGCTGCCTCACAGTGCCAGGGACCCGGGTTCCATTCCTGGCTTGGGTCACTGTCTGTGTGGAGTCTGCACGTTCTCCCCGTGTCTGCATGAGTTTCCTCCGGGTGCTCCAGTTTCCTCCCACAGTCTGAAAGATGCGCTGGTTAGGTGCATTGTGTGGTGAACCATCGTTGGTTCCCACTGGATAGTGCTGGGCCAGGGCTGGCCAGCACTACAGGAATGTATATAGGTTACTGTGGGATTGTACTAATGTTGTTGTTGGGCTAGGGTGGGATTGATACACCTGTGGTTGTTACTGTTGTGGCACATCCCAGTCAGGCTCTGCCTCCTGGGAGAGGTATAAGACCCCCTGCTCGGACGGGACCCCTTCAGTCTGGGATAGTGTGTTAAAGTTCTGATAGTTCCATTGTTAGTTAATAAAATTGATGCGCATCAATTGGACACGAGGCTCAAAGCTTCGGTAAAAGAAGGCTTTTATTAACTAACAATGGAACTATCAGAACTTTAACACACTATCCCAGACTGAAGGGGTCCCGTCCGAGCAGGGGGTCTTATACCTCTCCCAGGAGGCGGAGCCCGACTGGGATGTGCCACAACAGTAACAACCACAGGTGTATCAATCCCACCCTAGCCCAACAACAACATTAGAACAATCCCACAGTAACCTATATACATTCCTGTAGTGCTGGCCAGCCCTGGCCCAGCACTATCCAGTGGGAACCAACGATGGTTCACCACACATTGGCCGTGCTAAATTCTTCCTCAGTGTACCTCAACAGGCGTTGGAGTGTGGCGACTAGGGGATTTTCACAGTAACTTCACTGCAGTGTTAATGTAAACCTACTTGTGACCCTAATAAATAAACTTAAACTCAGTACAAATGATCGGTTACAATTACATTGGTGGATTAAGTGGTGGGATTGTATTTATATATGGATTTAAATAGAAGTATCGGATGATATTGCTCACGAGTGCAAACATATTATCCAGTTAAGTGTGTATGTTTCTGTATTAAACATCATGATGAGTCAATTTGAGGATGAATTCTTCAATGTTTGAGATAGGATTAGAGACTAAGGAAAGATTTATTTCTTAAAAAGCTTGACTCAGATAAAATATTTTGCAACCAGGTGCCAAAGCTTCGAATTAAATTGTCCTTTAGACGCAGTGTTATAACAGCCTCATTAGCTTGAAGCGAAACAACTTCATTGCAACTTTGAAAGAATTATTAATATACCATGCTTGTGATGTCTCATCCGAATAAACAGGCAAGCGCCCTGGCAGCGGTGAGCTGTCTGCAATAGCTTCAACAGCACATTTGTAGTCAGAGTTTATATCGTGCCATACGGCTGTCTGATTTTGGAATATTTGGTTTTGCGGCAGTGCCATGGGACACTCTTGCTTCGTGCTTTGATTTGTGCTCCTGGGAAATTGAACTCTGAGCACGGATCATTCCCAACCTGAACCTGTCAGAAGAAGAAAGCTGTATGTGTTTTGTACATCAGTGATGAACTCGAGAAGATTATTGGATTTTTGAGATCAGAAGACTATTTTGTTACTGAAAGAAAAGATGGGGAGTTAAGGGCTCTCTGGAAGAGATCTTTTCCATACAATATGTGTCAGACAATATTGCTGTACGTTCAGAGAAACTTTCACATAATCGTTAATGCTGTTAACTGCTCCTTTAAGTTTATTTATTATTATCACAAGCAGGGTTACATTAACACTGCAATGAAGTTACTGTGCAAATCCCCTAGTCGCCACACACCGGCGCCTGTTCGGGTACACTGAGGGAGAATTTAGCACGGCCAATGTACCTAACCAGCACGTCTTTTGGACTGTGAGAGGAAACCAGAGGAAACCCACGCAGACACAGGGAGAATGTGCAAACTCCATAGAGACAGCCACCCAAGCCGAACCCGGGTCCCTGGCGCTGTGAGGCAGCAGTGCAAACCGCTGTGCCACCGTGCCGACCACACACCTGATGGTACTAAATCTGGGGGCCCATGTCTGGAATTGGTCCCACAGGTGGATGGAAGAGTTGGGCTGGGCTGGGAAAGTAAATTGTCTTTCAACAGCAGCTTTAAAAACCACGACAAGTTTGCAGTTGGATCTGTAATATTAAAATGCTAAAATGTCCGCTTCTATGTCAATGCTTTCATAGATCAGGATGAGATAACTGACCAGAGGTTAAGGGCATTGTCCTTAGAGGTAGCGTCCCACCCAAAAGCCAGGAAAATGGAAATTTTAAAATGGGTAGCGAAACATCTCGAGGTGGAAAATGAGGACACTGAAAAAGAGAAATTAACAGCAGAGGAATTGAAATTTGAGCAATGGGAATTGAAACGGGAATTTGAGGAAAGGAAGAGAGAGAGAGAGAGGCAAGAACAGGAAAAAGAGGGAGAGAGAGGCAGGAACAAAAGGAGGATAGAGAAATTCAAGAAAGGGAAAGTGAAAAGGAAAATGAGGTTAAATCAAAAGAGCTCGAGCTGTGAAGGAAGAATCCCCCTGTGCCCATTGAAGACACCTCCTCGTGAGGGAACCACCACAAGCAGATAGAAACATAGAAACATAGAAGACAGGAGCAGGAGGAGGCTATTCGGCCCTTCGAGCCTGCTCCACCATTCATTACGATCATGGCTGATCATCCAACTCAATAGCCTAATCCTGCTTTCTCCCCATAACCTTTGATCCCATTCGCCCCAAGTGCTATATCCAGCCCCCTCTTGAATACATTCAATGTTTTGGCATCAACTACTTCCTGTGGTAGAGTTCTACAGGCTCACCACTCTTTGGGTGAAGAAATGTCTCCTCGTCTTCCTCCCAAATGGTCTACCCTCTACCCTCAGACTGTGACCCCTGGTTCTGGACACCCCCTCCATCAGGAACATCCTCCCTGCATCTACCCTGTCTAGTTCTGTTAGAATTTTATAAGTCTCTATGAGATCCCCCCTCATTCGTCTGAACTCCAGTGAAAACAATCATAACCTATTCAATCTCTCCTCATACATCAATCCCACCATCCCCGGAATCAGCCTGGTAAACCTTCGCTGCATTCCCTCGAGAGCAAGAACATCCTTTCCCCATGTTCCACTGCTGGAAAAATCATGAACTTTCCACCAGGCAGTGCAGTAGGTGTCAAGATATTGGTAAAGGGCATTGAAAAGGAGGCTACATGTCCAACCCCTTAATAGCCAGGCTGCATTACTTTAACGCAACAGGATGCGTGAGAGGCCCTTCACATCAGGCAACATAGTTACCATCTGGGTACAAAAGAACTGGCCAAAGTTCAGGAGAGTAACTACACTTTTTTCATTCATTCATGGGATGTGGGCATCACTGGCTGGGCCAGCATTTATTGCCCATCCCTACTTGCCCTTGAGAAGGAGCTGCCTTCTTGAAATATTAATACAATTGAGTGGCTTGCTAGGCCATTTCCGAGAGCAGTTGAGAGTCAACCACATTGCTGTGACTCTGGAGTCACAGGTAGCCAGACCAGGTAAGGACGGCAGATTTCCTTCCCTACAAGACATTAGTGACCCAGATGGGTTTTTCCGACAATCAACAATGGTTTCATGATCATCAGTGGATTCTTAATTCCAGATATTTTTTATTGAATTCACATTCCACTAGCTGCAGTGACGGGATTCGAACCTGGATCCCCGCTGAGTTTCTGGATTAATAGTCTGGTGATAATACCACTAGGCCATTGCCTTCCGAGAGCACCAACTAATACAGCCCAGCAGCAGTTGCTAGAGCTCTCCAGTTGTGTTTGTGCACAAGCCAGGCATCTCCACAAGGCTTTGCATTGACTACCAAAAGGTTAATGCAGTGACCTGAGCCAACTTCTACCCAACACTGTGTTGGAAGTCTACATAGCTAGGATGGGTAATGCAGTCTACTTTACAAAGATAGATTTACTCAAGACATACCAGATTCCCTTGACTGCCTACACGAACGAAATCTCTGCCTTTGTGATTCTGCATGGCTTCTACCAGTGTTGAGTCCTACCATTTGGACTCAGAAATGTCCCAGTCAACTATCAAAGGCAATACACCGGTGAATGGAGGGCTATTCCCAATTGTGTAGTGTGTACCTGGATGACCCAGTGTACAGTGACCTCTGGGAACCTCACTGGGGGTAACCTGGAAACTCCTTTCCAGAAATTACCATCAGCTGACCTAGAGGTCAACCTCACAAAGAGCGAGTTCACTAAGGCTCAGGAGACCACAGTCCCCCCCAACCAACCACAACCCTTTGCAGACAAGCTCAAAACTCAGAGTGCAAGGAATTCTCCGGAGCCACATCACCTAAAATCACCCACAGTGCGGGAAAATTAAATGTGATTGCAGGCGGTCCGTCCAAAACCTAAAAAGAGATCCAGTTAGAACTGACAAGATAATTGAGAACACAGTAAGGAGTCTCACAACACCAGGTTAAAGTCCAACAGGTTTATTTGGTAGCACAAGCCACTAGCTTTCGGAGCACTGCTCCTTCATCAGGTGAGTGGATCACCTGATGAAGGGGCAGTGCTCCGAAAGCTCGTGGCTTGTGCTACCAAATAAACCTGTTGGACTTTAACCTGGTGTTGTGAGACTTCTTACTGTGTTTACCCCAGTCCAACGCTGGCATCTCCACATCAAAGATAATTGAGACCCAGGCGTAGAGAGTGAATGGAAGGGAATGTAATTTTTTTCTGTGTTGTTTCTTTATCTTGTAACGAAACGGAGTGAATCTCATTTCATTCTTTGTGATGCAAGTGGCACGAGACTGTACCCTTTATTTCTGAAAATTGATTTTTTTTTAAATCCTCAGTTGACTGGACATTCTGCAATTTGAAGAGAGACAGGTCAAACTTCTTAAAAATGCAAGACTACATTCCAACGTGACTGTGAGAAACAAATTGCCCTCAGAGAGAGACATTTCCTACAATTCAGACACCCAACAAACCTTGTAACTAAGGAAGAGACATTAAAAATACAGGACATTGAAACAATGGCTGCCACAGGCAGACACACTCAAAACCCCTTGGAAAAATCACATTTCAAGGAAAGGATTCCTAGCCTCTTGAGAGAGATTGCATGTGGCATAAGTGGTGCCAAGGAAATCTTGAGGAGAGGAAACAGGCCGAGGCAGTTCCCTTTCCCTTCCTCTCTTTTGGAATAAGTGTGTTGCCCAATTCAAGAAGCCAATTCTCCCAGAAACCTACCAGTGAACCAAGATCTTCTAAGAATTGTAACATCTTCTACCAAACTAGCCACATCATTTTAAATTCCACACCTCAAGGAAAGTTATAGGACACTTAGCTGTACATTATTTTACCCTTTTTTATTGGACTCTAACTCCACTCATTTCTGATATCTGTGTGTCTATGTGCGTGTGTTTGTGTGTGCATGCGTGTGTTTGTGTGTGCGTGTGTGCATGTGTGTGTGTGTGCGCGTGTGTGCGTGTCTGTCCAAATGACTGTATAAGGGCTGAATGCTTGATATTGTATTTTTATTATCCTCTTGGGTTTAGGGGCTAATAAAGCTTAGGGCCATGCGGGCAGCCCGGTGGCACAGTGGTTAGCACTGCTGCCTCACAGCGCCAAGGACCCAGGTTCAATTCCAGCCTCGGGTCACTGTCTGTGTGCAGTTTGCAGGTTCTCCCCGTGTCTGCGTGGGTTTCCTCCGGGTGCTCCAGTTTCCTCCCACAGTCCAAAGGTGTGCGGGTTAGGTTGATTGGCCATGCTAAATTGACCCTAGTGTCAGGGAGATTAGCAGGGTAAATACGTGGGGTTACGGGAATAGGGCCTGGATAGGATTGTGGTTGGTGCTGACTCGATGGGCTGAATGGCACTGAAGGGATTCTAAGATTCTTTGACTCACAGAAAACCTTGCTTGATTGACTCACAGCTTAAATAGTTAAATGCATTCTCATTTGGAAAAGGCATATCCTTGTAAAAAAGTAAATTTAAACCTCTTTTGTGTCCAACCGAGAAGGTTGTATAGAGGGGAAATATTTCATCTGGTCCCTCATGGTCATAACAAAAGCTATTCATTGATCATTAAAATTGGAAAAATCATGAAAGAGATAGAATTGTTTAGTTAGTCCTATTCCATATGGATCTGCATTCATCACAAACAGGCCTTGATAACTGAAGTACTTGCTGAAGACATCCTTCGGATATTGTTTTGTTAACTTGGGTGACAGAGTAAGACCTGGCTTGAGGGAAAGTTTTGAAATGTTCACCCAAGCTTGAACAGCAGAAATCTCCATTTGAAATGGCCTCACTGAACTGAAGGCACTTCAATTCTCTCAAAGCTTTCGCCTGCTTGTTTGGTCAAACTAATTTAAGCCTGGAGCCAATTCTCATTAATGAGGCTTTTCAAAGCCCAGAGCTTCATTTGAAAAACAATTGTCTTACTTAAGAATACTTTGAGGCAATTCTGGGCATCAAAGTAAAGTTGTCGAATCAGAGAGTGGTTAGAGTACAGAAGGAGGTTATTTGACCCATCGTGCTAATGAACGCTCTCCAGGAGACTAGCTGTGTATCTCGCCAGTGTGAAGCTCGACCGGCAAATGGGTAAGTTGAAGCAAGCCGGGATTCGCTAATGACATGTCAAACATGGTCGGCACTGCTACCTCACAGCGCCACGGACCCGGATCTCGGGTGACTGTGTATGTGGATCTTGCATGTTCTCCCTGTGTCTGCGTGGGTTTCCTCCGGGTGCTCCGGTTTCCTCCCACAGTCCAAAGATGTGCAGGTTAGGTTGATTGGCCATGCTAAATTGCCCCTTAGTATCACGGGGATCAGCAGGGTAAATACATGATGTTATGGGGTTAGAGCCTCGGTGGGATTGTTGTTGGTGCAGACTCGATTGGCCAAATAGCCTCTTTTTGCATTGTCGGGATTCTATGGTGATTAATATTTAAATCAACCACATGCCCTTTTTGATTTTGTTCCATACCGGTAAGATAGTGTGAGGTGAGAAAATGGGTGCAAATCCGATGTTTTGCCTCTCACATAATCTTACCACCTCGCCTCGCATGACAGGTGGGACAAGATCTTAAGATTGCGTCCATTATGTTTAATTTTGCCATGCTGCCTGTTACAGACTCTTAGAAACCATAGAAACCATAGAAAATTACAGCTCAGAAACAGGCCTTTTGGCCCTTCTTGTCTGTGCTGAACCATTTTATGCCTAGTCCCACTGACCTGCACTTGGACCATATCCCTCCATACCCCTCTCATCCATGAACCCGTCTAAGTTTTTCTTAAATGTTAAAAGTGACCCCGCATTTACCACTTTATCCGGCAGCTCATTCCACACTCCCACCACTCTCTGCGTGAAGAAGCCCCCCCTAATATTCCCTTTAAACTTTAAACTCTTGTGCAACTGTGAAATGTAACCCCCTCAAATACTTACATGTAACACATCAGCTCCAAGCCACATAGCTCTGAGGCATTTACCGATAATACGACGATATATAACTTGTACATTTGAACTGATAGTAATGAAGAGTATTATTTGGAATTATAGGAACAAAGAAATCAAAAGTTGACGGTGGGAGCCAGGGTGACTAGTCCGGCGACAACACATTCAGATTTTGTCTTTTATTATCTCTTTTCTGATGCTGCATTGTTCCTTCTCGGGTACTCGCACAGAATGGGCATTCCATAAGTAAAGTCAGTAAATTCCATAAGTAAAGCAGCCTCTTAAACAGGTGCCACAAAGTAAGATCCTTTACCAGGGAAAAACCAGCAAGCTTCACTTCTTTCACAATTGGAGCCCTCTGCTTCTATGCAGTTAGTCCACCTGGTGGCTGAACTGGGAACTGAACTCACTCACAAGTTCCAATGCCAATTGAATCTGGTATTCGAACTCAGCGAGCTGGATTAGGAGCTCATGCGATCTATTATTAGTCGCCAGGCCATAGATAATCATTCTGATTTAAAATAAGTTCTATTCCTTATCTCTATATCTCTTAATTATTAAATCCTGCCCACAGGAATGGCACTCTTGTGGTCTTGCGTTATAAGAGATAATTTTATCGAATGCCGCATGTCAAGTACAACAGGGTCATTATTACTTCATGTTATCACTCTTTGATGGAACTACATGCTCATCATTGTTGAACTAAGCTGGTAGACTTTGAATATATATGTTTGCAATGTGGCACCATTGAAGTGTATCGATGTTATCTGATATTATCCCCTCTGCCATGCGCAATGGTATTTAATCATGAGTGCCCCATGTGATGCTTCGCAAGTGTTATTTTTATTGGAATTAAGGGAACAGTTTCTGAGGTGTCAGAGCCTCCACTGCCTGTTATGGCCACGTATCATGAAAAGATAAATGACAATGCATTCCATTTTGGGGTATTGGTGAAATGGTGGCCGCTGATTTTGATTCTCTGTAGCTTTTTATCACAGCTCGATCATCCTGCCAACTTCCAATTCGATGGCTGGAATAAGTCTGCGGAGGCAGAAGTCCCTTCACCAAGACCCCTTTATTTGCAATTCCAACAGCAGTCGACAGAGTGCTTCCAGTCAGCTGTCTACTTTTGGGAGTGCCAAAGGAACTGACACTCGTGATTGAATTTATTTTTATTCATTAGTGGGACATGGGCCTCACTGGCTGTCCAGCATTTATTGCCCATCCATAGTTGCCCTTGGAGGGCAGTTGAGAGTCAACCACATTGCTGTGGCTCCGGAGTCACATGTAGGCCAGACCGGGTAAGGACGGCAGATTTCCTTCCCTGAAGGACATTAGTGAACCAGATGGGTTTTTTCCGACAATCAACAATGGTTTCATGGCCATCAGTAGATTCTTCATTCCAGATTTTTTTATTGAGTTCAAATTCCACCATCTGAAATCATAGAAATCATAGAAACCCTACAGTACAGAAAGAGGCCATTCAGCCCATCGAGTCTGCACCGACCACAATCCCACCCAGGCCCTACCCCCATATCCCTACACATTTTACCCGCTAATCCCTCTAATCTACGCATCCCAGGACACTAAGGGGCAATTTTAGCATGGCCAATCAACCTAACCCGCACATCTTTGGACTGTGGGAGGAAACCGGAGCACCCGGAGGAAACCCACGCAGACACGGGGAGAACGTGCAAACTCCACACAGACAGTGACCCAAGCCGGGAATCGAACCCAGGTCCCTGGAGCTGTGAAGCAGCAGTGCTAACTTCTGTGCTACTGTGCCGCCCTGCCGTGGCTGGATTCGAACCCCAGTCCCTGGAACATTAGCTGACTTTCTGGATTAATAGTCTAGTGATAATACCACTCGGCCATCGCCTCCACTTAAAATAGAAGGAAAAGACTCCTGATTGGCCCATCAATTGACTCCTTAAACTGGAGTTCATACTCCAATAGGCCAACTTCAATGGCCTGATTGAAGTCATTACAATGGCCACCCGGTGGAATTTTTAAACAACTTTTGATTTAGCTAATCAGTGTTCCCCTTTAGAACAGGTGGGGCCCTCACACCTGCATGCAAATCAGGGTCCTATGTTAGACCTGATGCCATGTAAATTGACATCAACAAAGTGTCAACTCGATGTCAACCCATCCATTTAATATGGGGAGAAAGGGCAGGAAATGGCAAGGATCAGTGCCAATTAAAAGGAGCCATGATGTGGAGATGCCGGCATTGGACTGGGGTGGGCACAGTAAGAAGTCTCACAACACCAGGTTAAAGCCCAGCAGGTTATCTGGTAGCACGAACTTTCGGAGCGCTGTTCCTCCATCAGGTGAGTGGATTGAGGTTTTGGTGGGCTTTTGCATCTCAGTTAAAGGGTGCTAAGACTGAGAGTGCTTTAATGAATGGTTTTGAAAGCTTAAAGCCATCACCGACAGCTCAATTATTTTTCCTGTGCCTTCTTTGATTTGATTTGATTTATTATTGTCACGTGTATTAACATACAGTGAAAAGTATTATTTCTTTCGTGCTATACAGACAAAGCATACCGTTCATAGAGAAGGAAAAGAGAAAATGCAGAATGTAGTGTAACAGTCATAGCTCGGGTGTAGAGAAAGATCAACTTAATGCGAGGTAGATCTATTCAAAAGTCTGATGGCAGCAGGGAAGAAGCTGTTCTTGAGTCGGTTGGTACGTGACCTCCGACTTTTGTATCTTTTTCCCAATGGAAGAAGATGGAAGAGAGAATGTCCGGGGTGCGTGGGGTCCTTGATGGGTCCTTGATTATGCTGGCTGCTTTTCCGATAGCAGCGAGAAGTGTCGACAGAGTCAATGGATGGGAGGCTGGTTTGAGTGATGGATTGGACTTCATTCATGACCTTTTGTAGTTCCTTGTGGTCTTGGACAGAGCAGGAGCCATACCAAGCTGTGATACAACCAGAAAGAATGCTTTCTATGGTGCATCTGTAGAGGTTGGTGAGAGCTGTCGCAGACATGCCAAATTTTCTTAGTCTCCTGAGAAAGTAGAGATGTTGGTGGGCTTTCTCAGCTATAGTGTCCACATGGAAGGGCCAGGACAGATTGTTGGTGATCTGGACACCTAAAACCTTGAAGCTCTCAACCATTTCTACTTCGTCCCCATTGATGTAGACCCTCCATTGTGCTTCCAGAAGTCCATGACTCTCTCCTTCGTCTTCAATGTCCCTCAACCCCTTTAATCCTACCTTCATTCCACACCTGTGGTCCCATCCCTCGCCCTGCCGCACCCCAACAATCTTCCGGCCTTCCCATTTCCGGCAATGCTGCTGTGTGGCTTCCCCATGGATTTTGCACCCTTCCCGAATGGTGCGCTGCCTATCAGAGCTCCCAATGCATGGTAACTCACAACTTCAGCAAGAATGGAGTCTCCATCACCAATTGGCTCAGGCGAACGTTGTGTATGCTGAATAACATTTTTCACCCCAGTTGTGGCTCAGATTAATCAGCTTCCTGTGAGATGCAGGAATGGTCATCATGTGCGATGGATCTCTAGGGCTTGTTTTGTTTTGATCTTTTCATGGCCCGGGAGAATGTTAAATAAGAGACAGGCTAGAATTATAATCTCCAAACTAATATAATGGTTTGTTACAAAAGAGTAAATAATACAAAATGAATACAAGAGAAATGAAAACAAGCAACAAGTCTCATGCCCTTCTGCCCATCGGGGACCCAGTAATGATGGCTGGTCGAGTGGTCCTGGCACGAACTTACCATCCCGGTCCTAGATGAAGTCCAATTTACTCACAATGGAGCCCCCTTTTCTCGTGTAGCACAAACAACTTCTGTGTGAGACTTGGTATAAACATGCAGGCTTGGAAAACAATATATAAAGGTAACAGTAGCAGGTTAACTTGACCTGTGATACCATCACATGGTGCAAAACACAGCCGCATCTTTATAAGTTCTCACAGCTTGAATATTGCTGAGTTGATTGGTGAATATCTTAACTTTTTACTTTCTATACAGGCGTTAGGAGATTTCAGCTGTTCATTGTGGCTGTGACAATGGCAATGTGAGCATCTAATATATATGTTTATCAGGGAGAACGGACAATGGAAGGATTGGACCTTGAGACCTTTCAGTCTTCATTCATTCCATAGCCAAATATTACATTTATTGGTTATTTTATGAAAGGTTTGCTTTCAATAGAAGAGATATTGACCCAGAATTTGCTGTGAGGAAGCATCTCTTGACATTCTCCATTGGATTGTTTCCCTCGCTCTTCAGTTCAGAGGTAGTATTCCAAGTTAGTAGCTGGGAGTGTGATGTTAAAGAGACATCCGGAATCTCCGTTAATGATGGGACCAACAGTCTATCTCCTCAGGCAATTAGATTGTATGATTAAGAAGGAAGCATGGGAATGACAGGGAAGGAAATAGACTGATTGAAATCCAGGCAGGTACTCGCTTCCATTGTCCAGCTTCCAAACCAGATACCTGAGACATGTGCCATATTTCAGGTATCTGGTTCGGACCAAGATTACACCAAAGGGCGGGTTTTTTTTCCTCAGGAAGTTTAATGAACTGTAGCTCTGAAAACACCAGCCATGCGTTATTAAACTTTGAGGATTGTGGCAGTGTTTTCTCCGGGACCGATACAAGGTCAGAATTTTCATTTTTTCTCACATTTTGTTTCCTTCACTAAATGTTCCATATTTCTGATTCAATGTGACAAGAGGCACAGTCGGGGGGTGGGGGGGGGGGGGGGCATCACAATGTTTCAGTTGTTTATTGCTTTTGGGAAAAAAAACGTAACATTGAATCAAACCAAGTGAGATGCACTGAACGAAATGTGCTTTCACAGTTCGATGCTAGAGATGTTATTTTTGTTGCAAGGTTAATCTATGTGATTAGAACTACAGACCAGCGCAACGTTTCTCCTCAATATACCCATCTACGAGAACAAATCCAATTAAATCTTCTTTCACGAGAGTGTTTCACACTTTATTTAACCTATGCCACTGTTTACCACGGTGCTTTCCTGCACCTTTTCCCATTGTAATGCTTGAGAATTGATGCAACCCCATCAAAGCGACAAGGACTGGGGTTCAATTCCAGCTTGGGTGACAGTCTGTGGGGAGTTTGCACATTCTCCCCGTGTCTGCATGGGTTTCCTCCGCGTGCTCCGGTTCCTTCCCACAGTCCAAAGATGTTTAAGTTCGGTGGATTGACCATACTGCATGTGTAGGGTAGGGGGATTAGCGGGGTAAATGCACAGGGTTACGGGGATAGGGTGGAGGTGGGCCTGAGTAAGATGTTCTGTCAAAGAGTCAGCGCAGATTCGCTAGGCCGAATGGCCTCCTTCTCTGATTCAATTAAGGAGGCAGGACAATAGAAGCGAGTACCTGACTGGATTTCAGTCTATTTCCTTCTCTGTCATTCCCATATTTCTTTCTTAATCCTACAATTTAATTGGGGATGAGGGGATAGACTGTTGGTCCCATCATTCACGGAGATTCCGGATGTCTCTTTATCATCACACTACCAGTTACTAACTGGGAATACTACCTCTGAACTGAAGAGCAAGGGAAAACAATCCGATGGGGAATGTCAAGACATGCCTTCTCGCAGCAAATTCTGGGTCTCGCAGCAAATACAGCAACATCATGCTGAGCAGAGCATATAAAAACTGCATTCATCGTGGACCCAAATGTACGGATTTCATTTTTGATGAGACTTTGTAGAAATGGAATTGTTATTCAATGATGTTGGGGGGTGGCACGGTGGCACAGTGGTTAGCACTGCTGCCTCACAGCACCAGGGAACCAGGTTGGATTCCCGACTTGGGTCACGGTCTGTATGGAGTTTGCACGTTCTGCCTGTGTCTGCGTGAGTTTCCTCCGGGTGCTCCGGTTTCCCCCAAAGACCCAAGATGTGCAGGTTAGGTTGATTGGTCATGCTAAATTGCCACTTAATGTCAGGGGGAGTAGCAGGGCAAGTAGGTGGGGCTACAGGGATAGGGACTGGGTGGGATTGTGGTCGGTGCAGACTTGATGGGCCCAATGACCTCCTTCTGCATTGTAGGGCTTCTATGATTCTAGGTTCCATTGAAAGCAAACCTGACATTTATTTGACTTGTATGTAATCAATACATTTGCAGCGTAACTTTACTTTAAGTGGTGTCTAAATGTGGAAGCATTCTTAATTCTTGCCCTTGTAGACCCTGGCGATGAGACAAAACTTGATCAAATGAGATGTTTCTTTTGCCATTCGCCAAACTGGCGGGTTACATCGACTGAACTTACTTCCCTGTGGGAAAACAGTTTGCCTCTGCTGATGAACGGCCAAGATTTGTTTCTTTTCTTTGAATAGCACATTTTTTTAAAAGGCAAAAGACAAAAGAAATGGCTAAATTAATGTATATGGCTCGGTCAAAGAAGACAGAGGGTAGCAGTGGAAGGGTGCGTTTCTGAATGGAGGGCTGTGACAAGTGGCGTTCCTCAGGGATCAGTGCTGGGACCTTTGCTGTTTGTAATATATATAAATGATTTGGAGGAAAATGTAGCTGGTTTGATTAGTAAGTTTGCGGACGACACAAAGGTTGGTGGATTTGCGGATAGCGATGAGGACCATCAGAGGATACAGCAGGAAATAGACCAGTTGGAGACTTGGACGGAGAGATGGCAGATGGAGTTTAATCCGGACAAACGTGAGGTAATGCATTTTGGTAGGTCTAATACAGAAAAGAAATATACAGTAAATGGCAGAACCCTTAAGAGTATTGATAGGCAAAGGGATCTGGGTGTACAGGTACACAGGTCACAGAAAGTGGCAATGCAGGTGGAGAAGATAGTGAAGAAGGCATACGGCATGCTAGCCTTCATCAGCCGGGGCATTGAGTTTAAAAATTGGCAAGTCATGTTGCAGCTTTACAGAACCTTAGTTCGGCTGCACTTGTAATATAGTGTTCAATTCTGGTCACCACACTACCAGAAGGATGTGGAGGCTTTGGAGAGGGTACAGAAAAGATTTACCAGGATGTTGCCTGGTATGGAGGGCATTAGCTATGAGGAGAGGTTGGAGAGACTTGGTTTGTTCTCACTGGAACGATGGAGATTGAGGGGCAACCTGATAGAAGTCTACAAGATTATGAGGGGCATGGGCAGAGTGGATAGTCAGAAGCTTTTTCCCAGGGTGAAAGAGTCAATTACTAGGGGGCACAGGTTTAAGGTGCGAAGGGCAAGATTTAAAGGAGATGTACGAGGCAGATTTTTTACACAGAGAGTAGTGGGTGCCTGGAACTCGTTGCCGGGGGAGATAATGGAAGCGGATGCAGTAGTGACTTTTAAGGGACATCTTGACAAATACATGAATAAGATGAGAATAGAGGGACATTGTCCCCAGAAGGGTAGGGTTTTAGTTCAGTCGGGCAGCGTGGGCAGTGCAGGCTTGGAGGGCCAAAGGGCCTGTTCCTGTGCTGTAATTTTCTTTGTTCTTTGCTGTGAGTTTGGAAAACACAACTAATATCAGACCAACATGTATTCAGTATCCTTGCAAAGTGATCAATGCAGTGCGTATTCAAGTAATCCATAATGATTTACTCTCAAATGGAAGAGTCCAGATGCCCATAATGTTAAGAAGCATGCATGCAATACAATGTTGCAGTTTAAGGGAGGGGTATTTCTTGGCCCCGGGTCTGATTTGGTCTGAATTTTAGACCAAATTTCAGTTTGAACAACAATGGTTTAATTGTAGGTTAACACACAGTTATATAAAAAAACGCTCGAAGCAATTCAGAGTGAAACTGCAGTTCTCTGTGAAGTTATATTCTTATGAAGGCGGTAAACAGTAGCATTGTCTGCAATTCCCGATGGGGCAAGTTTACAAGCCAAGCTTTCAATTGCCCTCAGTGAGCGAGTGATTGTTTCTCTGCTGTTATTAACCATAATCACATCCAGATAATCCAGGGATTACATGAGAAATGGTGAAATTCCATTTTAATTGTACGCGGAAACATTTTCCAATGAGTTGGCACCACCATAAAACACACTTTGCAATGGAGCGTATGTAAAGATGTCTTTAAATCTCTCCACTGTGCCACGCTGAGAGTCTGCACCAATTCTCTAACAGAGTGTCTCATCTGGGCTCATGCCCTATCCCTGTAAACCCACACACTTACCATGTTTAATCCGTCCAACCTACAGATCTTTGGACACGAAGGAGCAATTTAGCATGGCCAATCCAACTAACCTGCAAATCTTTGGATTGTGGGAGGAAATCCACACAGACAATGGGAGAACGTGCAAACTCCACATAGACAGTCACCCAATGCCGGAATTGAACCCGGGACCCTGGCACTGTGGGGCAGCAGTGCTAACCATCGTACCACCATGCTGCCGGTTGGCACAAGTAATAGGATACTTCGTATTTTAGCGGCTACTGGAATGCATCTTGTTTCTCATTACCTACCTGCTCAACCCAGAGGTGTGCCATTTCATTTTGACGGAGGACAAGTTTGCCCAGCTGTCTTATGTGAGGCAAATAAAGGAATAGTAACTAGAAGCAGGAGTAGCCATTTGCCCCTTTGAGCCTGCTCCGTCATTCATCTTGATCATGGCTGATCATCAAATTCCATATTCTGATTCCCCCCTTCCCCCCCATATTCCTTGATCCCTTTAGCCCCAAGAGCTATCTCTAATTTATTCTTGAAATCACACAAAGATTTGGCCATATTTGAAAATATGGGCTGTCTTTAAATCTCCTCTATAACATTGGCACTAACTTCTAAATGATCTGATTCTGCTTGGAATAACTGTTATGGGAATCTTATTTTTTTTAATGTGAAACAAGGTATGGTATAAACGTCTGGTACATGTAGGGTTAATGTGGGACTGAGTACACTACCGCCCACATGGTGATGTCAGAAGGCACATGACCCAGAGCTAGGGTCAGTGTACTGTTGAGAGGTGGTGTGTAAAGACCCAGATATGGAGATAGATCCTTGCCTGTACTCTTTACCATACATAGGTATATAGCTGCAAGTAATTTATTAAGACTTGCCGTTAGTATGCAGCAGACTCTGAAGACTTCTTTAGCAGACACATTCTGCATCCAACATCATCTCAACACTAAGTGCGGTTTAGAATTTAATATTCAGCACCACTGAGTTAGTGCGACAACTGAATATGAATAAAATTCCTACAATATTTTGCACTGTATCTTGGTAATGTGACAATAATGAATCAAATCATAGAATCCCTACAATGCAGAATGAGGCCATTTGGCCCATCGAGTCTGCAGCGAGCACAATCCCGCCCAGGCCCTATTCCCATAACCCCATGCATTTACCCTAGCTACTTCCCCTGACACTAAGGGGCAATTTACCATGGCCAGTCCACCTAACCCCGCACATCTTTCAGACTGTGGGAGGAAACCAGGGCACTCAAAGGAAACCCATGCAGACACAGGGACAACATGCAAACTCCACAGAGACAATGACCCAAGCCGGGAATCGAACCTGGGTCCCTGGCGCTGTGAGGCAATAGTGCTAACCACTGTGCCACCATGCCGCCCATAATTACAAACTTAGTTTTCTTAATTGACGTTAAAGTTGCCCTGCTGGGGTTTGAACCTGTGTCCCTGGAGCATTAGCCGGAGTCTCTTGATTACTAGTCCAGTGACAATACCCCCAAATCAAATCCCTGTAACCCCACATATTTACCATGACTAATCTTCACGATAGATCACATTGCAAGCTCTTCCCTCCTTGAGACAAAATAATTTCTTGGTGATGCTGCTCAGCTGATAAATCTTCTGATGTAACTGTTTCCATTTTGTCGTTGTCTTGTGAGAACATTCAGTGGGTCGGGTGGCTCACTTAAGGGTGACAATCCTACTTTACCATTCATACAATAAAGGTGGATCTTCCTTTTCCCACTTTGTTCCACCACAACAGTCACATATGTCCAGTCTACTGCCGATATCACATTCTGGACCTGACTCAGAATTATGATAAGGCTCACTAACGAAAGTTTCCTTCAAGAGTCTTGTCTTTGTCTCTTCCTTGCAGCACTGCTTCTTGCATTCTGTCGCTTTGTGTCAACTTCTCGACTCTTCATCTTCCCTGGCTCCCTGTGCCTCCTGTCACTTTCGCTTACCAAGTGATATGCGCAGTGTCTCAGAACATAACTTACACAAAGCAAATAGAATCTGAGGAATAAAAACAAATCAAATGTGAAAAATGGAGTCATAGAGGTTTACAGCATGGAAACAGGCCCTTCGGCCCAACATGTCCATGCCGCCCTTTTTTTTAAAACCCGTAAACTAATCCCAATTGCCTGCATTTGGCCCATATCCCTCTATACCCACCTTACCCATGTAACTGTCTAAACGCTTTTTAAAAGACAAAATTGTACCCGCCTCTACTACTACCTCGAACAGCTTGTTCCAGACACTCACCACCCACTGTGTGAAAAAATTGCCCCTCTGGACACTTTTGCATCTCTCCCCTCTCACCTTAAACCTATGCCCTCTAGTTTTAGACTCTCCTACCTTTGAGAAAAGATATTGACTATCTAGCTGACCTATGCCCCTCATTATTTTATAGACCTGTGTAAGATCACCCCTCAGCCTCCTATGCTCCAGAGAAAAAAGTCCCAGTCTACCCAGCCTCTCCTTATAACTCAAACCATCAAGTCCCAGTAGCATCCTAGTAAATCTCTTCTGCACTCTTTCTAGTTTAATAATATCCTTTCTATAATAGGGTGACTCAGAACTATACACAGTAGTCCAAGTGTGGCCTTACCAATGTCTTGTACAACTGTAACAAGACATTCCAACTCGTGTATTCAATGTTCTGACCAATGAAACCAAGCATGCTGAACGCCTTCTTCACCACTCTGTCCATCTGTGAATCCACTTTCAAGGAACTATGAACTTGTACCCCTAGATCTCTTTGTTCTGTAACTGAACCCAACGCCCTACCATTAACTGAGTAAGTCCTGCCCTGGTTCAATCTACCAAGATGCATCACCTCGCATTTATCTAAATTAAACTCCATCTGCCATTCGTCAGCCCACTGGCCCAATTGATCAAGATCCCTTTGCAATCCGAGATAACCTTCTTCACTGTCCACTATCATGGATTTATGACATAAATCTGTTGGGTTCTTTTTTGTAACTGTGTTGGTGGTTAGATGTCAACTCTTCCATAACGGGCCTCTTAACCTGAGCCCCAGGACCTTGGAGGAATTTGCCAACAAACAAGTGGATAAGTTGACATTTCACTTTTATATATAGAAATATATTTCTGGGTGGTTTACCAATGAAGGCAATTCATTTTCCTTTTAGTGTGCAATCATGTCCAAATACATTTAGAAAATTAATGGTACACATTGAGTCCTTTTTTTAAAAAAAGGAACACATCCTTAATTAAATCACTCTTTATTCCTATTGATTTGATTTGATTTATTATTATTGTCACATGTATCAACATACAATGAAAAACATTGTTTCTTGTGCGCTATACAGACAAAGCATACCATTCATAGAGAAGGAAATGAGAGAGTGCAGAATGTAGTGTTACAGTCATAGCTAGGATGTAGAGAAAGATAAGAAATTGCATTAAAGCATTGTTAGAGAGCTTAAAAGAGTTAGAATGAAGTTTTAGAAGCACAGAACGAGAGTAAAAGATAGAATTAGAAGGTATGCTGGGCACAGCTTGCAAGAAGTCGCCTCACTCCGGCGCCATCTTGGAATTAGGTATTGCACACGACTTTCACTACTTTGGGGTGATTCTCCCAAAAAAATTCTAAGTTTCAAATTTGCGTAAAAACTGGAGTAAATCCCCCTGCTTTTTTCAGTGAGAGTTTCAAAATGAAACACTCTGTGCACAGCAGAGTGCCCCATCGTGAATCACTCCATTAATCAACGGGTGGGGCCTATTCCCACTGGAGAGGCCGGCAGCATAGCGCTGAGTGGGCCACTGCGCATGCGCCGATCTGTCATAGCAGAGATCATCACATGCCCCCCTGTCTACCAGCCTCCCGATCACTGGCCAGCCCCGCCACCCCCACATTGCCGGCCATGCAAACCCCCACGGCACGATTGCTGGCTCCCCGCACATGTCCGGGCCAGCCTTGACTCACCCGCTCCTCACAGGCCCAATCTCCAGAACCTCCCCGCCCCCGATCCACCAGACTGACCCCCTCCACAGCCCCAATCCCCCCTCCAACAGGCTGCCCCCACCCACCCCGATGACAAGCCCTGATCGCTGGCCTCCCTCCCTCTGTCACTCAGCCCAAAGTGCAGAATGGCAGCAGGACCGCCGCACCCCCCGCACCTCCAGCCCCACCGAACACCCCTGGAGGCCCCTCCCTATCAGGCCCTGCCCCTCATTGGGCCCGTTCCCCTTGGCACTGTCCCATTCCCTATTGGCAGTGCCAAGATACCCCTGGGCATGGTCTCTTTGCCCAAGAGGCAATGCCCAGGGGGCACCCCCCAGCACCCGACCCTCTGGGGGCCTCGTTGGCCTCCCTTCACTCCAGCGTGGTTGGGCCACGAGCTCCCCGAAAATGGGGAGCTATTGTAAAGCCCGCTGGAGTGAACCACTCCTGGCCAGAGGGGGGGGCGAAGGGGAGGGGTAGAGAGGCTAGTGGGCCTGGAGACTTTAGTCCTGGACCCGCTAATGACATTTAAATCCTCCCTAAATGAGGTTCTGCATATAATAGGCAGCTGCACGCCGATTTCTGGCGCAGAGCTGACAGTGTCGGAAATCCAGCGTTGGGCAGCCCGCGAAACGGCCTCTACTTGAGTCTCCCAGCCCACTGCGCTACAAAAGCAATGCAGCGGGATGGGAAAATCACCCACGTTGACTTTTTTGTTGCAATATCTATGTACTGAGAACTATAAACTTTTCAGGGATGAAGAAGGTGGTTGGGCGCTTACGCAAGGCTTCTCCTATTTTGCTTTATCTCGAGTGAAGGGTGATACAGTGGCACAATGGTTAGCACTGCTGCCTCACAGTGCCAGGGGCCCGGGTTCGATTCCCAGCTTGGGTCACCACGCAGAGTCTGCACGTTCTCCCCGTCTCTGCGTGGGTTTCCTCCGGGTGCTCCGGTTTCCTCCCACAGTCCAAAGACCTGCTGGTTAGGTGGATTGGCCATGCTAAATTCTCCCTCAGTGTACCCGAACAGTCGCTGGAGTGTGGTGACTAGGGGGTTTTCACAGTAACTTCATTGCAGTGTTAATGTAAGCCAACTTGTGACACTAATAAATAAACTGTAACCTATGTGGAAACTCTATATCCAAGTCTCTGGCTATGCAACACCAATTAATTTGCTCTGCATCCTTCCATCTCACTGAAATTTATTAATTTCCACAATGTTATCTTTCCGGTTCTTTTTAATTAATTTTCAATGTAAATTTAATGAGCTTACCTCACAAGCATTGATACATCTTAAAGTTACTTACTGTGCTGATTTTTAGCATATCTGCAATTGCTGCAATTCTTGCTGGATTTGTAACCATTCAAAATGAAACAATATTCAACAAATTCTCAGAACCATTCCCTACTGCACCTGCACACATCTATCTTAGTTCAGACTACCTCGGCTATTTAAAATCCCTCATTATTCAAAGTCAGCTATAATTGAAAATCCTTGAAAAAATGTCTTGATGTATTCCGGCAACAGAACTGCAGAATTTTCCAGTCCCACCAACAGTGGGAATTGTGGCGCACTGAGACACCTAATTTGGTGGGAGGCAGAAAAATCTGGGTGGGATTTTCCAGACCGGATACCAGTGGGCATCTTTGTGTGTTAACTGTACTCCAGATTTTCCCATCCTGCCATCCATGAAGTCCTCTGGTGTTGCGGCCAGAAAATGGTAAGGTCAACTTCTTCCATGTCTTTGAGATCAGTACGTGCTGCCTTTGGCTTACGGGGGACTGCACATAATTTCGCTCTTATCGAGTGTCCCTTAGCATAACTTATGCCAAGGCTGCGCAGCGAAAGCAGGTTAAGCGGGTGTAGGAGGGAGTGAACGAACTGAGTCTTCCGAAACCATGTAAAACTTCAACAAAAATGGCTTTATTCAATATGCATGAAGGAGACCAGAACTTGGGGCTGTAACTACAGCTAGCTTCCGAGCTACTCTACTGAGCATTGGTTATTACAGATTCTTATACCCCTTTCTTTACATTACAAAGTATTGCATTCAAATCAAACCATCATATTGCTACTTTGAATTGGCTACATAGAACCATAGAACCATAGAAAATTACAGCTCAGAAACAGGCCTTTTGGCCCTTCTTGTCTGTGCCGAACCATTTTATGCCTAGTCCCACTGACCTGCACTTGGAACATATCCCTCCACACCCCTCTCATCCATGAACCCATCCAAGTTTTTCTTAAATGTTAAAAGTGACCCCACATTTACCACTTTATCCGGCAGCTCATTCCACACTCCCACCACTCTCTGCGTGAAGAAGCCCCCCCTAATATTCCCTTTAAACTTTTCTCCTTTCACCCTTAACCCATGCCCTCTGGTTTTTTTCTCCCCTAGCCTCAGTGGAAAAAGCCTGCTTGCATTCACTCTATCTATACCCATCAAAATCTTATACACCTCCATCAAATCTCCCCTCAATCTTCTACGCTCCAGGGAATAAAGTCCCAACCTATTCAATCTCTCTCTGTAACTCAGCTTCTCAAGTCCCGGTAACATCCTTGTGAACCTTCTCTGCACTCTTTCAATCTTATTTACATCCTTCCTGTAACTAGGTGACCAAAACTGTACACAATACTCCAAATTCGGCCTCAATGCCTTATATAACCTTACCATAACATTCCAACTTTTATACTCGATACTCTGATTTATAAAGGCCAATGTACCAAAGGCACTCTTTACGACCCTATCCACCTGTGACGTCACTTTTAGGGAATTCTGTACCTGTATTCCCAGATCCCTCTGTTCAACTGCACTCTTCAGAGTCCTACCATTTACCCTGTACGTTCTTCTTTGGTTTGTCCCTCCAAAGTGCAATATCTCACACTTGTCTGCGTTAAACTCCATTTGCCATTTTTCAGCCCATTTTTCTAGTTGGTCCAAATCCCTCTGCAAGCTTTGAAAACCTTCCTCACTGTCCACTACACCTCCAATCTTTGTATCATCAGCAAACTTGCTGATCCAATTTACCACATTATCATCCAGATCATTGATATAGATGACAAACAACAATGGACCCAACACCGATCCCTGCGGCACACTACTAGTCACAGGCCTCCACTCAGAGAAACAATCCTCCACAACCACTCTCTGGCTTCTTCCATTGAGCCAGTGTCTTATCCAATTTACTACCTCCCCAAGTTCTGGTTTTGATTACATTATATGGTTCCATTGTCTTGTGTGGTTTAACTTTTAATCATTTTCTGGACATCTCCTGTCTACCTGTTTACAATGTCAAAGCATTGTGTTTGTCAAACTGATTTTGATGGGGTGTAAAATGTCCCATCTGCTGGATACTCAATTAAGTTTTCAGAGGCACAATGGTTCCTCTAGACCTTTTGGAGCATTGATAAGTGATATCAATTCTCATATGGTTGTTGTAACCTTGCAGTGATACCACCTGGGGCGTGACTGTTCTAGTGCTGTCTGAGATGTAGTTATTTGTATTTTGTCCTGTCTGCCTGCAGTGAGTGTGGATACTACAGTCAGGCTGTCTGTTTAACCCTTTCCATTCATTCCTTTCCTGCTGCAGCCCACACTACCTGGGTAGTGCCAGACCTGGTAAGGACGGCAGATTTCCTTCCTTAAAGGACATCAGTGAACCAAATGGGTTTTTCCGACAATCAACAATGGTTTCATGGTCATCAGTAGATCCTTAATTCCAGATTTTATTTTATTGAATTTAAATTCCACCATCTGCCGTGGTGGGATTTGAACCCGGGTCCCCAGAACATTAGCTGAGTTTCTGGATTAATAGTCTAGTGATAATGCCATTGGGCATTAATGCATGTTCCTGACCTGCAAATAAATGGCAATGCCATTTACGGCACCAAGCAGCTGGCAAACTGACCTGCCATTAACCTGTCATCAGGAGAATTACCACGGGTTTTTACGTCAGCGGCTTTCCGACTTTTTGGCTCTCGCTCACTCCCACCTGCTGCTCAGCATGCCATGAGTGGCATGGGAGAATTCTACCCATCGAGCCATAGCCTGCGCAGAAGGAGACCATTCAGCCCAACGATTCTGTGCCTGTTGGGGTGGAGCGGGGGGCGGGGGGGGGAGGGGCGGGGGGGGGAGGGGCAGGGTGGGGGCAGGGTGGGGGAGGGAGGGGGAGGGAGAGGGAGAGGGGGGGAGGGGGTGGGAGAGGGGGGGGAGAGGGTGGGAGAGGGGAGGAGAGGGGGGGAGAGGGGGGGAGAGGCGGGGAGAGGGGGAATCCAGTCAGTGCAATTCCCGTGTTCCATCCCTGTAATCTGGCAACATAATTTCCTTCAAATGCCAGTCTAATTTATAAATCATTGATGGTCTCTGCTTCCATCACCCGAAAATAAAGAGAAAACCTTTTAAAACTTATTTAAAGAAGAATGTTCATCTTTTTCTGATCATTATAGAGAAATTTGACCGTCTGCTAATGTAAGATTAGCTTTTCAGGTCCAGTGAGGGTGCTTAGCAGTAACTGTGATGTTAGTCTATTCAACAAGATGTCATTTTAAAGTTTATTTATTATGTCACAAGTAGACCTCCATTACACTGCAATGAAGTTACTGTGAAAATCCCCTAGTCGTCACACTCCGGCGCCTGTTCGGAACACTGAGGGAGAATTTAGCATGGCCAATGCATCTAACCCGCACATCTTTGGAGTGTGCGAGGAAACCGGAACACCCAGAGGAAGCCCACACAGACATGGGGAGAACGTGCAGACTCCGCACAGACAGTGGCCCAAGCAGTGAATTGAACCCGGGTCCCTGGTGCTGTGAGGGAACAGTGCTCGCCATTGTGCTGCCCCGTGTCTACCTTCTATCTATCCTTTGACATACTTGTCAATCAACTGCTCAGCAAAAAACACAGTAAACGTTGACTCAAATCAGTGAAAATATTCTGTCAGTGCCGAGGAATAGCTGCCTCGAGGGCTTCGAGTGCAGTACGTGGGTTAATTAATGAACAAATCTCTGACCTGTTATCACAGCTGCTTCAGATCCAGCCCATACATCAGCAGAACCTTTGGGAATTCTGACAGGAAGATCCTTCAGTGGAAATTTTGCAGCTAAGTGAACTAAAATATCATTCATTAACTTATTGTCCTGTACGATTTCCACCACTTTCGTGAGGTAACAGAACCTGTAAAATGCCCGCTCCCATGTTATCAATGAGGGTCAAGGAGGCTCAATATGATTTATACGTGTAAACTTGTGAGAAAAGTAGAAATGGAGCAATGGATATGAAATAAGCTGAATGTTCCACAAGAATGAAGAAACAAAAAATAATATGCTGCAAATTTCAGCGGATTAATTACAGAGCAATGTTGCAGCTGATATCTTGACATACACAGAACGTTACCACATCCCAGAGTCTTTTCATTAAACAATCAACAAACTTGGAACTCTGCAGTCACGTTGCTTGTATCCGGCTTTAATAGTCAGACAGCTGGCTGTATGGGATGGAAATTCTGTTAGATCAAACAAGGAGGTCACAAAATCCGAGCGAGGCAGGTGCGTTGTCAAAAGATTGCTCAACATGACTTGTTTGTAAGTGAATGCATGCAGACAATTTGTGAAAAATACAGATCTCAAAGAGAAGACAATCTTAAACTCGACTGTCCCTGCGGCAAGTACGTTGCCTCAACAGATTAGAGGATGCAACTGTTGCTCCATAACTTCCTCAGAGTGGCAATCAGTGGCAGATTGTCACTCTGTAATGACTTACCTGCACTTAAAGCCTGGCTTGCCTGTCCTTCCTGACTCAGGCCAGGTGACTTTCAAGAACAGAAGCAAATTCCTGGCTCCAGCAGCCTTGAGTGACTGCGTGGAATTTGGACGTTCTCCCCGTGTCTGCATGGGTCTCCTCCGGGTGCTCTGTTTTCCTCCCACAGTCCGAAAGACATGCCGACTAGGTAGATTGGCCCTGATAAATTCTCCCTTAGTGTCCAAAGATGTGTAGTTAGATGGATTAACCATAGTATGAAGGGGGTAGGGTGGGGTAGAGGGCCTGGATAAGTCTATGTCAGGGAGTCGGTGCAGCATTGATGGGCCAAATGGTCTCCTTCTGCACTGTAGGAATTCTATGATGGTGTAAAAGGAACAAGCTAAAGAACGCGATCAGGGTGGATTTTAAAAATTCATTCATGGGACATGGGCGTCGCTGGCTGGCCAGCATTTATTGCCCATCCCTAATTGCCCGAGGGCAGTTGAGAGTCAACCACATTGCTGTGGCTCTGGCGTCACATGTAGGCCAGACAGGGTAAGGACGGCAGATTTCCTTCCCGAGAGGGCATTAGTGAACCAGATGGGTAAGGAATGTCACGGGGAAGGAGTGGGGTGTTTGGGTAGGGGTGGGGGGGGTTATGTTATGAATTCTAATTGTTTTATTTGTGCCATTATTATAATTTGGCATCTAACACCATGATGATTTTTTAGTAAATCAATTATCCATCTATCTTAGTGCACCCATGGGTGAAACAGGTATTGTGTGGCCTCTCAACCATTGTCACCAGTAAGCTATAATGGCCCTGTACAGAAAAAGATCAGATTTCCTGCAATGATTTTGCTCATGTTCCCCAATCACTCAGATAATCTACACAACGAACTAGAATGTTACCGAAATGTCCCAAGTTCAACCCTGGGCTGTACTGACCCCCAACAAATTCCAGACCCATTGCTCACTCCTTCGCCCCTCTGGTCTCCTCAATGGATTGATTCTTACCCCTGGTCTATCCTTTTGTTATGATCCCAGCTGCTAATGCTGGTCAGATCTCAAACTAAGACCTTGCTTGGTAGATCCTAAATTTTGTTTTTAGAAATTGTGGATGTAAGTTACTGAACAAATTCACAGGAGTCTGCTGATGAACTTTTAATAGAAAGGTTAAAATATTTACGAAAAAACAAGAAAAATAAACCAAATTACACCAGACAAAAAGGTTGGAAAGATCTCACTACAAATACAAGTCGATGGTTCAAATCCCCACTATTCCTTTATCCCAGCAATATCTTTACAGGCACATAAACCAGTGAAGATTTGGTGAGGCACTCTTAGTGAGGCAATGGCAATGTAGTAATCCAGAGACCTAGGGTGATGCTCTGAGGACCCGGGTTCAAATCCCACCATGGCAGACGGTGAAATTTGAATTCAATAAAAAAAAATCTGGAATTAAGGATCTACTGATGACCATGAAACCATTGTTGATTGTCGTAAAAACCCATCTGGTTCATTAATATCCTTTAGGGAAGGAAATCTGCCGTCCTTATTTGGTCTGGCCTACATGTGACTCCAGAGCCACAGCAATGTGGTTGACTCTCAAATGCCCTCTGAATTGGAGGGCAGTTGGGGATGGGCAGTAAAATGCTGGCCCAGCCAGTGATGCCCACACCCTGTGAACAAATGAAAAGAAAACTAGCTTGACACAAAGGCTTCTCGCTTGGGGCTGACATTGTTTCAAAAGTCTTCTTCTGGTGAATTCCTTAGCATTCACTCAATGCTTCTCACCCAACTCGTATCTCCCCCGAGACACCCAAACACGGCATTCTAAACCCACTGTTTCTTCAATAACAGAGAAAACAAATCTGCTTCCTAAACTCAGCCTTCCAGTGGCACCTCTGTTAAACTGATCACTTTACTGAGTCATCAAATCATAGAATCATACAGCGCAGAAGAGGTCCTTCGGAACATTGAGTCTGCACTGACACATGAGACACACCTGAACTCCCACTTAATCCGTAGAGCCACAGAGTCATAGAGGTTTACAGCATGGAAACAGGCCCTTCGGCCCAACTTGTCCATGCCACCCTTTTTTTTAACCTTTTGAATGGGTATCCCTCTATATCCATCTTATCCATGTAACTGTCTAAACGCTTTTTAAAAGACAAAATTTGTCATGCGTCAGCACTTGGCCCATTGCCCTGAATGTTATGACGTGTCAAGTGCTCATCCAGGTACTTTTTAAAGGATGTGATGCAACCCGCCCCCACCACCCTCCCAGGCAGTGCTGTAACTGGCTGTCCAGTTAACCCCTGTTGTACCAGCCTTGCTGTATCTTTCTTCTCAGAGGACTTAAGATCCCTGTCTTCTCTCTCTGACACACACTCTGAACCCCCCCCCCTCACCCCCTCAGCTCCTGTATTTTCTGCGTCTGTGTCACTGGATCGCTGTTAAGATTGAAAAAACTGGTGTTGTTTTCCCTGGAAAGACGGAGGCTGAGGGGCATTATAAAATTATGAGAGCTATAGATAGGGTCAACAGTTGGAAGCTTTTTCCCAGGGCAGAAATGACAATTACAAGGGGGCACAAGTTCAAGATAAGAGGAGAAAGGTTCAGTGGAGATGAGCGGGGGAAGTTTTTTACACAGTGGGTGGTGGGGGCCTGGAATGCACTGCCAAGTGAGGTGGTTGAGGCAGATACATTAGTGACATTTAAGACTTATCTTCATCGGCATATGAACAAATGGAGAATAGAAGGATATAGGCGGTTGGTCTAGATAGATAGATGTGATTGTCTCAGGCTCGGAAGGCCGGAGGGCCTGTTCCCGTGTTGTCCTGTTCTTTGTTCTTTGTTCATCAGGCAACAGTAAAGCTTTTCTACTGTTTGCACACCCCCCCCCCCGAGAATCATTGAACTTTCAACCATTTTTGACCCCTCGCTTTAACAGTATGGGTTGTAAGACCTCATTAAAAATGTCGGTATACAAACACAAAAGACTTGAAAACTTTATATTACAAATCTATCCAGACTCTCAGGAACCAAGATTCATACGCAAAACCGAAATGAAACTGAAGTCATTTTTACCTCTCTTAACACACAAATATGTGGATTTCCTCCGGGTGCTCCGGTTTCCTCCCACAGTCCAAAGATGTGCGGGTTAGGTTGATTGGCCATGCTAAAATTGCCCCTTAGTGTCCTGAGATGTGTAGGTTAGAGGGATTAGCGGGTAAATATGTAGGGATATAGGGATAGGGCCTGGGTGGGATTGTGGTCGGTGCAGACTCGATGGGCCAAATGGCCTCTTTCTGCACTGTAGGGTTTCTATGATTTCTATAAATATATATACAGTATATATTATATATATAAATTTAACTTAAAATTCGGTATTTTGCATAATGATTTGTCTTAACTGATTCAGCTCCTCAGATGAGCCACCAGATATTCTGCTCTCCAGCAACCAACCCCTATCCTCCTGTGTACACTCACTGTGCACAGGGCGGCACGGTGGCACAATGGTTAGCATTGCTGCCTCACAGTGCCAGGGATCTGGGTTCGAATCCTGGCTTGGGTTACTGTCTGTGCAAAGTCTGCACGTTCTCCCGGTATCTATATGGGTTTCCTCCGGGTGCTCCGGTTTCCTCTCCCAGTCCGAAAGGCATGCTGATTAGGTGCATTGGCCGTGTTAAATTCTCCCTCAGTGTACCCGGACAGACGCCGGAGTGTGGCAACTCGGGGATTTTCACAGTAACTTAATTGCAGTGTTAATGTGAGCCTACTTGTGACACTAATAAATAAAGTTTAACTTTAAATGGTTTTAGTTTCTTGCTGGAGCAGGTTTAATTCATGTCCTTCTCCCCTTGAAAAATCACCCCCCACTGAGTCTTCTTGTCATTCACCATTCAATTTCCTGAGAGGAATTGCTGTTTTGTACCTTGTCAATGAAGGTGTTTGAGTGTGTTTTGTTTCTGATCGATGGGAATGCTGAGACCTGTGACCAGGTTCGCAGCCACTGCTTTTTATTCCAGCACATTGCTCACTCATCGGCTTTGAAAAACAACCTTTGAAACGTCACGGTGAAATATGCTGCCTATTGTCGTCTATTTATCAGCCCTAACAAACCTGAGGCAAACTACGTCCTGCTGAGTATTACCAACAACTCTCTGCGTTATGGAAAAAAAAATTAGCAGCTATAATGCCAAACAGCCTAACTCGTTAGAAGGTGAAGGAAAATCATTTACCCAATTTTAATTCATCCATCAATAGAAACTCAGCTTCCTTCAATAAGGAAAAGGGAGGTCTTTGTTCTAATTCTTTCCTGGGATGTAGGTACTGCTGGATAAGCCAGCATTTGTTGTCCATTTCTAATTGTACTTAAGCAGGCGGTGGTGAGCTGTCTTCTTTGATAATAGGAGCAGGAGAAGGCCATTCGGCCCTTCGAGCCTGCTCCGCCATTCATTGCGATCGTAGCCGTTCATCAAATTCAATAGCCTGATCCCTGGCACAGTGGTTAGCACTGCTGCCTCACAGCACCAGGGACCCGGGTTCGATTCCCGGCTTGGGTCACTGTCTGTGTGGAGTCTGCATGTACTCCCTGTGTCTGCGTGGGTTTCCTCCGGGTGCTCCGGTTTCCTCCCACAGTCCGAAAGGCATGCTGGTTAGGTGGATTGGCCGTGCTAAATTCTCCCTCAGTGTACCCGAACAGTCGCGGAGTGTGACGACTAGGGGATTTTCATAGTAACTTCATTACAGTGTTAATATAAGCGTAGTTGTGACACTAATAAATAAACCTAAATCCTTTGATCCCCTTCGCCTCAAGTGCCACATCTAATTGCTTATTGAAAACATTCACTGTTTTGGCCTCAATTACTTTCTGTGGTAGCGAATTCCATCAGCTGACCACTCTTTGGGTGAAGAAAATTCTCCTCATCTCTGTCCTAAACTTGAAGTCTACCCTGTATCCTCAGACCCCTGTTCTAGACACCCCCACCAACGGGAACATCCTTCTTGCATCTATCCGTGCATCTTTAACCACTGCAGTCTGCGTTTTGTAGGTACACCCGCAGTGCTGTTAGGAAGGGACTTCCAGGATTTTGACCCAGGTGTTCTGTCAGCACCATGTGCACTGTCCTGCCTCTGAGCCAGATGTTTCAGATTTGAGTCCCAATTCAAGGTTCGGTGACCATCGAAAGTGCATTCATAACACGGCCAAACAGATTAGTTATCAAACTGCAAGTCCTTCCAGCATGCCTGTGGTTAGAGTAGGAGATACTCCTGATCTTAATGCAGATTGATACATCTCAATCGACAGCCTCTGGTTTCAATCTAGCAACCTGTTCCAGGAAGAACAACCTACATAAAAGATGCAAGCATGTGATTTGCATCTCAAGATATGGGAAGTCTTCTATATTCCCTCATTGTTGTATCATGATGAATTACAAATGATCCCAATCATTTTGTTCTTATTTCACAGATTCAAACTGGTACAGGATAATTTTAGTACCAAAATCAGACTGTTCTTTTCCAAATAGAGTCCATGAAGCTTGGTTTGGCTCCTGCTCCCATTTTTCAGATAGAGAGTGCTGATAATGATTCCATTGTAGTTTTTTTTATTCATTCATGGGACATGGGCATCGTTGGCTGGCCAGCATTTATTGCCCATCCCTAGTTGCCCAAGGGCAGTTGAGAGTCAACCACATTGCTGTGGCTCTGGGGTCACAAGTAGGCCAGACCGGGTAAGGGCAGCAGATTTCCTTCCATCAAGGATATCAGTGAACCAGATGAGTTTTTCCGACAATCAACAATGGTTTCATGGTCATCAGTAGATTCTTAATCCCAGATTTTTTAAAATTGTATTCAAATTCCACTAGCTGCTGTGGCGGGATTCAAACCTGGACCCCAGAACATTAGCTGAGTATGTGGATTAATAGTCTGGCGATAATACCATTAGGCCATCGCCTTCCCAAGGGTCACGTGACCTGATGGATCATCCCGGCAGGAAGCTGAACCAATTGGCAGGAGGGCATGGACCATGGGTCAAGGAGAGACTCGCTGTTGGAGTTGAGCAGAGCAGTTGCATTGTAATCTGGTCTGACATTGCTGTGTATATATTATTGTTCATTAAAGCTCTTTATTATTTAATGTTACATTGAATCGCCCTCGATCTATTACAGGGATGGTAATGAGGACCGCACCAATCTCAGAG
This sequence comes from Mustelus asterias, assembly GCF_964213995.1. Classification (NCBI taxonomy): domain Eukaryota; kingdom Metazoa; phylum Chordata; class Chondrichthyes; order Carcharhiniformes; family Triakidae; genus Mustelus; species Mustelus asterias. The sequence goes on from NC_135809.1 coordinate 129,060,796, forward strand.
CGAGTAAAAGGATAAATCAAGGTGAGTTATTCTAGAATGATATTAAAAACTGTATGTTTTACAACATTTTCAACTGCATCAAATACCTATTACTAATAAACGATACAAGTGATTTGCTGCAAAGTCTTGAAGCAGTTAATTAGAAATCACTGAGCTTTAATGTGTGGCTTTTGGCAGGATTTACTTTCCAGCAAAATTAAAAATAATTGCTCAAGTATTGTAATTGCCATTTAAGATGATGGTTGAAGAATAAATTAAACATAAGCATTTTTTTTTCAATATCATCTAAATGATTAAGTAAAGTTTTTTAAAGTTAAAGTTTATTTATTAGTGTCACAAATAGGCTTGCATTAACACTGCAATGAAATTACTGTGAAAATCCCCCAGTCACCACACTCTCGCTCCTGTTCGGGTTACACTGAGGGAGAATTTAGCATGGCCAATGCACCTAACTCAGGTTGGACTGGGCAGGGGAGTGGAGATGGGGGGATGAGCTTCCGATGGGCACAAGGAGCCACAAAAGAGGGATTCCTCCTTCCAACTATGACAGGTCACCAGCCCGAGTGCTGAGAGGCTGCATGCTAAGCGTTAGCGTTAGTGTTAGGGAGGTAGAATAGCGCCTATGGAATGGTGTCCAATTTTATACAACCCCCACACCTGCCCACCTGCCCACCTGCCCCTGGAGTCTGTCAAATCCAGGCCATTATTTTCAATATGGACACAGTAGTGGGCAGCCAAGAATGGCCCCTCATTCCCCAGACATCACCAATGTCAACCAAATGGAAGAATCTTCCCCAGACTCCACATTTCTTCCAAATTCCAATGAAATTTGTCTGAATGTGATTCGCTGTGGTTGGAACCAAGACCCAGCTTTCCTGTTTTCCACAATGGAACTTTAATCAGATTTCTATTGGATGTTCAATTAGCTACAATGTGCAGTTCAGACATCGTTAGCACTGCTCCTCACAGCGCTGGGGACCCGGGTTCGATTCCTGGCTTGGGTCACTGTCTGTGCAGAGTCTGCACATTCTCTCCGTGTCTGCATGGGTTTCCTCCGGGTGCTCCGGTTTCTTCCCACAGTCTGAAAGACGTGTTGGTTAGGCACATTGGCTATGTTAAATTCTCTATCAGTGTACCTGAACAGGCGCCGGAGTGTGGCAACTGGGGGATTGTCACAGTAACTTCACTGCAGTGTTAATGCAAGCCTACTTGTGTCACTAATAAGTAAACTTTAAAACTTTAAAATCTGACCCCCCTCTCATCTAACTGACTGAGGCAATAACACCCCCATTTATATGATTTGATGTATTATTGTCACATGTATTAACATACAGTGAAAAGTATTGTTCCTTGCGCACTATACAGACAAAGCATATTGTTCATAGAGAAAACAGGGGAGAGTGGAGAATGTGGTGTTACAGTCATAGCTAGGGTGTAGAGAAAGGTCAACTTAATGCAAGGCAGGTCCATTCTAAAGTCTGATGGCAGCAGGGAAGAAACTGTTTTTGAGTTGGTTGATACGGGTTCTCAAACTTTTGTGTCTTTTTCCTGACAGAAGAAGTTGGAAGAAAATTTGTCCGGGGTGCGTGGGGTCCTTGATTATGCTGGCTGCTTTTCCAAGGCAGCGGGAAGGTGCATTGGCCATGCTAAATTCTCCCTCAGTGTACCTGAACAGGCGCTGGACTGAGGCGACTGGGGGATTTTCGCAGGAACTTCACTGCAGTGTTAATGTAAGCCTACTTGTGACTAATAAATAAACTTTAAAACTTTCACCTCAGGAAGATTCAAGGCTGATTACTGAGATCTGCAGCAACCTTATTTAATTCTTGACAGGGGGGGTTTGGTTTTCAATGAGTTAAATCCACTCTTTTTTATATTTCCACAGTAACAAAATGGAAAGCTGAGATGGATGGGATACTGCTGGAAGGCTCGAACACAGTTAGAGAGTTTAATATATTAAATTGCAAAAGCAAGATTTAAATTATTTATACGTAGTTATTCAAACTCCAGTTGTACTTTACCACAATCTCAGCCAACGTTTAATTTAACTTTGGAAATGCAGACAGTCCCCTCTCCTGCAGAATTCTGATTTGTGTTTTCTAGCTATCGAGTGTGTCAAACAAACTCAATGTTTTGCTCGATTGAGTAAGAGGTCTCACAACAGCAGGTTAAAGTCCAACAGGGTTATTTGGTAGCACGAGCTTTCGGAGCGCTGCTGCTTCGTCGGAGCAATGCTCCAAAAGCTCGTGCTATCAAATAAACCTGTTGGACTTTAACCTGGTGTTGTGAGACTTCTTACTGTGCCCACCCCAGTCCAACACCGGCATCTCCACATCATTCCTCGATTGAATATAGTCTTCACGCCATTTTTCATTCATCAAGATTTTAAGTTCTAGAATCAACTATTGCTTTTTTTGAACTCCGCGTTAATTTACAGATAAGCGTCTCAGACTTGTGCAGACCTCTCTGAATCTGGCTATGCTAATCAACTCAACATGTTAAACAAAACTCCGTTTTGATTTATTATCAAATGCCCTTGGATCCCTGCCAGTGGCTCATTAAACTAGTTAGTCACATTAAACCGGGCACTTTTACTGAGTGACTCATAACCCCGCACAAATCCTCATTCACCTTTGCCACTTGAAGCGGCTCCCTGTGTACATTTGTCAAGCAAACATTTTCTCTCATCAACATGTTTTATTTCCCCTGTTTTCATCAGCTGGGTAAACCACTTTCCTCACCCTCTCTGTGAGGAAAACACTAACTGCAGAAAAAAAACAATCGCATCAGGAATTTGCCGAAGGATTTTTTCCATTATTAAAGTTGCATTTTCTCTGACAAAATGCATCCTACATTAGCTATAGAAGTGGTTGAATAAACTGGGATTGTTGTCCCTGGAAAGATGGAGGCTGAGGGGCAATCTAATGGAAGTTCATAAAACTATGAGGGGCATAGATAAGGTGAACAGTTGGAAGGTTTTTCTCCCGGCAGAAATGACAATTACAAAGGGGCACAAGTTCAAGTTCAGATGGGATAGATACAGTGGAGATGTGTGGGGCAAGTTTTTTACACTGAGGGTGGTGGGGGCCTGGAATGCACTGCCAAGTGAGGTGGTTGAGGTAAACGCGTTAGCAACATTTAAGACTTATCTGGATAGACACATGAACACATGGGGTGTAGAGGGATACAGGCGGTTGGTCTTGGTAGAACAGTGTGATCGGTGCAGGCCTGGAGGGCCAAAGGATCTGTTCCTGTGCTGTACTGTTCTTTGTTCCTGGTTCTTTGCACAAACAGACAACTGTTTTAAAAAAAAACATTTTTTTAAATATACATTCAAGATATCCCGAGAGAACCCTCCTGGGTGGCACAGTGGCACAATGGTTAGCACTGCTGCCTCACAGCGCCAGGGAAATGAGTTCAATTCCAGTCTTGGGTCACTGTCTGTGTGGAGTTTGCTCATTCTTCCTGTGTCTGCGTGGGTTTCCTCCGGGTGCTCCGGTTTCCTCCCACAGTCCAAAGATGTACAGGTTAGATGGATTGGCTACGGTAAATTGTCTCTTAGTATCCAACAATGTAGATTAGTGGGTAAATATGTGGGGTTACAGGGATAGGGCTTGGAAAGGATGCTCTGCTGTTGGTGCAGACTTGATGGGCCGAATGGCCTCCTGTAGGGTCTCTATGACAGTACTGTTTCCCGTCAAATATTTTTGCTGACATTGCTCCAAGTGTTGTAGACAATCATGGTGTTCAGTAGATGGTGCTTTGTCTTTTTACTCTGCCTATTACCATTCAGTTTTCTGCTCTTCATCATCCCTGTCCTTCACACTATTCTGGACCTTTCCGTTTATTCCTCCTGCCCGCTTCACCTCTTCCAGAAAACTTTTACATTTTTATTTGTCTTCAGTTCTGATGAAAGACCATTGACCTGAAACATTGGTCCAGATCACTCAGTCTCCAATGACCCATAGACCAGATGTACCCTCCCCTAGCCTCCAACTCCCCAAGATGTGCCATGGGACCCCTCAGATATCCCGATGTGGGAATTGCCCAACAAGTTTGAACTCCTGATGGGCGATTTGAACTCATTTCCCCAGAGTGCGAGCCTCTGGATTACAAGTTCAGTGACATCAGCATCTTCCCCTCAATGGTCTCAATTTCTGCAACCTTGAGGGGAAGAGATTCCTATTTTTTTTCTATACTTTGTGTGAAATGAGAGAACGATTGCAGTCAGCATTGATGCCAGACAAGAGAAGAATACATTGCCAGCAGAATCACATTCAATACTATTCAATCGTACAGAGGCACATGCCCAGATTACCAGTTAACTGCTGTGCATGACATAAAAGATGAATAAAATCTGTAATCAGGCAATGTCGATTGAATTGATGAAAGGATATCATTGAGTTACTCATCATTCCAAATGAAGAGTTGTACAGATACACATTATTCAACTAAATGCTCAATTCACTGCTTGAATAATAGCTTCCCTGGTGTTAGAATTACTGAACATTTTGGTAAACCCAACACATCAAAAAACAGAGCTCAGAAAAAAAATGCGACAGGAAATTACTGACAACGCGAAACTGACTCTTCCCTGAACGTCACCTGAATGATTCCTCATTCAATCAGTCATTCAGATTTCCCACTTGCTATATATAAGTGCTACATTGAATTGAGTTACCTCGTCACGCCAGAACTTATGCTGCAATCGGTGTTTGCTTTCCTCAATTATCTCCGCTCCACATGCTGTAGAACACTGTAAAAAGTAAGCAACTATTGTTAACATGTCATAAAACAGCTGCTATAAACAAAACACAGACAACTGTGGGGAATTTAACAAAAGATCATCATCAAGCATCAACTGTGACTCAGTTATGTACAAACGTATATTCCGAACATATGAATGAAGAGCAGGCGTAGGCCATTCGGCCCCAAGAGCCTGCTCCACCATTCAATAAGATGATGTCTGATCTGACTGTGCCTCAACTCCACATTTAGGAACCTTCACTGACTCAATAACCTTTGACTCTCTTGTTAGTCAAGAACATCTACCTCTGTAGGTAAATATGAGGTCATCCATTTTGGTAGAAATAATAGCAAAATGAACTATTATCTTAATGGTTAAAAAAAATTGCAGCATGCTGCTGTGCAGAGGGACCTGGGTGTCCTTGTGCATGAATTTCAAAAAGTTGGTTTGCAGGTGCAGCAGGTAATTAAGAAGGCAAATGGAGTTTTGTCCTTCATTGCTAGAGGGATGGAGTTTAAAAACAGCGAGGTTATGTTGCAGCTGTATAAGTGAGGTCACCCCAGGAGTGCTGTGTACAGTTTTGGTCTCCTTACTTAAGAAATGATATACTGGCACTGGAGGGGGTGCAGAGGAGATTCACTAGGTTGATTCTGGAGTTAAGAGGGTTGGCTTATGAGGAGAGACTGAGTAGACTGGGTCTATACTCATTGGAATATAAAAGAATGAGGGGGGGAACTTATTGAAACATATAAAATCATGAAGGGAATAGATAAGGTAGAAGCAGGGAGGTTGTTTCCAATGGTGGGTGAAACATGAACTAGGGGACTTAGCCTCAAAATAAGGGGGAGCTGATTTAGGACTGAGTTGAGGAGGAACTTCTTCACACAAAGGGTTGTGAATCTGTGGAATTCCCTGCCCGGTGAAGCAGTTGAGGCTACCTCATTGAATGTTTTTAAGGCAAGGATAGATACATTTTTGAATAGCGAAGGAATTAATTGTTATGGTGAGGGGGTGAATAACTGAGCCCCCCTACCTCAACTCCCAGACGCACTGCGAAGTGCCTCACCACTGGCCCCCATTGGAATGTTCCAGTACCATCGAAGTCAATGGCAATTTGAAGGTCATGTCTACCCACTGCCGCTGGGCAACCCGGTGGGATCGGAAGATCCTGCCGGCGGGAAGGGCTGGAAAATCCCATCCCGAATAACTGAATTTCCCGAGGTTCCTTCCTGGATTTCAGAACTTATTCCCCTCCAATATTCAAAATATGAGATTCTTGCTGAGTGCAGTTTAGTTTAACGGTGACTGTCGAGACGCTTTTGTCTCCTCGGTGTTTATTTTGGAAAGCATAATTTCTAGTTTAAACAGAAGCCAGTTCCAGATAACCTGGTGTTAAAAAACACAAGCATGATTTAAACATTCTGCCGGCGATGTCAAGAAGATAAAAGCACAGAAACATCAGGTTCTCTCGCTGACGTTTCATCAATTCAGTGATTCGTTACATAGAAGAAAACATTTCTACGGTTAAAAATGCAACGTTATCTTAATGAATGAAGTCATGGCTCTATATCAGAAATTATTCCAGACTCAGCAGGTTTAATTACTCTGTGAATGGAGGTGGATTTCCCGTGGAAAATTAATCAGATTCCCAACTCCCTGTGTGGAGAAGCACTTTTACAGAGCTAATTTTTGGGAGATTGAGCCACTACATGTCAGAGTACTATTTGATCTAGAAACCCTACAGTGCAGAAGGAGACCACTCAGCCCATCGAGTCTGTACCGACCACAATCCCACCCAAGCCCTATCCCCGTAACCCCACATATTTACTCCACTAATCCCCCTAACCTATGCATCCTGGGACACTAAGGGGCAATTTAGCACGGCCAATGCACCCAACCCGCACATCTTTGGACTGTGGGAGGAAACCAGAGCACCCGGAGGAAACCCACACACACACGGGGAGAACGTGCAAACTCCGACAGTGACCCGAGGCCGGGAATCAAACCCGGGTCCCTGGAGCTGTGAGACAGCAGTACTAACCACTGTGGCACTGTGTCCCTTCTCCAGATATAGTTCTCCATAGGAAGCTCAATATTGCTGAAGTCACCCGCACACCTCTATTTTCTGAATCCATGACACATTATTATTTTTTAAAAATAATAATTTCAGTGATTTAGGCTCTCGCTGGCTTACCAATTATACAAATTACCAAAAGTACTACTTACCAATTGTCAGCCTAAGCTTGGATATTGTTCAGATCTTGCTGCATTTGGACATGGACCACTTCATATCTGAGGAGTTGCAAATGGTGCGGAACATCATGCAATCATCAACGAATATCCCTACCTCTGATTTATGAAGATGGCATGGCCTAGGACATCCGCCTGAGGAACTCCTGCAGTGATGTCCTGAAGCTGACTGACCCACAAAAACCACAACCATCTTCCTTTGTGTCAGAGAGGACTCCAACCAGCAGTGAGTTTCACCTTGGATTCCAAATGTCTCCAGGTTTGTTAGGGTTCCTTGATGTCACACTTATTTATTGTCCATCCTTAATTTCCCTTGAGAAGGTGGCGGTGAGCTGCCTTCTTGAACCACTACATTCCAGGTGGCGTAGGTACACCCACAGTGTTAGGGAAGGAATTCCAGGATTTTGATCCACTGACAGTGAAGGAACAGCCAATATATTTCCAAGTCAGGATGGTGAGTGACTTGGAGGGGAACCCCAGGTGGTGGTGTTCCTAGGTATCCACTGCTCTTGTTCTTCTAGATGTTAGTGGTCATGGGTTTGGAAGGTGCCGTCTAAGAAACCTTGGTGAGTTCCTGCAGTGCATCTTGTAGATGGTACACACTGTGCTTTAGTGGTGAAGAAATTGAATATTTACAGTAAGTAGCCTCACAACACCAGGTTAATGTCCAACAGGTTTATTTGACAGCACAAGCTTTCGGAGCGCCACTCCTTCATCAGGCGAGTACCCTGGGCACTCACCTGATGAAGGAGCAGTGCCCCGAAAGCTCGTGCTACCAGATAAACCTGTTGGACTTTAACCTGGTGTTGTGAGACTACTTACTGTGCCTACCCCAGTCCAACGCCGGCAACTCCACATCATGAAGTGGATATTTGTGGAAGGAATGTCAGTCAAATGGGCTGCTTTGTCTTGGATGGTGTCAGGCTTCTTGAGTATTGTTGGAGCTGCACGCATCCAGGCAAAGAGGGAGCATTCCACCACACTCCTGACTTGTGCCTTGTAGATGGACAGGTTTTAGGGAGTTAGGATGTGAGTTACTTGTTGCAGGATTCCTAGCCTCTAACCTGCTCTTGTAGCCATAGTATTTATATGGCTAGTCCAGTTGAGTTTCTGGCCCCAGGATGTTGATAGTGGGGCATTAGTAATGGCAATGCCATAGAAGGTCAAGTCACAATTATTAGAACCTCTCTTGTTGAAGATGATTATTGCCTGGCATTTGTGTAATGTAAGTACTACTTACCAATTGTCAGCCTAAGCCTGGATATTGTTCAGATCTTGCTGCATTTGGACATGGACCACTTCAGTATCTGAGGAGTCGCAAATGGTGCGGAACATCATGCAATCATCAACGAATATCCCCACCTCTGACCTTATGAAGATGGTGGGGCCTAGGACACCCTCCTGAGGAACTCCTGCAGTGATGTCCTGGAGCTGACTGACCCACAACAACCACAACCATCTTCCTTTGTGTCAGAGAGGACTCCAACCAGCAGTGAGTTTCACCTTGGATTCCAAATGTCTCGAGGCTTGGTAGAGTTCCTTGATGTCACACTCAGTCAGATGATATCAAGGTCAGTCACTCTCACCTCACCTCTGGAGTTAATGTTTGAATCAAGACTGTAATGGGGTCAGGAGCTGAGTGAGCAAAACCCAAACTGAGTGTCAGTGAGTGACTTATTGCTGAGCAAGCGCCACTTGATTGCACCGCTGATGATGCCTTCCATCACTTTATTGATGATTGAGAGTAGGCTAATGGGGCGGTAATTGGCTGAATTGGATTTGTCCTAACTTTTGAATACAGATCACACTGGAGCAAGTTTTGCATTGCCGGCTAGATGCCAGTGTTGTAGCTGTAGCGGAACAGCTTGGCCAGGGACGTTCTGGAGCATGAATGTTCAGTACCATTGCTGGAATATTGTCAGGGCCCATAATCTTTGCAGTATCCAGTGCCTTCAACCGTTTCTTGCTATCACGTGAGTGGATTGAATTGAATTCACTCACGTGAATCGAATATTCACGATATGGGGACCACTGGAGGAATTTTACAATTGAAATGTTCATCTGGCACATAAACACGTGGGGAGGGGTGAGGCAACAGTCGAAAGGAGTGTGAGACCAACTCCTCCTCCCATCAAATATCGTGAGTGAGCTCAAGATCTTCCAGAACTAAAAGTATCTTCCAGATCTAAAAGGTATATGGCTTGACTAAAAGAAAAGTGGGTGGCATGGTGGCACAGTGGTTAGCACTGCTGCCTCACTGTGCCAGGGGCCCAGGTTCAATTCCGGCCTCGAGTCACTGTGTGGAGTTTGCACATTCTCCCCGTGTCTGCGTGGGTTTCCTCCGGGTGCTCCGGTTTCCTCCCACAGTCCAAACATGTGTGGGTTAGATTGATTGGCCATGGTAAATTGACCCTAATGTCAGAGGATTAGCAGAGTAATTAAGTGGGGTTATGGCAATAAGGCTTGGGTGGGATTGTGGTCAGTGCTGACTTGATGGGCCGAATGGTCTCCTTCTGTACTGAAGGGATTCTAAGATTCTATGATTCTATGAGTGGGCTACATCCCTCTCTTCTCTTCCATCCTGTATCAAAGTATTACTCTTCAGAATTCCCCAGTACATCTGACTTGAGTCCCTGCTGCTGATGAGTGGAAGGTTTGATAAGTTACCAAAGTGGAAATTACATAGGAATGTCTTGGTGAATAGTGATTCTGCCAGTAAACTATGATTAGGGAACAAAATTAAAAAATAATGAAATTCTTGAGCCTATATTTACATACCTCAGAAGATGTGTGGAGAACTCTTTCAGTGAGAACAAGTGGCCAGTCATCTGTGTTATCCAGCTATGCTCATTATGAATGCTTGGCTGAGTGCTAAGATTCACAAATACATTAACTCAGCAGGAATTATGTTTTGAGAAGGGACGTGAATTGTAAATTTTGCTTGATTGACATTTTTAAGTAGTTATATCAAGTTTGTTCTTTCTGTGATCTCTTTCGTCAATGTCACCATGTTTATTCGGACAAGGTTAAGAGTGTGAGGTGGTAAAGCCTCCGTTACAGCAGATACAATTGGCTGGTCTGTAGTAGTAATAGTTTTCTTCAAAGAAGTATTCTGAAATGCATTTTCCATCCCTCAATACTTCTACACTTGTCAATATACATCGGTTCTGCACATAATGCATACTGGGTGAATGGGCATTAAAGGCATGAAGGGCATGGAGGTAACATGGAAGGCATGAAGGGGACGTGGGAGATATGGGGCATGGGGAGTGGGTGGGATGAGACCTAAAATGCCTTGCAGCTTCAACAGCAACTAGGATGAAGTCCCAGAGAACTAAGCCAGATCTTCTAACCAATCCACCTTGACCTTGCACACCCCCATGGCCACCTCCAATTCAGGATCAGTAAACCTGACTCTCTCCCAACATCAAGTCCAATGAGAGAATAATGGGAGCCCTTTAAACCAAGGCAGGTCTGCCAAGTCAGGAAATTTCTGGACCTGAGCTATCAGCCTTGGTAGTGAAAATTCATCCCTTTGTATCCAAGTATAATGGTTTGACACCTTTGCCGGAATTTTACTGCCTCACCCGACCGGGGCTCGTAGAATCCCGCCCGAGGCCAATGGAGAATGCCGTTCTGCGAGCTTCTGATTATGGGGCGGGCGTCCCGGTATCAATCTAACCCACACACCCTTGGAGGAAACCGGAACACCCGGAGGAAACCCACTCAGATACAGGGAGGGCAAACTCCGCAAAGACAGTGAGACAAGGTCAGAATTGAACCTGGGTTCCTGGCACTGTAAGGCAGCAGTGCTAATGATAAGCTGATCTTTCTCTACATCCTACCTATCACTGCAACATTATATTCTGCACCCTTTCCTTTCCTTCTCCCCTATGTACTCTGTGAATAGTATGCTTTGTCAGTATAGCGTGCAAGAAACAGTACTTTTCACTGTATGCTAATACATGTGACAATAATAAATCAAATCAATTCAAATCAAAAAATACAAATCTACATCCTAAAGTGTTGAAAGAGAAGGAATTGGTGCCTTGGTGATCATCAACTGTTTCTGCAGCTCTGAAGGTAGCCAAGGGAAAATGTTTAATTAAAGACATGTTTAGCCTGCAGTCAGTCATAGGGAATTTTTTTTATTCATTCGTGGGACATGGGCATCGCTGGCTGGCCAACGTTTATTGCCCATCCTAGTTGCCCGAGGGCAGTTGAGAGTCAACCACATTGCCGTGCCTCTGGAGTCACAGGTAGGCCAGACTGGGTAAGGACGGCAGATTCGGTAAAATTCCGGCACTTGAGTTCCAGAACTAAAGCATACTTCATTCCTCAAAGACTTTCCACTGACATTCAGAATTGGCATTTATGTAGATCAGGCTGACACTTTCTGATGGTTTCTCTTCTCTCTTTCATGGCTGCCCACACGGAAAAGACTAACTCCATGAGGAGTTAAAATCAGGCAGGAAGATTCACCTGGCTTGCACTGGAGGATAACTCGCCAGGAAGAAATCCTCACTGCGAAAGACTGATCTGAAATTAAAAGTTCCCAGGCTGAGGAAAAGAATAGAAGTAAACCCTGGGGAGATAAGGATAATTTTGGGCTATCTCACGGATAAATGAATATCTAATAAAACGATGTGTAAATGTACCTCTGAAGTGTGTTTTCAATTGTGTGAAAAGCATAAGTAGAATGTTCTGTTCTGTCATTTAATATGTAAGTTGCCTATAAAAATAATGTTTGGTAAACAGTGCTTTTAGCCTTTGGTTAAAGAAAATTTCTGAAAATGTGAAATCTTGTTATTTCATCCTTTCAGCTCTTAACTGGATGTACAAATATATTTTTAAAAGCTATTGATCTCTATGGAAATTGCAACAAGATCAGGTGATGGCCCTTCTTCATCAGCACTGTGTTATTGTTCTTCCTCTTCCTCCTTGGGCTGTTGTGGAAATTCTCGGCAAACTTTATTTCCAACTTGCTTTGTAGAGGCAGCCTGTCTTTAAGAAAAGTGGGTGGTTTGTACCACATGATTGGGAAACAATGGTGCTGGCGCCACCTGCTGGAGAAGTGAAAACTAGCACTGGAGACGCAGGTTCTTGTGCTGCCATTATTCAGATTAGCTGGGCAGGCCCATTTTGTGCTTTACCTATCTTCATCTGAACCATATGGGCATTTTGTGAATCATGCCCCTCTCTGCCCATAGAAACTTCTGGCCTTACATTGTACAATATTGGTCATTGTATAATACTGGTCATCTTAGCTCAGTTGGTTAGACGTCTGGTTTGTGATGCAGAGGGACACCAACAGCATGTGGAAATTAAGTTGTGACAAACAACTCTGTCAATAATGGAAAATGTTTATTAGCAAACAAGATCTTCAGTGAGGCCAGCGCTTGCATACTCAGGATAAGAGACTAATCTAAACCTTGTGTCAGTTTCATAAACATTATGTTCCCAGCCTTGGCCACAGGATGAAAACAAAGACAAGTTCCAATGACAAATACCAAGAAACAAGGTATGTTGACATATTACACTAATGAAGGAGACGGTTTTCTATTGGATAAGAAAGGGCAAAAAACTATGCTACGGTTGGTGGACTATATATGCAGATGAAGGATTATAAATTCTATTGGTTGATAGTACACACCAAACTGTAAGGCTATTGGTGTTTTGACTGGCATGTTCTCTCTCATTGGCTAGACAGTGCTATAATTGACACTGTTTGCAGAACTCTGTTAGAACACCACAGTGAAATTCACTGTGTCCATTCGCCTTGCTAACAGGTAATAAAAGCTTAAAAGATATGAATATTCACCGTGTATTTTCTGCTTAATCCTCAACAAGCACAGGTTCAATTCTGGTACCGGCTGAGGTTATTCATGAAGGCCCCGTCTTCTCAATCTTTCCCCTTATCTGAGGTGTGGTTCATCCTCAGGTTAAATCACCACCAGTCAGCTCTTCCCCTCAAAGGAGAGGGCAGACTATGGCGACTTTACCTTTTATACATAGAATCACCTTTTATACATAGAATCATAAAATCTCTACAGTGCAGAAGGAAGCCATTCAGCTGGTGATTCTGCACCAACCCTCTGACATGGCATCCCACCCTGACATTATCACCGTTGAAAGGGTTAAAAATCACACAAGTTTAAAAATCACATAAGCTGCAAGCTGAACCTCAGTCACAAAGGGAAAGCTATGTGTAAATGACAGGTTTTGATTAAAGTCAGCCCAGATAAGGCTGAAGGACTATCTAATTGAATGATGTGCAGCTGCAGTTCATATCTGCCCATTGGAACAAGGAACAATGGAAAGGGAGGTTGAGATACCATTGGTCAGAGATATTTCTTGATGATATAACATGCACAAGTTTTAATTGGACAGTATACCCTTATATATGCATGATGTAACCTTAAAAATGACTGGATAGAGATAACTCCTTTATGTCTATTGGTATATGCTAATTACTTGTAATCGAAGCTGAGACTTTAATTGCCTTTGTATTTCTGAATTTTTCACTCTGAATGATCTGAATGGATATTCAGGATCCTGTAGCTGGTTATAGTAAAGTTCACCTTGGAACCACTCTGTTACTTTGTTTGGCTACTTGAGAGGAATAATAATTTTTAAATACAACAAAAGAACTCTTGTAACAGCCCCTAACACCCATAGCCCCACATAGTTACTCCACTTATCCCATTAACACACACTAAGGGGCAACTTATCATGGCTAATCCACCTAACCCGCACATCTTTGGACTGTGGGAGCAAACCGGAGCACCCGGAGGAAACCCACACAGACACGGGGAGAATGTGCAAACTCCACACTGACATGTCTTCAATATTGGAGCAGAAGCAGTCTGAAGCATACAAATTAATAGGCAAGCTGACTGTAATGGTGCCTGGTGGTATTATATCAAGTTACGTAGACATTATAGCACAAAACGAGGGCATTGGGCCAAACTGGTCTGTTTATATTCCACAAGAACCTCCTCCCGTCCTACTTCATCCAACCCTATCTGCTTATCTTTCTATTCCTTTCTCCCTCAGGTGTTCAGCTAACTTCTCAAAGAAAAAACAAAGAACAGTACAGCACAGGAACAGGTCCTTCGGCCCACCACGCCTGCGCTGACACATGACGCCTTTCCAAGCTTAATACCTTCAGGTCTCTATGTGGTCTGTATCCCCCATTCCCTGTCTATTCACATATCTGTCAACATCCTTTCAGACATCTATACTATTCACCTGAACCACTCCACGAGGCCACAGTTTTCACATTCAAACCGCCCTCTGTGTAAAGATGTTTCTATTGAATTCCTTATTGTATTTATCCGTGATGATCTTCGATTCATTGTTCCCCAATGTTGGATTCCCCCACATTGAAAAAGTCGTATCTACCTGGAATTATTTTTTTGATTTAATTTGATTTATTATTGTCACATGTATTAACATACAGTGAAAAGTATTGGTTCTTGCGCGCTATACAGACAAAGCATACCGTTCATAGAGAAGGAAAGGAGAGAATGCAGAATGTAGCGTTACAGTCATAGCTAGGGTATAGAGAAAAATCAACTTAATGCGAGATAGGTCCATTCAAAAGTCTGATGGCAGGAGAGAAGAAGCTGTTCTTGAGTCAGTTGGTACGTGACCTCAGACTTTTGTACCTTTTTCCCGATGGAAGAAAATGGAAGAGAGAATGTCCGGGATGTGTGGGGTCCTTAATTATGCTGGCTGCTTTTCCGAGGCAGCGGGAAGTGTAGACAGTGTCAATGGATGGGAGGCTGGTTTGCGTGATGGATTGGGCTTCGTTCACGACCCTTTGTAATTTCTTGCGGTCTTTGGGTAGAGCAGGAGCCAGACCAAGCTGTGATACAGCCAGAAAGAATGCTTTCTATAGTGCATCTGTAAAAATTGGTGAAAGTCGTTGTGGACATATCAAATTTCCTTAGTCTTCTGAGAAAATAGAGGCGTTGATGGTCTTTCTTAACTATAGTGTCGGCATGGGGGGACAGGCTTTTGGTGATCTGGACACCTAAAAACTTGAAGCTCTCGACCTAGGTTGGTGCTTGGTGGTTGGCACAGAGGCAATGGGCCAATCGGTCTCTTTCTGAGTTGTAAAGCTCTATGACTCAAAGTTCTTATTCTGGAAAAGAAAGTGGGTCAAAGTGATGAATGATTAGGAGATGTGCCCTAAGCCATTATTCTGATGAGACAGCTGCATTGCCCTTCATCACCAGTGGCAGAGATGTTTATGTTGGCAGTAGGTTCTCGACAACAGCTCTGGTACAAATATATTGCTGTATGTAAAATATATCAAATTTATCTCTGTATTCTCAGTTACAAGAGTATTCGAGATTCCTGTAAAACATATATATTCATCAGCTTATATTACTGATTAGGATGTGGTAATACAATATCCGGAGTTCACTAAGAATTGGCTACTTCGTATTTTTTGCTCATTCAGATTTGACATTTGTAATAAAAAGTCATTTGTCACCGACACTAACTGAATTTTTCATAAGTCAATATAGGCTAAAAAAATGTTTAATGATACACAGAAATAACTAGGAAGAATTGTGATTCAAAGCGTGTGACGCTTGTCATGACAACATGCACTGATATTGTAACTTTTGACATTAAATATAATCCCAAAGTACTTCACAGAGGCGCAATCACTGAGGAACAGAGGTTAATCTAACAAAGGGGATGGCAGGAGTGGGGACCGAAAGCTTTGTTAAAGAAACCAGGGGCGGGATTCTCCGGCTGTGCGTGTTCCAAGTCCGGACATTACCACCCAAGCTCAATGAACTTTTGAATGGTCCCCCAAACCTTCCTGCTACGATTCTCGCGGTGGGAGAGGCGGAAGAATTTCAGCTCAGATCTTAAGAGAAGAGAGGGCGGGTGAGATATGGAAGAGATATGGGTGGTACGGTGGCACAGTGGTTAGCACTGCTGCCTCACAGCGCCAGGGACCTGGGTTCGATTCCTGGCTTGGGTCACTGTCTATGTGGAGCCTGCACATTTTCCCCGTGTCTGCGTGGGTTTCCTCCGGGTGCTCCGGTTTCCTCCCACAGTCCAAAGATGTGCGGGTTAGGTTGATTGGCCGTGCTAAATTGCTCCTAAGTGTCAGGGGGATTAGCGAGGGTAAATGCATGGGGATAGGGCCTGGGTGGGATTGTGGTTGGTGCAGCCTTGAAGGGCCAAATGGCCTCCTTCTGTACAGTAGTATTCTATGATTCTAGGTTATAGATAGAATTCTAATGTGAGGCACTGAAAAATATAACAAACAGAAAATCACAATAGCAAATTTTGATAGATGGATCGCAAGCCAGATGGTGAAATGAGAAATTGCACACAACTCCTGTTCTAGATGATTTGTTTATTTACAGAATGCAGCATTAAATGTAGAGGGTAGTCTGGAGGGTGGCAGGGAGAGGAGAGGGAGGGCCAGAGGTCCCAGGTCCCTTATGGGAGGGTGCCCCTAGTCCATAAGACCATAAGACATAGGAGCAGAATTAGGCCACTCGGCCCATTGAGTCTGCTCCGCCATTCAATCACGGCTGAAGGTGCCTTCCAATTAAGGCACCCCACTCCCGCCCACCATTCCCACCTGCCCTCTCAAGATCGAGGGTGAAAACCTTCTCTGTGTTGCACCCTGATCCAAGTGGTACCCGTCAGCCTAGAAATTGAGTCTGTGCGGGAATAGTCCCTTCAGTGGCCATTCATTGCTCACTTAACCACCATAATAGGAGCATGGCTAGGATTTCTATCTGAGACCCTCCCCAGGATGAGCAGTGTCCCAGAAACCGCAGGGCGGGCTGGTGGAAGCATATTTTGACATTATAAAGCTTCTCAAAGATACTTAAAAGTCAAGAGATGAAACAAATGGAGGAACTTAAAACAATCGCCATCTCCAGAAAAAGGTGCTGGAAAGCAAGATTGCTTGATTCCATTCGTAAGCTAACAAGAAGCAGAGAGTAGAGATAGATGGGTTTTCATTGGGTTGGCAAGCTGTAACTCATAGAATCCCTGCAGTGCAGAGGGAGGCCATTAGGTCCATGGAGTCAGCACCCATTCTCTGACAGAGTATCTTACCCAAGCCTTACCCACCCCCCGCCCTATCCCCGTAACTTCAGGCATTTACCATGGTTAATCCTCCTAACATACACACCTGAGGACACTAAGAGGCAATTTAGCATGGCCAATCCGCCTAACTTTCACATCTTTGAACTTTGGGAGAAAACTGGAAAACCGGAGTACCTGGAGGAGACTCACGCAGACATGGGGAGAAGGTGAGGACTCCGCACAGAGAGTGACTCAAGGTTGGAATTGAACCTGGGTTCCTGGCGCTGTAAGGCAGCAGTGCTAACCATTGTGCCACCGTGTTCCCTCCCCATTCAATGCACTGCTGCAGGGATCAGTGCTAGAGTCACAACTATGTCTAATCCATATCAATGACTTTGATAAAGGGACCAAATGTATGGTAACTAAATCTGCCAATGACACCAAGATAGGTAGGAAACTAAGTTGTTGTGAGGGGGTAGAAAGGGATACAGACAGGTTAAGTGATTTGGCAAAGATTTGGCCGATGTGGGAAGATGTGATCTTGTCCGCTTTGGGAGGAATAGAAAAGAAGCATATAATTTAACTATAGAGAGATTGCAGAACTTGATGGTGCAGAGGGATCTGGGTGCCCTGGTACATGGATCACAAAATGTTATAATGTGCAACTACAGTAAGTGATTAGGAACGCAGATGGAATGTTGTCATTTATTGCAAGGGGAATGGAATTTATTGAAAGGGGAAGGGCAGCACGAACAGGTGCCAGAGTGTGGCGACGAGGTGATTTTCACAGTAACTTCATTGCAGTGTGAATGTAAGCCTACTTGTGACTGATACTTTACTTTATAAAAGTAGGAAATTTTATTTTAATTGTGTGGGGCCTTGGTGAGATCAAGGCTGGAATTCTCTGACCTCTCCCGTGGCTGGGATTCTCTGATCCTGCTGCGGTGAATGGAGGTTTGTCTATGCACCAAATTCTCCATTCTCGCTGGCAGCAGTAGTGGGGCTTGCAAAATTGGACTATTCCAGCCCACGCCTGGAGTACCGTGTGCAGTTTTGGTCTCCAATTTTGAAAAAAAAGCTTTAATTGCATTAGAGGCAGCACAGAGAAGGTTCATAGAATCATAGAATCCCTACAGTACAGAAGGAGGCCATTCAGGCCATCAAGTTGTAGCAACCACAATCCCACCCAGGCCCTATTCCTGTAACCCCATGCATTTACCCCCTGACACTAGGGTCAATTTAGCATGGCCAATCCACCTAACCTGCATATCTTTAGACTGTGGGAGGAAACCGGAGCACCTGGGGGAAACCCACGCAGATACGGGGAGAATGTGAAATCTCTACACAGTGACCCGAGGTCAGAATTGAACCTGGGACCCTGGTGCTGTGAGGCAGCAGTGCTAACCACTGTGCCACCGTGTTCACTCAACCCATTCCTGGGATGGAGGACTTATCTTATGAAGACAGGTTGGGCCTGTACCCAATGGAGTTCAGAAGAATGAGTGGTGATCTTACTGAAACATATAAGGTCCTGAGGGGAATTAATATGGTTGAAAAGGCAGATGTTTCTTCTTCTGGAGGGGACTAGAATTCAGGAGCACAATTTAAGAATAAGATCATAAGACGTAGGAGCAGAGGTAGCCCATTAAGCCCATCATGTTGGCCATCCAGACCATGGGGGTCTCTCCCTTTTAGGATGGAGATGAGGAGAATCTTTGTCCCTCAGAGAGTCAGCAGTACTTAGAATTCTCTTATCCAAAGACCAATGGAGGCTGCATCATCAGATTTTTGGAGGCTGAGTTAGATAGATTTTGGACTGAAAATGAAGTCAAGAGTTAAGGTTGGTTGGGGGTGTGGCGGGGGGGAGGGGGGGTGGTGGGGGGGGGGGAGCAGGGGGGGCGAGTGGTGTGCGACGGCAAAGTAGAGTTGAGAACACACCCAAATCAGCCACGATCTTACTGAATGATGGAGCAGGTTTGAAGGCCGAATGGCCTTCCTAAGTCCTATATTTCTGTGATAACCCCCATGATCTGCATGGGGCATCACTGATTGACCTCCCAGTATGGCTCGTTGAATACTGGGGATTGGTAATTAGCCAACCAGGTGGAGCTCGTATAAGGAGCCCTGTTAAAGCAGGACCCCGAGAGGGTCCATTATCTTTTAATCCCAGTTGGGACCTGTTGTGTTCACCACAGGCTTGTGGTTATTGTTTGTTTTCTTCTTGTGCAATAAAAACACGGTTCCTTCACAGCCGACTCCTGGAATTATTATAGTTTCCATTTGCCTATGTTCTACAAGTCGCTGATAGTCAGTGCTACTGCAGAATGGAATCAGATATAAGCCACTTTGCAGAACATGCAGCCAGTCTGGAACCGGCTGTTTTGTGTACCCATTTAAGATGAATTTTTATCCTGTAGAATCTCAGATTCTTTCTTGTGTTTTACCTTCACAAATTACAAATGTTGAATGCGAGCCAGAGGTGCAGAATTTTGTCATTAGAATCATTTTGTTAGTACGTATCTGAGCCAGTTAAAAAGATTCAAAGCACTGCCACCTGCTGGGCATTTTAGGAAGTGTGTCGCACTCACTTGCTGCTTCGTCACCAGAGTTTTCCAAAGTATTTATTGCAAAGAATGTTAATAGAAACACAGAGCCAAACACAGTGGTGTTAATCTGGTCGGAGAGTTAGGAAATTGGGAATAAAATGTCAAGCGATTCAGGGCAAAGTATCTCAGAGCTGGCTATTACACTTGGTGTCCAGGATTTTAGTGTCTTGGTTCCGTGGTCCACATCTTATTCTTCGCCTGGCATTGTTTCATTTTACTTTTCAATGTAACTTCCAAACAGTCACCTGCTCCAGGCTTTAGATCAGGATCAAATCACAATCGGTTTTGCAAAGCCAGAATTGGTTCATCGAATCATAGAATCCGTACAATACAGAAGGAGGCCATTCGGCCCATTGAGTCTACAACGACCACAATTCCACCCAGGCCCTATTCCTGTGACCCCACATATTTACCCTGCTAATTCCCTGACACTAAGGGGCAATTTAACATGGCTAATCAACCTAACCCGCACATCTTTGGACTGCGGGAGGAAACCAGAGCACCTGGCGGAAACCCATGCAGACACGGGGAGAATGTGCAAACTCCACACAGACAGAGACCCGAAGCTGGGACCCTGGCGTTGTGAGGCAGTATGGAGGGATCAGTGGGGGAGGGGGTGGTGGGGGGGGGGGGGGGGGGGTGGTGGGGGCGTGAGGGAAGTCCCATGTGGTTTCAAGGGGTGGTGTGAGACCCATGGGTGGGGAGGCGGGAGGCGGGAGGTTTACTGTGTGAACTAGAATTTAGAAGTGGTTCAAATCCTTCTGACTTTTTCTGGGTAACTATTGATGTAACACAATCAGAATCATCCAAAATTTGTGACTTAAAACACATTTTGGGATGTTTTCCATCGATTGTCCAGGTAACACATTGATGAAGGAAGAGCAGTAGATGTAGTATATATGGACCTCAGCAAGGCATTTGATAAGGTGCCCCATGCAAGGCTTATTGAGAAAGTGAGGGGGCATGGGATCCAAGGGGACATTGCTTTGTGGATCCAGAACTGGCTTGCCCACACAAGGCAAAGAGTGGTTATAGATGGGTCATATTCTGCATGGAGGTCAGTCACCAGTGGAGTGCCCCAGGGATCTGTTCTGGGACCCTTACTCTTTGTGATTTTTATAAATGATGTGGATGAGGACGTGGAGGGGTGGGTTGGTAAGTTTGCTGATGACACAAAGGTTGGAGGTGTTGTGGATAGTGTGGAGGGATGTCAGAAGTTGCAGCGAGACATTGATAGGATGCAAGACTGGGCGGAGAAGTGGCAGATGGACTTCAACCCAGATAAGTGTGAGGTGGTTCATTTTGGTAGGTCAAATAGGATGGCGGAATATAATATTAATGGTAGGACTCTTGGCAGAGTGGAAGACCAGAAGGATCTTGGGGTCCGAGTTCATAGGACACTCAAAGCAGCTGTGCAGGTTGAGGCTGTGGTTAAGAAGGTGTATGGTGTACTGGCCTTCATCAATCGAGGAATTGAGTTCAGGAGTCGTGAGATAATGTTGCAGCTATATAAGACCCTGGTCAGACCACACTTGGAGTACTGTGTTCAGTTCTGGTCACCTCATTACAGGAAGGATGTGGAAGCCATAGAAAGGGTGCAGAGGAGATTTACAAGGATGTTGCCTGGGTTGGGGAACATTCCTTATGAGGATAGGTTGAGTGAGCTTGGCCTTTTCTCCTTAGAGAGACGAAGGATGAGGGGTGACCTGATAGAGGTGTATAAGATGTTGAGAGGTATTGATAGAGTAGATAGTCAGAGGCTTTGTCCCAGGGCTGAAATGGTTGCCACAAGAGGACACAGGTTTAAGGTGCTGGGGAGTAGGTACAGAGGAGATGTCAGGGGTAAGTTTTTCACTCAGAGGGTGGTGGGTGCGTGGAATGGGCTGCCAGCAACGGTGGTGGAGGCGGATTCGATAGGGTCTTTTAAGAGATTTTTAGATAAGTACATGGAACTTAGTAAGATCGAGGGTTATAGGTAAGCCTAGTAATCGCTAAGGTAGGGACATGTTTGGCACAACTTTGTGGGCTGAAGGGCCTGTATTGTGCTGTAGATTTTCTATGTTTCTATGTAACATGTGTGTGTGTGAGTGGTGTGTGTGTGTGTTTGAGTGTGTGTGTGTGCGAGTGTGCGTGTGTTTGTGAGTGCGAGTGTGTGTGTGTGTGTGTGCGAGTTTGTGAGTGTGTGTGTGTGAGAGTGTGTGTGTGAGTGTGAGTGGGAGTTTGTATGTGTGTGTGGGTGAGTTTGTGTGAGTGTGTGAGTTTGTGTGTGCGTGCGTGCGTGTGTGTGAGTGTGTGTGTGCGTGAGTTTGTGTGTGTGCGTGTGTGTTTGTGTGTGTGAGTTTGTGAATGTGTGTGAGTGTGTGTGTGAGTGTGTGAGTTTGTGTGTGAGTTTGTGTGTGAGTTTGTGTGTGCGTGAGCATGTGTGAGTTTGTGTGTGAGTGTGCGTGTGTGTGAGTGTGTGTGTGTGTGAGTTTGTGTGTGCGTGAGCGTGTGTGTGAGTTTGTGTGTGTGTGAGTTTATGTGTGAGTGTGTGTGTGTTTGTGTGTGTGAGTGTACCTGTGTGTACATGCATGTGTGTGTGTGTGTGTATATGTGCGTGAGTGTGTGTGTATTTGTGTGTGCATGCGTGTGTATGTGTGAGTCTGTGTGTGTCTATATATATATATTATATATATATATATCTGGGCGGCATGGTGTCACAGTGGTTAGCACTGCTGCCTCACAGCGCCAGGGACCTGGGTTTGATTCCCGACTCGTGACAATTCACACCTCTTTAACCTGTGATTATCCCTCTCTCCACTCGCACTGTCTGTACCTGTAAAGACTTGATTACCTGAAAAGACTTGCATTCCAACCATTCTTCACATTCCAATCAGTAATTATCTCACAGTTGTGTCTCTGTCTATATATGCCGTGTTTGTGAATCTACCGCAACTCACCTGATGAAGGAGCAGCGCTCCGAAAGCTCATGATTCCAAATAAACCTGTTGGACTTTAACTTGGTATTGTGAGACTTCTTACTGTGCCCACCCCAGTCCAACGCCGGCATCTCCACCGTATTTAAGACAGAGTTAGATAGGTTCTCGGTTGGTAAGGGAATCAAAGGTTATGGGGAACAGGCTGGAGAATGGAGTTGAGAAACTTATCAGCTGTGATTGAATGGCAGAGCAGACTAAATGGGCCGAATGGCCTAATTCTGCTCCTGTATCTTACAGTCTTATGATCTAATCCCTTATCTTGGAATCTCCGAGAGGGATACCCCAGCGGATTTTTGGGATAACCCCTCAGATCCGATACTCGGGAGCTCATGTGAGCACCTGCTGGAATTTTTTCTCCGGGCTCCTGCTATCATTCCAATGAGGGAAGGATATTCCAACCTCGTATTCACCATGTGTTATCTATTGTTCTGTGTTGGAATACTGGCGAAATGTATAACACTGAATCCCTGGGGGCAGTCTAGCCACTCGTCAGTGTATATTTAAGTAAATGCAGCCTGCCCTATGGTATAATTTTCAAATAAAAGACTTGTTTACTTGAGTGCACTTTAACCCAACAGCAGCAGGATAATCACTGGTTATAAACAACACCGCACCAGAGAATCAATTTGCAAAGTCATAAACCCACTGATAAACACTCAATCAAACTTTTGCCAGTTATATTCTCAATGTTTGACATTACGTTGTCAGGGATACATTCCAGACGCTCCATCGTCTCGACAGAAGTTCCAAATAATCACTTCTGTCCCCTTTTCCTATTAAGTTAGAAAACCAGAATGACATCAGGAAGTATTTGTGTATTTGAATGGCAGAAACTCTGTGTGTGTAGAAGTGCCGTTGGCCTCATTAGCTTCAATAGTTTTATTGTCCTGGTGGTTAGAAGTCATTAAAACTAAGCACTGTAACATTTGAATAGTCGCCAACAATGAATAAGTCACAATGTTCACATTTGTAAATAACAAAACTACTGTTCGAACAGTAAAAACTTCTTTGCGGTTTCCATTTTTTTAAAGAAGTCTACCATGTCAGTCAGTAAGAATGTTTCAAATGGGAGAATCGGCTTCAGGGGTCTTGGCCCTTGACTGCAGAGTTGGCAAGACACCCCCTCCCTGCCCCCCCCCCCTCCCTCCCCCTCCCCCCCCCAACCCCACCAAGTCACCTCTTTTAGAGAAAGCCGGTTCCATCTTCTGCCAGTCAGGCACTTGATAGGCTTTTCCCTGGGATCAAGGACCCCTCTGTGGCAGAGGTCCCACCTGCCAAGAGCTGCAGGCCAATCAGAGGCTGGTAGCTCCTCTGTACTGCACCCAATTGAGGGCTCGAATTCAGGAGGGTCCCAGGCCAGAGGTGCATGATGGCGGGAAGGACAGATTCACACAAATACCAAAGCTCGAATGGAGCAGTAACCAATACTGCATGAGAGGGAATGCTGGCTGGTTGGCAAGTGGACACTGATTGGTAGAGTTTTCATGCAGAATGCACCAGGGAACAGTTAACTGCCAAGCTTTTGTTTAAATTCAAACCAGGGAAGTTGACTCTGATTTGTTCCAGCATCATAATGGTGAATGAATCAGGGAATGGCTGTCCCTGAGTTTCTGTTTAGTTGAAAAAGGTGCAAAGCATGGAGGTGCTTCCCAACCTTGCCACTTGTCTGAGGCATGGTGACCTTCAGGTTAAATCACCATTGGTCAGCTCTCTCTCTCTCGAATGGCAGAGCAGCCTATGCTCTTCTGGGAGTACGGCATCTTTCATTAATTTTTCATTTAAAACAGCTGTTAGGCGCTTTGCACATTCAAATAAGGATGTGAAGCCTGTTTGAGGCCACCAACACAAGCGTGGCTTCCTTTGAGACTATTTACATGAACATGGCTGGGTCTGGCGTGGATCTGGTTTAGGAGCCGCCAACACTGAAGATGTCCCACACAACCAGTGATACCCCCACCCTCAACCCATCCCACGTGTACCAGAGCTCTGAGGACAGAGGCAGGTTTCTACAGTGATTAAGAGTCCATTGACCCTTTACAGCTCTCATAAGCTGTCCCCTTTACGGTAGCGCTCATGTACAACCATACAAAAGCATATTAACATACTGCATATTGAAATAAGCAGACCAAGTGCAACAAAGAACATTTTGCAGAATCTACAGTGCAGAAGGAGATCCAGGTCTATTGCCGTAACCCTCCTAATCCCCTTGATGCAGTCAGGGGCAATTTATCATGGCCAATCAACCTAACCCTCACATCTTTGGACTGTGGGAGGAAACCGGAGCACCCAGAGGAAACCCACACAGACACGGGGAGAATGTGCAATCTCCACCGACAGTGACCCGAGGCCGGAATTGAACCTGGGTCTCTGGCGCTGTCCATGGGGTGACACAGTGGTTAGCACTGCTGCCTCACAGCGTCAGCGACCCAGGGGTTTGATTCCAGCCTTGGTTCACTGTCTGTGTGGAGTCTGCACGATTTGATTTGATTTGAATTATTTTTGTCACATGTATTAGTATACAGTGGAAAGTATTTTTTCTTGCACACTACCGTTCATAGAGAAGGAAAGGAGAGAGTGAAGAATGTAACGTTACAGTCATAGCTAGGGTGTAGAGAAAGATCAACTTAATGTGAGGTAGGTCCATTCAAAAATCTGATGGCAGCAGGGAAGAAGCTGTTCTTGAGTCAGTTGGTACGTGACCTCAGACTTTTGTATCTTTTTCCCGACGGAAGGAGGTGGAAAAGAGAATGTCTGGGGTGCGTGGGGTCCTTAATTATGCTGGCTGCTTTTCCGAGGCAGCGGGAAGTGTAGACAGAGCCAATGGCTGAGAGGCTGGTTTGCGTGATGGGCGTTTCCCCTGTGTCTGTGGGAGTTTCCTCCAGGTGCTCTGGTTTCCTCCCACACTCCAAAGATGTGGAGGTTAGGTGGATTAGCCATGGTAAATGTGCAGGATTACTGGGATAGAGCGGAGGGGAGGGCCTGGATGGGATGTTCTTTCGTTGAGTCAGTGCAGACACTTTGGACCAAATGGCCTTTTGCTGCACTGTTTTAAGGGATTTTAAGGTTCAATGGATAACATCAACTGGTACGGGAATTGAACCCCACGCTGGGGGTGTCACTCTGCATCACAAACCAGCCATCCAACCAACTGAGCTAAAGGACCCCACACCCTCCTGAAGTTTTAGTTGAGGACAATGCAGAAGAATTCTGTTTACATCTCCCAACATGGGAATATGACAATATACTTCCCGTTGGAAATGTTTGTGTGAACTTCCTGCTCGTCGTATCCGATGCTTAGTCAGTTGGTTAACTTTTGAAAAATGGTGCTTGCATGGCTGAAATTACAAGTCATTAAGTTGTGTTGACTTATGGCACAAAAGATTTAATTCATAAAGGAAATCTAAACACACCTGGTGCAATATAATTAAATGGTACATTACCAATATTGCAGTTAGGTAGCAGCATGGGAGATATTAGATCAAATAGAACTGGTGTAAGCAAAAACACACGAGTGCTGGTAATTTTTAAGTGAAGGATATTAACACTGTACCAACCTTAGACACATGGGTGTAAAAAGGATAAGTCAGAAGCCAAATTGCAGACACTTTCTGAGCAATGATCCCTGTAGCATTTGTACCGGTGGTTAGCACTGCTGCCTCACAGCGCCAGGGACCCGGGTTCAATTCTGGCCTTGGGTCACTGTCTGTGCGGAGTTTGCACTTTCTCCCCGTGTCTGCTTGGGTTTCCTCCGGGTGATCCGGTTTTCCACAGTCCAAAGATGTGCGGGTTAGGTTGATTGGCCATGCTAAATTGACCCTCGTGTCGGGGGGTTAGCAGGGTAAATGAGTGAGGTTATGGGGATAGAGCCTGGGAGGGATTGTGATTGGTGTAGACTCCATGGGCCAAGTTGCCTCTTCCTGCGGTGTAGGGATTCTATGATTCTATGGCTCTATGTGAGTGGCCCGAGCGGTGACTTCACAACTATTACATAGCCAGAGGAGAAAATGCTGGAAAATCTCAGCAGGTCTGGCAGCATCTATTAGGAGAGAAAAGAGCTGACGTTTCGAGTCCAGATGACCCTTTGTCAAAGCTAAAAGGCATAGAAAGTGGCAGATATTTATACTGCCGGGGGAGGGAATGAAAGATGAGTCATAGCCACAAAAACAAGAGGAAAAGACTGCTAATAGCAGTCTATAGAGAGAATAAAGAGTGTGAATGGCCAGTCGGCAGAGAAGCTAAAATCAGAGGGTAAGCTGTGACAGGTGAAGATGTGGGGGAGGGGAGAGACGGGTTGGAGAGAGGGAAAATAGACAAAAAGAGGGAAAGGGGAAGCAAAGGGGGAGAATAGGTAAGGAAAGGGGAGATAAAATAGGGGGAAAGAGTGGGGGGGGGGGAAGAAAAATGAAGAAAGACAATAAAGAAATAAAAGGTAGAAAACAGTTAAAAACTAAATAAAATGAAAAGAAGGGGGTGGAGGTGGGGTAGAGCGAATCATCTGAAGTTGTTGAATTCAATGTTGAGACCGGAAGGTTGTAAAGTGCGGAGCCGGAAGATGAGATGCTGTTCCTCCAGTTTGTGTTGAGCTTCACTGGAACATTGCAGCAGGCCAAGGACAGACATGTGGGCATGGGAGCAGGATCGTGTGTTAAAATGGCAGCAACCGGGAGGTCAGGGTCCTGATTGTGCACAGACCGAAGGTGCTCAGCAAAGCGATCACCCAGTCTACGCTTGGTCTCTCCGATACAGAGGAGACCACATTGGGAGCAGCGAATGCAATAGACCAAATTGAAATAGGTGCAAATGAAACGCTGCTTAACCTGGAATGAGTGTTTTGGGCCTCGGATGGGAAGCATGGAAGAGGTAAAGGGACAGGTTTTACACCTTCTGTGATTGCATGGGAAGGTGCCATGAGTGACGGGATCATTGCTCAGAAAGTGTCTGCAATTTGGCTTCTGACTTATCCTTTTTACACCCATGTGTCTAAGGTTGGTACAGTGTTAATATCCTTCACTTAAAAATTACCAGCACTAGTGTGTTAACCTGGCTTAACCTTAATTCCAGGTTAAGCAGTGTTTCATTTGCACCTCTTTCAATTTGGTCTATTGCATTCGCTGCTCCCAATGTGGTCTCCTCTGTAACGGAGAGACCAAGTGTAGACTTGGGTATAGTGGAGGAGTGGACTAGGTTATCCTGGAGGGAATGGTCTCTGCAGAATGCTGACAGAGAACAAACAAAGAACAAAGAACAATACAGCACAGGAACAGGCCCTTCGGCCCTCCAAGCCCACGCCGCTCCCCGGTCCAGGATTGAATCCTGAATCCAGGATCCCCGCCCAATTTTCCAGCCTATCTACATCCTAATATCCTATCCACCGAGCTGTCCCTCACAGCTACGATGCTTTGTTCATCACAACCTATTAACTCACCCCCACCCCCCCATTCCAGACCATGTGATCTCCAGGGAGAGGCGAAAACCCAGAGTGAAAACCCCAGGGCCAATATGGGGAAAAAAAAATCTGGGAAATTCCTCTCCGACCCCCTGAGGCGATCGAAACGAGTCCAGGAGATCACACTGGCCCTGATCAGAAAATGCTTCCCAACCCTATTCATTTCCACTTCTGCTTTACGAACACCATCTGAATTCCCTGCCCCCGAGACAGGTTCCCAACTATTCGCAGCTGGCACCAGCAAGATGATCATAGAATGAAGCCTTGAAACGAGAAACAAAGAACAATTAGCCCGCGCCGCTCCCTGGTCCAAACTAGACCACTCTTTTGTATCCCTCCATTCCCACTCCGTTCATATAGCTGTCTAGATAAGTCTTAAACGTTCCCAGTGTGTCCGCCTCCACCACCTTGCCCGGCAACACATTCCAGGCCCCCACGGCCCTCTGTGTAAAATATGTCCTTCTGATATCTGTGTTAAACCTCCCCCACTTCACCTTGAACCTATGACCCCTCGTGAACGTCACCACCGACCCGGGGAAAAGCTTCCCACCGTTCACCCTATCTATGCCTTTCATAATTTTATACACCTCTATTAAGTCTCCCCTCATCCTCCGTCATTCCAAGGAGAACAACCCCAGTTTCCCCAATCTCTCCTCATAACCAAGCCCCTCCATACCAGGCAACATCCTGGTAAAAGGGAGTGAAGGGAAGATGTGTTTGGTGGTGGCATCATGCTGGAGTTGGTGAAAATGGCAGAGGATTGTGCTTTGCATGTGGAGGCTGGCGGGGTGAAATGTGAGAACAAGGGGGACTCTATCCTTGTTCTGGGGGGGAGGGGAGGGGGTGAGGGCCGTGGCGTGGGAGATAGACTGCACGCTGTTGAGGGCCCTGTCAACAACTGTGGGTGGGAAACCATGATTGAGGAAGTAGGAGCATCTATTAGAAGCACCGCTTTGGAAAATGGCATCATCGGAACAAATGAGTCGGAGGCGAAGGAGCTGAGAGAAACGGATGGAGTCCTTACAGGATGTAGAGTGCAAAGAGCTGCAGTCCAGAAAGCTGTGGGAGCCCAGATTCTAGATCCTACACATGAGATTCACATGTGTAGAATCTCTTCTTGTGGGTTCCAACATCTAGAGTTTTACAGGGACCCAGTGTACATTCGGAGGTCTATATGTCATGTGAGATGAGACACACTGGGCAGGAGTATTCCTCAGGGCCACGTAAGGTAATCCTGAATCACAACCTAACTTAGAGAACTCTCTAGAAACATCTGTCTTCCTGAGTGACCATTCCTAATGTCTACTCTAGTGGCCATCACCCCACTGCCACCACCAAACCCCCCCACCCCAAATAAACGTGGGGGAGACCCACCAACCAGTTGTCACTTACCACATCCTTTTAGGACAGGTGATTCCAGATTAAAAATCCAGGTTCCGTTCATACATGGAGGATGGACACTCGGGTGGTTCATGCTCACTTGTGCCCCCCGCACCCACCCCAGCAGTTCAGTGCAATGTGCCAACGCTCAGGAGAAGACTGAGGGAGAAATTGCAGAGAGACAGAAACCAATTTTTTCACAAAACAAATGTTACCTGGAACCGCTGAGAGGATTTTCAATTTCTGATTTGCTGTCATTTTAATCCTTTGGTTGCTAAGGAATTAAGGAAACCCAGGTGTCCATTTTCTCTATAATTAGTGAACAGGAAAACACAACCACAGTTATAAATGGAACCTATCTGTGCCCAATTCACTCCCCAACATCCCTGAAATAAACACTATTCTAAATGTGTGCTAATTGCTATTGTCTGCCACAAGGAATATAGGCCTGGAATTCTCTGGGGTCACATGTCCTGCCACTGTGGCCAGCGAGACTGGAGAATTTGGCGCTCAGCCAAATCTCCATGCATGTCGGTGGGATTGGAGAATTCTAGCTGGGTTGGCTCGTTGGCACAGTGGTTAGCACTACTGCCTCACAGCGCCAGGGACCCGTGTTCGATTCCCGGCTTGGGTCACTGTCCGTGTGGAGTCTGCACATTCTCCCCATGTCTGCGTGGGTTTCCTCCAGATGCTCCAGTTTCCTCCCACATTCTGAAAGACGTGCTGGTTAGGTGCATTGGCCATGCTAAATTCTCCCTCAGTGTACCCGAACAGGCGCCGGAGTGTGGCGACTAGGGGATTTTCACAGTAACTTCATTGCAGTGTTAACGTAAGCCAACTTGCGACACTAATAAAAAAAAAGCAAATGAAGTCAGAGAATCTCGAACATAATTCCATCTGAGCTTACCGATAGACGTGTGTTTGTCACTGTGACACTAATAATTAATATTTACCAACTGTAATTTGAAGTAAAATGGTTCTCATCTCTTTCATAAGATATTTTACACAGATACATTTAATAATATCACAAAATCTATTACGGTAAGCAAAATCTATTAAAATCATTAAAGAACAGCAAATAGGCTGTTCTTCCCGACTCTTCTAAATACATATTCAGGTATGTTAATTTCACATTGTTCGATCCTGCCGCTCTCGACAAGGGAGCGGGCAATGTGAGTGCGGGCACCCTGATGGAAGAGTAATTCACCATTAATTAATTAAAGCTGGATGCAAAAATGAAATACTGTACCAGGGTCTCAAAAGCAATCATATTTTCAGTTGGAATATATTCTCTCAGGAGGCTGCACCAAGGAATAGATTACATTGACTCAGCTGCTTGAACTGAGGGCAGCCGGTAGCGCGTACTGAAGCATGCAATTTCATAGCAAATTCCCTCTTCAAAGCCAAGCCAAAATGCACAGAAAGTCGGCTTGTTACGGTCATCGTGAGTGTGGACTGTGAATATGACTCTTAACTTGGCCAGTGCTGTTTGGGTTGGAAGCCAGTGAGGGGTATCAAACTCAGGTCACGAGAAGAGGGATGTTTACCCAGGCTGATTATTTCGTTGGCAAAAACAACAAAAAAATAAAGTTTTGCGTGTTTGCAATTAATTACCGATGCAAACCAGTCAAGAGGAATTCTGCGGTGGAAAGCAAAATACTGCGGATGCTGGAATCTGAAACAAAGACAGAAAATGCTGGAAAATCTCAGCAGTTCTGACAGCATCTGTGGAGAGAGAATGGACCTTTCTGGCAAAGGTGACAAAGGGTCATCCAGACTCGAAACGTTGGCTCTATTCAGTCTCCACAGATGCTGTCAGGCCTGCTGAGGTTTTCCAGCATTTTTTGATTTGCTGTGTGTGTGGAAGAGGAACTTTAAGCTTAGAGCAATTGTAACTGTTGACTTATAATTCAAGGTTCTACACGGTTTTGATTTACCACATGGCTCCATAGCGAAGTGATTATATTTCTGTTTTGCTACCCTCCATTAACCAAATTAACACTAAATTAAGGAATGTCTCCTTTTCCACCCAGCTACAGGCCAAGGGCGGCACGGTAGAGCAGTGGTTAGCACTGCTGCTTCACAGCTCCAGGGTCCCGGGTTCAATTCCCGGCTCGGGTCACTGTCTGTGTGGAGTTTGCACGTTCTCCTCGTGTCTGCGTGGGTTTCCTCCGGGTGCTCCGGTTTCCTCCCACAGTCCAAAGATGTGCGGGTTAGGTTGATTGGCCAGGTTAAAAATTGCCCCTTAGAATCCTAAAATGCGTAGGTTAGAGGGATTAGCGGGTAAATATGCGGGGGTAGGGCCTGGGTGGGATTGTGGTCTGTGCAGACTCGATGGGCTGAATGGCCTCCTTCTGCACTGGAGGGATTCTATGATTCAATGTTTCTTCTCGTTATTACCTGGAATCAAGAGAAGAGAATTCCTGTGCTGAGGAACGGGATGTGGAGATGCCGGTGTTGGATTGGGGTAAACACAATAAGAAGTCTCACAACACCAGGTTAAAGTCCAACAGGTTTGTTTGGTAGCGCAAGCTGTGGAGTGGGACCATAGAGGAGTCAAGTCAGCCGGTCTATCATTCATCAATGCTTGGCAGACGTACTGAGCTTTGACAAAGGGTCACCTGGACCTGAAACGTCAGCTCTTTTCTCTGCTTACAGATGTTGCCAGACCTGCTGAGATTTTCCAGCATTTTCTCTTTTGGTTTCATATTCGAGCATCTGTAGTCATTTGCTTTTATACAGAGTTCAAGTATTGGTTTATCAATCCTGCCACAGGGGGTTCACTTAGCTTGACTATTGGAACATTTATCTGTTGTTTCTCTGGTAAATAGCAATAAATTATTGATAATTTACTGATTTTGCACTTGCAGTAAGTAGCCAGTCTCAAAGCACAAGAGTGTTTGAGCTAAGGCTACAACACAGCAGTGCTAATTTTCCAACCCACCTTCGCTTCGAGCACAGTTTCCCGCCGGGAACACAGCAACATTGAGTTTGCCCTTTAATATCTTTTTGAGGCCCAGACACTTTTTCACCCTCTGTAGAATTTTTCAACATCTGGTGCAAGATGTTCGTCCGTTTTTGGCCAGGACAGTACTTCACATCAGTTTTGAAAACTTTTCTAGTTTCACACACAATCATCCCTCATGTGGGTGTTCTTGTAGAGAATAATGTCTGAGTGCCAGAAACTGTATCCTTCAATCAGGTATTCTGTCTTGTCAGAATTTACTTTCATTTTGTGGGTGGCACGGTGGCACAATGGTTAGCATTGCTGCCTCACAGTGCCAGGGACCCGGGTTCGATTCTGGCCTTGGGTAGCTGTCTGTGTGGAGCCCGCACGTGCTCCCCGTGTCTGCATGGGTTTCCTCTGGGTGCTCTGGTTTTCTCCCACAGTCCGAAAGACATGCAGCTTAGGTGCATTGGCCATGCTAAATTACCCCTTAGTTTCCCAGGATGTGTGGGTTCGGGGGATTAGCGGGGTAAACACCTGGGATTATGGGGATAAGGCCTGTCAGATGCTCTGTTGGAGAGGTGGTACAGGCTCGATGGGCCAAATGGTCTCCTTCTGCAAGAAAGGGATTCTATTAGTCAAATAATCAAAGTATGCCAATGCTTTTTACCCAACTCTCCCTGAGGCATCCAAAACCAGACTCTAAATTCACTCCTGCTTCATTTTTCCATTAACTCAACCTCACGTTACCGGGAGTATTTCTTGTCAGAAAACTCAAGATCAGCTTTTCTCTCCCTGACATACACTGAACTATTTTTCTATCTTTCCCTGTGCCATTTAACCATTGACAATTGGTAACAGTACAGTTCTGCTTTCCAAAATCACTAAACTTCTAATCTCATTTTAACACACCTCTTCAACTTCAGGGTAAAAATCTGTGTCTACAAACAACCCCAAACACCCAAACATTTCAATCAAGGGTTCACCCAGACAGCCCACCACCAAGTTTCATCAACAGAACCTAAATGAATCAGGAACCCTTTCTTAACCGGCAAATATAAATATTCAACTTACACATGATCAATTGTTCCAAACGCTCGTCAAGTAGAAAGGGGAAGTGGGAGGAAGAAAACCAACGGGAAGGTCTGATAGGTTGGAAGGCAGGAGAGATTAAACGACTAAAGAGTTGGTGCTGCAGGGTCAAAAGCAGTGCGAATGGGACAAAGTTCCTTAGACAGTATCTTCCAAACACACAACCTCTACCATCTAGAAGGACAAGGGCGACAGATACCTGGGAACACCATCACCATGAGGCGGCATAGTGGCACAGTGGTTAGCACTGCTGCCTCATAGCACCAGGGACCCGGGTTTGATTCCCGCTTGGGCCACTGTCTGTGTGGAGTTTGCATGTTCTCCCCGTGTCTGCATGGATTTCTTCCGGGTGCTCCGGTTTCCTCCCACACTCCAAAGATGTATGGGTTAGGTGGATTGGCCATGCTAAATTGCTCTTTAGTGTCTAGTTTAGTGTTTCGGGACCAGCTAGGGTAAATGCATGGGGTTATGGGGATAGGGCCTGGATGGGATTGTGGTCGGTGCAGACTCGATGGCCTCCTTCTGCACTGTGGGGATTCTGATTCTAAGAAGGTTTACTGCAAAATAAGGCCAACTGTGCTTCAAAAATTAGTTGCAAGCAGCTTTGAGATGTGCCGAGGATGTGAAAGTCACTACATAAATGCACGATTCCTTCTGCTCCAACTCCACCGTCAGAGTACCAACTTATTCTTCACTGTTTTCCAGTTTGCACACACCTTATGGTTTCACTGAGTGACATTGTGCACAGGTGCCCTGTCGGAACCATGCTTCACCTGTGAATACTTAGGTTTCACACATTCCAACCAGTCGATACAACACACATTCACCCCATCACTGCAACCTGCTCGACTGCCTGAAGTCAAAGGTCAGCATCTATTCCACTGCTCCGCCCAGTTAACATCAGTGACAAAGATGCAGCCACGTTGAAAACTGAATTGCAATACTGATGCAAGGGACCAAATCCCCACACGATGGCAATATAACACAAGCAATTGGAGGAAAGACAGCTCATTGACATAAACCCACAACTAAGTAGGATCCCGAAAATTTTCCATTCATCAAATCTGCTGCAATAACAAGGTGGATAAGTTTTCAACGATAAAGAGTCATCATCGAAATGATGAACCAACCGTTACTTCATGCAAGAATAGTGGGAAAGAGTGCAGGAAAACTGCAGATATTGTTGCGATCTTTATTGAAGTTACTCATACACAGTGTACTTGTTAAAATCTAAACAGGAAACATCGAACTCTAAAGAGCAATCAAAAGCAACAAGAGGAAGGTATATGCTATTTTAGAGTCATAGAAGTTTGCAGCATGGAAACAGGCCCTTTGGCCCAACTTGTCCGTGCCATCCAGTTTTTACCACTAAGCTAGTCCCAATTGCCAGCGTTTGTCCCATATCCCTCTATACCCATCTTACCCATGTAACTGCCAACTATCTTGGACTCTGCATTTGTTTGAGGGGTGTGTGAGTAAGGGCGAGGGGCTGGTGGCCAGTTTTCCCTCAGAGTTACCTGTGTACGGCCAAGTGAACAGGACGTCAGGTTAGAAGAAATCAAAAGGAGGACTTGTGGTGAGGAGCAGGAAGAATGCCTGAAGCATGGTAAGGACCACAATCTGATCACCCCTCCCCATCCTCTCCCTTACCAATACCTGTGTTTATTGATATGCTACCTTCTCAGTCCAGTGAATCAGAACTAGCTGCCCCTCGAGCCAGGCTGTTTCAGTACAGCTACAACACTGGCATTTAACTGACAATGTGAAACATTGCCCAGCAATGTCAACCCATTCAAACTGGGACAAATCCAATCCTGCCAATTGCAGTCCCATCAGCCTAGTCCCCCATCTGTCACCACAGTGTTCCGCAGGGCTCTGTACTGGGACCTCTGCTATTTGTGATATATATAAATGATTTGGAAGAAGGTGTAACTGGTGTAATCAGCAAGTTTGCGGATGACACGAAGATGGCTGGAATTGCGGATAGCGAAGAGCATTGTCGGGCAATACAGCAGGATATAGATAGGCTGGAAAATTGGGCGGAGAGGTGGCAGATGGAGTTTAATCCGGATAAATGCGAAGTGATGCATTTTGGAAGAAATAATGTAGGGAGGAGTTATACAATAAATGGCAGAGTCATCAGGAGTATAGAAACACAGAGGGACCTAGGTGTGCAAGTCCACAAATCCTTGAAGGTGGCAACACAGGTGGAGAAGGTGGTGAAGAAGGCATATGGTATGCTTGCCTTTATAGGACGGGGTATAGAGTATAAAAGCTGGAGTCTGATGATGCAGCTGTATAGAACGCTGGTTAGGCCACATTTGGAGTACTGCGTCCAGTTCTGGTCGCCGCACTACCAGAAGGACGTGGAGGCATTGGAGAGAGTGCAGAGAAGGTTTACCAGGATGTTGCCTGGTATGGAGGGTCTTAGCTATGAGGAGAGATTGGGTAGACTGGGGTTGTTCTCCTTGGAAAGACGGAGAATGAGGGGAGATCTAATAGAGGTATACAAGATTATGAAGGGTATAGATAGGGTGAACAGTGGGAAGCTTTTTCCCAGGTCGGAGGTGACGATCACGAGGGGTCACGGGCTCAAGCTGAGAGGGGCGAAGTATAACTCAGACATCAGAGGGACGTTTTTTACACAGAGGGTGGTGGGGGCCTGGAATGCGCTGCCAAGTAGGGTGGTGGAGGCAGGCACGCTGACATCGTTTAAGACTTACCTGGATAGTCACATGAGCAGCCTGGGAATGGAGGGATACAAACGATTGGTCTAGTTGGACCAAGGAGCGGCACAGGCTTGGAGGGCCGAAGGGCCTGTTTCCTGTGCTGTACTGTTCTTTGTTCTTTGTTCTTTGTTCACATGCAGCAAGATCTGGACAACATTCAGGCTCGAGTTGATAAGTGACATTCACACCATACAAATGTCAGGCAATGACCATCTCCAACAAAAGAGAATCAAACCATCTCCTCCTTGACATTCAATGGCCATCACTGAACACCCCCCCACTATCAACAATCCGGGGCTTAACATTGACTCGATATTTAACCGCACCAGATATATAAATCCGGTGGCAGCAAGATCATGTCAGAGGCTGGGAATTCTGTGGAGTAACTCACCTCCTGCTTTCCCCAATCCTGTCCACTTTAAACAAGGCACAAGTCAGGAGTGTGATGGAATACCCTTCACTTGCCTGGACGAGTGCAGCTCCAATAACACTCAGGAAACTCAACATCATTCATGACAAAGCAGCTCTCTTGATTGACATGGGGTGACGTGGTGGTCAGCACTGCTGCTTCACAGTGCCCAGGGACCCGGGTTTGATTCTGATCTTGGGTGATGGTGTGGAGTTTGCACTTTCTCCCTGAGTCTGTATGGGTTTTCTCTGGGTGCTCCGGTTTCCTCCCATAGTCCAAAGATTTGTAGGTTAGGTGGATTGGCTGTGGTAAACGCAACGGGTTATGGGGACACAACAGGGGGTGCAGGCCTGGATAAGATGCTCTTTCAAAGAGTCGGTGCAGAATTGATGGGCCGAATGGCAACCTTTTGTACTGTGGGGATTCTACGGTTCTATCTTATCCACCACTTCCAACATCCACTTCCTCCACCACCGATGAACAGTGGCACAGTGTGTACCATCTACACGAAGCTCTGCAGCAACCCATCAAGGCTCCTTCAAGAGCACCTTCCAAACCTACAAACTCTACCATCTAGAAGTACAAGGACAGCAGATACATGGGAACACCACCATCCGCAAGTTCCCCTCCAAGCCTCTCACTACCCTGACTGGGAAACATATCGCCATTCCTTCACTGTCACTGAATTAAATCCTGAAACTCCCTCCCTAACAGTTCTGTGGGTGTTCCAACTCCAAATGGACTGGATTGGTTAAAGAAGGTAACTTCTCAAGGGCAATTAGAGATGGGCTACAAATTCTGGCATTTCCAGCGTCACCCACATCTCCTGAACAAATAAGAATCATAGAGTCTACAGTGCAGAAGGAGGCCATTCGGCCCATCGAGCCTGCACCGACAACAATCCCACCCAGGTCCTGTCCTATCCCCATACCTCCACGTATTTACCCTCCCAATCCCTCTGGCACTAAGGGGCAATTTAACATGACTAATCAATCTAACCCACACATCTTTGGGCAGTGGGAGGAAACTGGAGCACCCGGAGGAAGCCCACGCAGACACAGGGGAGAATGTGCAAACTCCAGACAGACAGTCACCCGAAGTTGAAATTGAACCCGGGTCCATGGCGCTGTGAGGCAGCAGTGCTAACCACTGTGCCTCCCACTGTTGAACATTTCCACCATTTTGACTCATTGTCCAGCACACTCCAGTTGCCACACTGCAGCACCATAACTATTTATTGCCAGTTGCAGCAGATACATTTATAAAGCAGACATCTTGCTGGGGGCCAGGTCATTATTCCCCAGCCAGGAAAAGTGATTAAACTCATGACAGAAATCCTGCTTCATCACATTTCTGGTGGGAAAATTGAGGCAAATGCGCAGGCCACAGGCTCCAGCCACATGAGCAGATAGGAGTTATAATTCCTGCATTAGCTAGTGTTTTCCAGTACTTCTCATATCTGCTTTGCCTCGAGGTACCCATTCATGGAAGGAAAAACATTTATCACTGACATTCTTACAACAGTAACTCACAGCTG
Organism: Mustelus asterias; assembly: GCF_964213995.1. Classification (NCBI taxonomy): domain Eukaryota; kingdom Metazoa; phylum Chordata; class Chondrichthyes; order Carcharhiniformes; family Triakidae; genus Mustelus; species Mustelus asterias. The sequence goes on from NC_135809.1 coordinate 129,098,988, forward strand.
ACTTGGAAATCCAGTTAACCAACTTCCACTCCATGATGCAGTTGTCCCCAGTAAAACGTTATAAACATTTTGATTGAAATTTGAGTCTCAGCCTACACTCAGAGAACTATAGAATCCTACAGTGCAGAAGGAGGACATTCGGTCCATCGAGTCTGCACCTACCATAATCCCACCTAGGCCCCATCGCCGTAACCCCATGTATTTACCCTTCTAATCCTCTGACGCCAAGGGGCAATTGAGCTTGGCCAATCCACCTAAGCCGCACATCTTTGGACTGACTCATAACATTTATTGTGTTACTGGAGGCAATTTTAACCTAACATTGACAGAATTGTGTGCAGTGCTAGTTTTGCATTCCATAAACTTCACTGAAGCAGCCATGAGTGGGGTTGGCGCACAGATCAAGCAAAATCCGATTGGATTTCAGATCAGAATCTCAATGGCCTTTTACTGTTTCGATGTTCCATTGCTACTAGGCTTTTTAGTCAATGTTTAACTTTCAACTTGGGTGTTTTGGATTGGATACCGCACATCAATTGGACTTCTAGAATCTTCTTCACGGCGCCAATTAAAATAAAGATGGATATCCGTAAACAATGTATGCTCAGCAAAGGTTCAAAGTGGTAACTTGACAATGGACCAGGAGGGGTTTCTTTGGTAATTAAGGATTAAATGTGGTGAGGATAATCAGAAACAGAAACTCCACAGAACATACATCAGAAATGTCCTCCTGATTGGTCATTGCTGCCCTTGCTCCCCCCCCCCCCCACCACTATTCCCCTCTGTTCCCCCCCCCCCCCACCTCATCTCTCACCCCACCACCCCAGCCAACCCTCAATGAAAATCCAAACATAGAAACTAGAAGCAGGCATAGGCCATTTGACCCTTCGAGCCTGCTCCAACATTCATTTTGATCATGACTGATCATCGAATTCAATATCCTGATTCCCCCCCTTCCCCCCATATCCCTTAATCCCTTTAGCCTCAAGAGCTATATCTAATTTCTTCTTGAAATCAGACAACATTTCATAGAAACTAGAAGCAGGAGGAGGACATTCAACCCTTCGAGTCTGTTCCACCATTCATTTTGATCATGGCCGATCATCGAATTCAATATCCTGACCCCCCCTTCCCCCCATATCCCTTGATCCCTTCAGCTCCAAGAGCTATATCTAATTTCTTCTTGAAATCGGTGACGATGCCTACACTCCTTTGACTGAAACAATCTTCCATGGAAAATAACCTTTTAAATCTGACTGGAGAGAGTGTGAGTGTACAGAGATGCTGAAATTCTTCTTGGTCATCTTGGGAGATTAGAGATAAACTTTGCAGAACTTTCCTTCAGTTGAGCTCAAGCATCACCCTCAGTGCCACATCAAAATGTCTGTCAGTAGATAATGTTGTAAGAAGTTTAACAACACCAGGTTAAAGTCCAACAGGTTTATTTGGTAGCAAAGGCCACACTAGCTTTCGGAGCTGCAAGCCCCTTCTTTCAAAAGAAGGGGCTTGCAGCTCCGAAAGCTAGTGTGGCTTTTGCTACCAAATAAACCTGTTGGACTTTAACCTGGTGTTGTTAAACTTCTTACTGTGTTTACCCCAGTCCAACGCCCGCATCTCCACATCATGACAGTAGATAATGTTGACAGTGGAGTTTGTAATCTCTGGATTCAGCAGGCTTTTCTCACTTCATGCCCTGAGGTGATCACTATGTACAAATCATTTGGAGTGATCTTTCTCAGCTGGGGTTTTGCCCTGACAAGAAATAACACATTTAATTGAATGCAGAGGAGTTGTGAAGTGATTCAATTAATAAGGAGAGGTAATGCAAAACAAAGGGTGCAATCCTAAAGGGGTTACAGGAGCAGGAGGACTTGGGGTAAATGTGTATTAATCGAAGAAGATTGCAGGGCAGGTTGAGAAATTGGTTAATAAAGCACAAGGCATTCTGGGCGTTATAAGTAAGGGCATAGTGTACAAAAACAAGACACTTATGAAGAATACTTATAAAACACTGGTTGGACCTCAGCTAGAGTATTATCTTCAATCCTTGTTTTCCTTTATTCTTTCATGGGATGTTGATGTTGCTGGCAAGGCAGTGGCACAGTGGTATTGTCACTGGACTAGTAATCCAGAGACCCGGGGTAATCCTCTGGAGACCTGAGCTCGATGGTGGAATTTCAACTCAATAAAACATTTGGAATTAAAAAGTCTAATGTTGACCGTGAAACTATTGTCGTAAAGCCCATCTGGTTCACTGAATATCCTTGAAGGAGGGAAACCTGTCGGCCTTATCTGGTCTGGTCTACATGTGACTCCAGAGCCACAGCAATGTGGTTGATGTCTGAAATGGCCGAGAAAGCCATTCAGTTGTATTCAACCACTACGAAGAAAACAAAAGCACATGATGTCTCGTGGCACCTGGTCAAACTTGGGCAAGGAAACCTCCTGCTGATTAGCACGTACCATCTCCCCCTCAGCTGTTGAACACCACTTTTTTAAAAGAGTTTTTTAAAGTTGAAAGATTTTAAAGATTTATTTATTAGTTGACGGAAGCACTGAGGGTGGCAAGGGTGTAGAATGTGTTTTGGGTGGGGACTTCACTGTCCAAAGAGCAAAAGTGGCTTGGTAGTATGGGCTAATGGGGATAGGGCCTGGGTGGGATTGTGGTCATTGCAGACTCGATGGACCGAATGGCCTCCTTCTGCACTGTAGGATTCTATGATTGTAGGGGCAGAAGTCGGCAAATTCAGCCCTTGGAGCCTGTTCAGTTATTCAATCAGATCATGGCGGATCTCTCCCTGGTCTCAAATCCACCTCCCCACCTGTTCCCCATATCCCCTTATCCCTTTTTAAAATTAGAAATATATCTATCTCCTTCTTGAAACCATTCAGCGATTCAGACTCCACCGCGCTATGGGGCAGCGAGTTCCACAAATTCACCCACCCTCTGAGAGAAGTAGTTCCAGGGAGACTCAAGACCATGTCTCACTGACTCAGGGTTTGGAGGCACTATCATGGAGCCACATCTAACACAGTGTTTGTTGTGTGAAAGATGTCATGCGAGGGTGATCAGGAACCAGCATTGCTTTTGGGGTGGCACGGTAGCACAGTGGTTAGCACTGCTGCCTCAGAGCGCCAGGGACCCGGGTTCAATTCCTGGCTTGGGTGACTGTCTGTGTGGAGTTTGCACGTTCTCCCCATGTCTGCGTGGGTTTCCTCCGGGTGCTCTGGTTTCCTCCCACAATCTGAAAGATGTGCTGGTTAGATGCATTGACCCAAACAGGTGCGACTAGGGGAATTTCACAGTAACTTCTTTGCAGTGTTAATGTAAGCCTTACTTGTGACTAATAAATAAATAAAGTTTATTTATAAATAAATAAACTTTTTTGTGGGCCATGGCTCGGGAATGTGCCGTCCTGTTGTCTGGATTGGTAGAGAGGAAGATGTTAAGCTTTGTCATCTGCTACATGGACACCAATGAGCAGCTCGCTGCCACATAGAACGGGTACATGTGCAGCGACAGTTATGGTCAGCTATGGCCTGAAACTTTGCTGCATCTTCTTACAGATTTATACTGCTGGCCTATGAGAAGGTTTTGCTGAGTAGCACCAAGGGAAACAATCTTCAGAAGCATCTAGGCCAGCATTGCTTCGACTTCAGCAACCTTCCACAATGCCTGATTCCCTAACTTGCCACCTCTTCATCTCATGTCCCACCCGCCATGGAAAAGGTCGCTGATGGGTTGAGGGAATCTCAGATTGCTCCAGAAGCTTTCTTGTCCAAAGTGCTTTTAATTGTCCCCAATAGGAAAAATGGTTGCAAGCATATCTCGAACTGCCCTACAGTGGCAATGGAGACAACACCACAACAATACATTTCAAAAGCATTGCAGTTCAAGCCAGTGTACGGGATAACACTTTCTGAGCACAAGCTAGAGACTTAATATTTTTATTCCCAAAATCAAATTTGGTGCTAATTAGTACAGGTATTTGATCCTGAAGTTTGTTAGTAACTGCAGGGTTTTTTTTTTGTGAGCCTAGCAGTCATTGAATTCCTACGGTACAGAAGGAGGCTATTTGGTTGATCATAGAGTCATAGAGGTTTACAACATGGAAACACTTTGGCCCAACTTGTCCATGGCGCCCAGATTTTACCACTGAGCTAGCCCCAATTGCCCACATTTGGCCCATATCCCTCTGTATCCATCTAACCCATGTAACTGTCTAAAGGCTTTTTAAAAGACAAAATTGATCAAGGCTGCACCCCCTCTACAACAGAGCATCTCACCCAGGCCCTATCCCTGTAACCCCACACATTTACCCCGCTATTTCCCCTAACCTATCCATCTTGGGGCACTAAGGTATAATTTAGCATGGCCAATCCACCTAACCTACACATCTTTGGACTATGGGAGGAAACCGGAACACCCAGAGGAAACCCATGGGGAGAACGTGCAAACTCCACACAGACAGTCACCCAAGGCTGGAAAATGAACCTGGATCCCTGGTGCTGCGAGGCAGCAGTGCTGGTCACTGTGCCACCGCGCCGCCTCTTCTATACATTTGGCTACAGTGCAACAGGGTGTCCTGGGAGTGTTGCTTGCTGGGAGTTGAGTCCCTGTTTGTCTCCACTTGTAGGAGCGATGTTGTCGAGCCAACAGCAATCACCAGAGTCGCCGGTGTCCAGAAAGCCAGCACTCATTGTGAGCGGGGAGCTCTCCAGCTGATTCAACAGATAAAACGAGCTCTCATGTTAAGTCAGGAGCAGACTTTCCACTTTCAATGCAACAATGGATAGAGTGTCTGGACAGGTGTCGTATGCGTCAGCTGCTTTGATGTTTTCTTGACATTTGACGCGAATGCAAAACAAAAGCTAGCTATAGGTTTCACATGATCAGGCATGCGTCACAGCGGCCAGTTATGTAAGTTGGCCTTTGTGATTCAGCAGTGAAAAGATCTGCCAAACTTTTCCGAATGTGAGCAACAAAGGAGAGATTTGTTATCAGCGTGGGACAAAAGGAGCTATGAGCAGTGGCCAGAACATGTCCTGACTAACAGTGGCACATGCGAAGGTCAACTGGCCGGACGTGGCTGTAGTTTTCATAAAGGGATCATGGCTCGGGATGTCTGGGAGTGTGGATGGTCACAAGCGAAGGAGCTGAGCGCCTGGATGGTGAGGCCCAAGGCACGCTTGACATTGGGACTCAGGCCTCGTGACTAGCAAGCTGGCAAACTGAGGGCAGTAAAGGGCGGATCGCTGGGGAAGTGGCTGGAAGATTGTGCATTGGGCAAAGCACACTGACTGGTCATCAGAGAGGACCTGGAAGCAAAGGTTGTGGTACTCAGCGCAGCAAGAGAGGATGATGATGGAATTGGGGATAGCGTTACCGCTGGAGAGGCAGCAGTGAGCAGTGGGGGGAATGGAGGATGTGGCGGACAGATAGCTTCCATCAGGCTGAGGGGAAAGATGTGGGCCAGGATTCTCACAAAAAAAATTCCCCAATTCACGTGAAAATGGGAGTAACTCCTGTTGGTTTTTGTAGTGTGATTTTCAGAATGAATCTCCAACACTCTGTTCATTGCAAAGCATCCTAACGAGATTCACTCTGAAATTCAGTGGGCAGAGCCTATCCCCGCTGGAGAGGCCAGCGACATAGCGCTGAGCGGGCCACTGCGCATGTGTGGGTCTGTCAGCGCCGAGATCGGCGCATGAGCAGTAGCCCTGCATTCCTGGCCTCCTGATTGCTGGCTAGCCCCGTGAGACCTGCATCACCAGACCACCAACGCCTAACCACCCCCGCCCTCCTACCCCCCTCGGCTGTCCCGACACCCCTCCAGCAGCCCTGACCACCCCCCCACCCGGATGGCCAGTCCCAATCGCTACCTACCCTCCCACTGCCAGTGATCCTTTTGCAGAGTGGCAGCAGATTCCCCCCCAACCCCACCGATTGCCCCCCCCCCCCCACCCCCCAGCAACAGGCCCCGAATTGGCCCTGCCCCCTTGGTCCCGTTCCCTCTGGTCGATGCCAGATGGGCAGTGCCAAGGTGCCTCTTGGGCATTGTCAGTTTGCCCATTGGGCAGTATGAGGGTGCCAGGCTGGCACTGCCCAGGGGGCACGCTCCCTTACCCCAGACTTCCTGGGGCTCCCTAATGGCCTCTGTTCCCTCCAGTGGGGTCGGACCACCTGTTCCCATTATTGGGGAGCAGTGGCAAATCCTGCTGGAATGAACCACTCCTGGTGAGGGGGGATGCACCTGCAGGCCTGGAGGCTTCAGCCCCGAGTCCACTAATGGGATGCAAATGTTAATTTAAATATGTAAATCAGCTCCGCGCTGATTTCCAGTGTGATGCTGATGACACTCAAAAACCTGGAGCCGGAAACACTTGGAGGCTGTGGCGCCCAGAGGGGAGCCCGCGAAACGGCCTCCATTGAGGTCTCCCGGAGCAGCGCAGTGGGCTGGGAGAATTGAACCCGTCGTCTGGTGGGGTGCAGTAGGTGTGGAAAGTGGGTAACTGTGGAGGTCTGCATAGCTGCGAACAAGGTGGGGTGATGGGGAAGTTGAGGTTGGGGATGGCGGTATTAGGTATCTGCGATTGGGGGTGAGGGGGTGAGGGATGGGGAAGCTATGAATAGGATGTGGGGCTGTTGGTTTCTCCCAGGATTATTAGTGTCAGACCGAGGCTGGTGGGCTCAGGTTAGACTCCTGTTATTTTTGGAGCCTCTAACGGAAAAGGCTTGTCATGTTTTTTCTCCTGGAACATAATGCCAGCAGAAGCCAAACTACCGCAGGCTGCTGCTCTCATCAACTCACTCTCCTCTCATTGTATCTTTCTTATTCAGACATGGGACATGGGCGTCGCTGGCTGGGCCAGCATTTATTGCCCATCCCTAGCAGCCCAAGGGCAGTTGAGAGTCAACCACATTGCTGTGGCTCTGGAGTCACATGAGGGCCAGACCAGGTGAGGACGGCAGATTTCCTTCCCTAAAGGATATTAGTGAACCAGATGGGTTTTTCCAACAATCGGCAATGATTTCATGGTCATCAGTAGATTCTTAATTCCAGATATTTTTTATAGAATTCAAATTCCAGCATCTGCTGTCATGGGATTTGAATGCAGGTCGCCAGAACATTAATTGGGCTTCTGGATTAATAGTCTAGCGATAATACCACTAGGCCATCACCTCCCACTCATCCTGCATCGACCTACAAAGGCCTAGATTGGCCCAATCAACATCTAAACCCTCACCAGTTTGCAGAATATGATGCCTGACACTGGTTTGGAAGAGAACCACATGTGGACAGTGTTTGCAGCGTGTCACAGCAAAACGGTGGCACAGTGGTTAGCACTGTTGCCTCACACTGTCAGGGACCCGGGTTCGATTCCCGGCTTGGGTCATTGTCTGTGTGGAGTCTGCGCGTTCTCCCCGTGTCTGTGTGGGTTTCCTGCGGATGCTCTGGATTCCTCCCACAGTCTGAAAGATGTGCTGGTTAGGTGCATTAGCCATACTGAATTCTCCTTCAGTGTACCCAAATAGGCACCGGAGGGGATTTTCACAGTAACTTCATTACAGTGTTAATGTAAGTCTACTTATGACGCTAAGAGTTAAACTTTAAAACCAAAAGAGAAAATGCTGGAAAATCTCAGCAGGTCTGGCAGCCTCTGTAAGCAGAGAAAAGAGCTGATGTTTTGAGTCCAGATGTCAAAGCTTTGACAATGGGTTGTCTGGACTCGAAACATCAGCTATTCTCTCTCCTTACAGATGCTGCCAGACCTGCTAAGATTTTCTCTTTTGGTTTCAGATTCCAGCATCAGCAGTAATTTGCTTTTATTCATTTATTAAACTTTAAAATTTGCTGGAGAAATGTAGAGAGATCATTGGATCAAAGTAAGAACTAGGAGCAGGAGTAGGCCATCTGGCCCTTCGAGCCTGCTCCGCCATTCAATAAGATCATGGCTGATTTTTTCGTGGACTCAGCTCCACTTACCCACCCGCTCACCATAACCCTTCACTCCTTTACTGTTCAAAAATTTATCCATCCTTGCCTTAAAAACATTCAATGAGGCAGCCTCAACTGCTTCACTGGGCAGGGAATTCCATAGATATCCTCTTCTGCTGTTTCCCTTAACTAGATATGCAGCGCATGAAAAGGTGGCGGTATCGGTCATAACTGATTGTCACTCCGAGAAAGTTACAGCCATCTCCCATTTCATTCACATTCACCCAAATGGACAATATTGAATAGGAGAATTATAGAATCCCGACAGTGCAGAAGGAGGCCATTCGATCGATCAAGTCTGCACTGACAGCAATCCAACCCAGAGCCTATCCTCGTAGCCCCACGTATTTACCCCACTAATCCCCCTGACACTAAGGGGCTATTTAGCATGGCCAACCCACTTAACCTGTACATCTTTGGAGTGTGGGATGAAACCAGAGCACCCAGAGAAAACCCACGCAGACACGGGGAGAATGTGCAAACTCCACACAGACAATGACCCGAGGCCGGAATTGAACCTGGATCCCTGGCGCTGTGAGGCAGCAGTGCTAATCACTTCCAGAACTGATGGAAGATAATAAAACAATAAATGGTTTTGATCAAGTGGCAGAGGGGAGATTGTGGAAGAATAGAAGGAAAGGTTTGCGATAGGGCGGAGGGCAGGAGAGATTTAATGGTACAAGAATCAAAGATAATGGGTATACTTAAAACAAAATCGTAGAACCCCTACAGTACCGAAGGAGGCCATTGGGCCCATCGAGCCTGCACTGACAGCAATCCCATCCAGGACCCATCCCCGTAACCCTACATATTTACCCCGCTAATCCTTCTAACCTACGCATCCCAGGACACTAAGGGACAATTTAGCATGGCCAATCAACTTAACCCACACATCTTTGGACTGTGGGAGGAAACCAGAGCACCCGGAGGAAACCCACAAAATCACAAGGAAAACATGCAGACTTCGCACAGACAGTGACCCAAGCCGGGAATCGAACCCAGGTCCCTGGAGCTGTGAGGCAGCAGTGCTAACCACTGTGCTACCGTGCCACCCATGATGAGGTGTGAGTGGCTGCACAGCAGCAATCTGAATGTAAAGTGAAGGAAGAACGAAAGGAATGAGACAAAATCAAACCAGTAAAATAAAAGAAACAAAATCTTAGCGGCTAAAGTTGCTGAATTCAATATTGTGTCTTGAAGGTTGTAGAGTATCGAGAAGGCGAGATTCTCTGGCCACCGAGCCGCCTATTTCCCGCTAGTGGGAGGTGGGACGTTGTTTGCTAGCGACGGGATTCTCTGGTCCCAGTGCCGTCAACGGGAATTCCCACTGACGTCACCTCACGCTGGCGAGAGACCCATGGTCGGGGGTGGGCTGGCGGGTGAAGCGGGAGAATCCCGCTGGTGTGAACGGCTGGAGAATTCCGGTCGATGTTCCTCAAGCTTGTGTTGAAGTCTCTACAGATGCTGTTTGATCACCTGAGTGGTTTCAGCATTTTTCTGGTTTTTATTTCAGATTTCCAACATCTGCAGTATTTTGCTTTGGCGACTAATCCACACTGTCCTGCTGTAGGATCGGCAAAAAGGAAAGCAAAATACTCCCTGTGTGTAAAAAGCAATCTTCAATTCATTCTGTCAAAAAAATGATAGTAATTTTGTATTTGAATCTCACCTTGTATCAGCAAGTCATAATGTAACCATTCTTTGGCAGTATGGAGCATATTATTAAGTCATGAATTGAAAGGGCCTCACAATAACAGTGCTTATCTTCTTGTATATCATATGGAGTCTGTTATTAAATGAATAATCGCAGATCTGTATTGTTGTGAATCCACAGATCCTAATAAAAGATAATCTTCACGTCCTTGCTAAACTTCTGTTGCTTGACATTATTCTCGAGATGACAGGAATTAAATTTATACGCGGCAATTTTATAACGCTATTCTCAAAGCAGGTAACCTAGCAACCGGGCAGAGCTTTATTTGCTGGCAATTATCAGATTTGAGTGCGGTTAACTTGTGTTCAAGTATGAGGGTTGTGGGACTCATTTTTTTACTGTGGCTTGTATTTCACTGCATTGAGACACACACACATTTCTCAAAATAACTCGATGGGATATAAATATTTCAATAGATAGTGCATTGTGGATGTCTTTCATAGGAACCTTGTTCCATCTGCAAATAAGTGGCTCTCTGTTAAGAAGGAATGGTTTCCCCAGACATTTTTCTGGTGAATTGCATCGTCACAGGTCTGACCAGTGAGGCCGATGTAACTGAATGTCGACACGCAATTTTCATTTCCAAGTCTTGTCAGTGTTCCACACACTGAAGTTGGATTTTGACTTCCAGAAATACTGTGGCCGTTTGTCACTGCATCCTTTGTCACCAAGAGAAAGCCACGGCTGAATCTCTCGGCCTGGAGAGATTTGGCTTTGGCTGGGTGTTTTTGACATTCCAAAGTCAAATCAATTTGAACGCCTTTGGTCAAAAAGTGCAGCAACAAATCGCCTCAAGCAGCACAGTGGCACGATGGTTAGCACTGCTACTTCACGCCGAAGGGCCTGTACTGCGCTGTAATGTTCTATGTTCTATCTCATCACACGTACGCATTCAAGCAATGCAAGATACTCAGAATACCAATGTGTCAGTGGCTCAGTGGCACAGTGGTTAGCACTGCTGCCTCACAGTGACAGAGACCCTGATTCAATTCCTGGCTTGGGTCACTGTCTGTGAGGAGTCTGCATGTTCTCTCCGTGGGTTTCCTCCAGGTGCTCCGGTTTCCTCCCACAGTCTGAAACAGGTGCTGGTTAGGTGCATTGACCCGATCAGGCGCCGGAGTGTGGCGACTAGGGGAATTTCGCAGTAACTTCATTGCAGTGTTAATGTAAGCCTTACTTGTGACTAATAAATAAACTTCTACTTTAAGCATCTTCTCCGCACTTTGATGCGTTCAACAGCACCCGGGATAGCTGAGCTTTTCTGACTTACATTGGGGGTGGTTGGGGATTGCAAGCAATTATCCATTGGGGACCCATGTGTAACTTGTCGTGCCAGCGTAACCCCAGTGCTGGGAACACATAGAACAACACACTGACAACAATCCCACCCAGACCCTATCCCTGTAACTCCACATATTTACCCCACTAATCCCTCTAACCTATGCATCCCAGGGCATTAAGGGACAATTTAGCATAGTCAATGCACCTAACCCACACATCTTTGGATTGTGGGAGGAAACCAGAGCACCCGGAGGAGACCCACGCAGATACGGGGAGAACGTGCAGACTCCACACAGACAGTGACCCAAGCCAGGAATCGAACCCAGGTCCCTGTCACTGTGAGGCAGCAGTGCTAACCACTGTGCCACCGAACCACTGACACATTGGTATTCTGAGTATCTTGCATTGCTTGAATGCATATGTGTGATGAGATAGAACATAGAACATTACAGCGCAGTACAGGCCCTTCGGCGCTCGATGTTGCGCCGACCAGTGAAACCAATCTAAAGCCCTTCTAATCTACACTATTCCAATATCATCCATATGTTTATCCAATAACCATTTGAATGCTCTTAATGTTGACGGGCCATTGTTTGACAGATTCAGCATTGTCAATTTGCATTTCCTGTGAATATGTCTATCTGTGTTGCACTCCTCATCCCCCTGAGTGACTCCTAATGGAAACCCACCATTAATGAGGGCCCTCAGGGAGTCAGCACAAGAGCTTCCAAATGGGGAGTGCTGAGGGACAGAGAGATCTAAGGATGCAGATCCATAATTCCTTGAAAGAGTTGTCACAGATAGACAGGGTGGTGAAGAAGGCACTTAGCACACTGACCTTCATCAGTCAGGGCAATGAGTAAGGGAGTTGGGGCGTTATGTTACAGTTGGATAAGTCATTGGTGAGGCTGCGCTTGGAGTATTATGCACAGTTTTGGTCACCCTATTATTGGAAAGACATTGTTAAACTGGGAAAGTGCAAAGGAGATTTACGAGGATGTTGCCAGGACTGGTGGGTCTGAGTTACAGGGAGAGGTTGGCCAGACTGGAACTTTATTCCTTGGAATGTAGGAGAATGAGGAGCGACCTTATTGAGTTGTATAAAATCATGAGGGGCACAGATAGGATGAACGTACATAGTCTTTTTCGCAGGGAAGGCGAATTGTAAATTAAAGGGCATAGGTTTAAGGTAAGAGGGGAAAGATTTAAAAGGGACCTGAGGGGCAACTTCTTCATGCAGAGGGAGGTGTGTGTATGGAATGAGCTGCCAGAGAAAGTGGTTGAGGCAGGTTCAATAGCAACATTTAAAAAGAATATGGATAAGTACATGGATGGGAAAGGATTAGAGGGATGTGGGCCAAATGGGGGGCAATTGGGACTAGCTGGGAGGGCACCATGGTCGGCATGAACCTGTTGGGCCGAAGGGCCTGTTCTTGTGCTGTTTTGCTCTATAACTCAATGATTGCTGCTTTCCGTTGAGGAAACGTCACGGCTCAGATGATGCGTTCTAAGCTACACTCCTCAATCTCTGAGGGATGCTAATTTTCTACTGAACAAACTAGGGTTGCCCACGTGCTTTGGACGACATGCTGGCCTGCTGGATTTGAAAGAATTTGGTCACTTCCAGGATCACCATCGATTCCCTGCTTATTGCCCACAAATGCAGGAACATAGTGAGCGTTCTGACAACCTTCGGTAGCGCAGCTCTTCATGGTTTGAAGATCGATGGTTAGCCAGGGGACTGGGAGAACTGTCATGTTCATGGAATCTTCGGCTGAGGTATTTTCAGAAGTGGCAGCAGAGAGTGACACTGCTCTGGCATGTGGTGGCATCCTGGACAATGTTTTATGAGCAATAAACAGCTTTGCTGTCCACATCGCAAAGTCTGCTCCCATTCAAGGTGCAATGAGTACTTTAATTGCTTGGTATAATTCACCATACTCGACCAACCCATGCCTGCAAAGCTCAGAGTATATTTCTAATGTGATTCTGCAACTGGATAATCCCAAAGGTGCAATGAATTACTGGAAGAACCAATTTAAGATTATCCATCAGGCTTGCAGTGTGGCCCATTTAACCTTGCTGGAAGCTACATTTTTTCATACACAGGGACCTGTACTCAGTAAGCAAAAGGAACATGTCCAGGCATGGTACCTTATTTATTGTGCCAAGACTGCAAGAAACTACAAAGGTTCGTGAGCGAATCCCAGTCCATCACGCAAACCAACTTCCCGTCCATTGACTCTGTCTACACTTCCCACTGCCTCAGAAAAGCAGCCAGCATAATTAAGGACCCCACGCACCTCGGACATTCCCTCTTCCACCTTCTTCTGTCGGGAAAAAGATACAAAAGTCTGTGGTCACGTACCAACTGACTCAAGAACAGCTTCTTCTCTGCTGCTGTCAGACTTTTGAATGCACCTACCTTGCATTAAGTTGATCTTTCTCTACACCCTAGCTATGACTGTAACAGTACATTCTGCACTCTCTCCTTTCCTTCTCTATGAACGGTATGCTTTATCTATATCGCGCACAAGAAACAACGCTTTTCACTGGTCACTAATACATGTGACAATAATAAATCAAATCAAATCAAGTCGAATTATTTAAAAGAAACAGAAGTGTGGGAGACAATAGATCCATGGTGTAATCTCCATGGCAATGCCTTGACGAATCAGGACTGACTGGCCAACCAATCAGCACTCTTTTCTCATGCAATATAAATTGTTCCCTTTGAAATTTGGTATTCTTGTATCTGTCCGGATGAAGGCGAAAGGCTTTAACAGCTCGTCTCTTTCTGCAGCACCTGTGGTTTCCTAACTGCATCACTGAATGTCCCAGAGCAAAGCCAGTGGGTGGGATCTCTAGCCCACACTAGAAACATAGAAACCCTACAGTGCAGAAAGAGGCCATTTGGCCCATCGAGTCTGCACCGATCACAATCCCACCCAGGCCCTTCCCCCATATCCCTACATATTTACCCGCTAATCCCTCTAACCTATGCATCTCAGGACACTAAGGGTCAATTTTTAGCATGGCCAATCAACCTAACCCGCACATTTTTGGACTGTGGGAGGAAACCGGAGCACCCGGAGAAAATCCACGCAGACACGAGGAGAATGTGCAAACTCCACACAGACAGTGATCCAAGCCGGGAATCGAACCCAGGTCCCTGGAGCTGTGAAAACAGCAGTGCTGACCATTGTGCTACCGTGCCACACACTTTCACTTTTCCTCAAAATGCGGAAAAAGGTGAAACTCGCTTGTGAGATCGCCTTTTCTGATTTTGAACTAACCCCACCACCGGAGTGATGTGGAATGTGCCGGGGAAGGGCTGGAACCTAATTTGAAAGCATCAGCATATCATTAGTGAGCACTCACTCCCGATATTGAGCCCGCACTGTGCAGTCAGCTGCCACTGCTGTGAAATCACATCACTGCCACTTACAACAGCTCGACATAAGCGTGAACCATCACCTCCAAGGGCACGATCAGTTGTGCATGCGCAGGTGACCATTACTTCTTGGTAGTCCAGCACTCAAGGGGAACCAACGAGAATGCTGGGGACCCACAGAGGTGCAGTTTGGGGTCAAAGTTGAGGGTTACTATCACCATTGGGGTGGGGAGAGGTGTTCAGGAGTGTGGACAGGTAGCTCAGAGGCACCCCTTCATATCGGGTCACCCCTTGCTTCAAGGGGATGTGCTGGCTGCCAGGCAAGCATTGCTTCCCTCCGTGCTGGGTTAGCGTTCAAACAGTAGCTGAGTGGGTGCCCTTTCTTGCTGGGAGCTGCAGACTGGGTGGGAGGTGGCGACAACAGAGGGGCAGTACTGGGGGTGACTATGAGGTCCCAGAGCCCTGATTTCAGAGAGGCCAGGCTGCGAGGGCAGTGTTGAGGTATCAGGGAGCTACCCTGCCTCATGAGGCATAGAGACCCTCTCACCTGGGAGAGGGCGATTGCAGTGAGACTTGCAACACTCACTCTGTCAATAGTGTGAGGCCAGAGGAGATTACTGGACAGGAAGTTCACATCCACTTCTCTGCAAGCTCTGACTGTCAGGTGCAGCAGTGAGATGGCATTTGCTGCTCTTGTGCAAGGCTGCTTCACTGAACAACTCTGAAGAGTCCAAAAAATGAGGGTGCCCTTTGGGGAATTGCTTGAAAAGCTAACTGCAGACCTCTCAGGATTCAGTTGTGTCTTGTCAAGATGAATGCTGTTGTCAGAATGACTGACTTTGAGGAGTCCAGCATGCCAGTTTAATAGCCAGAGCTAGATCTAATTGCACTTGTCTGCAGACAAAAGCTACCCCTTTGGAACACCAAACCCCAATAATGTAGGTACATCTTTCAATTCAAGCCTTTGCAGTACACAGCTCGCACTGTGGAGAACCCCCTGGCAAGGTAGCATGGTGCTAGCTGGCACCACTCACCCTGTTCACTATCATGACAGGCGCCATCTTTGAAGTGCCCCATCAGGATACAGATCTTGTTGTCATGCATTCACTCTAATGCACTTTAGCACCATGCAGGTCGGGACTTATGTTTTTGGTTGGGGAGGAGGGAGGGTGTGGGTGGGGGAAATGTGTGGGTCAGATACCATGGGACAATGGAGGCTCAACATTATACATCCTGGTGGACTACAGAGGGAGCTATCTGAAGATGTGGCTTTAGTGTCAGAGGGGGTGGAATGAGAGAGAGCAGAAATTCAGTTTTTAATATTATTAAATACTTTTCATGTTTCGAATGAAATCTGTAAAAAGGTATCATTACAAACTCGATTTTCAGGTTTGCTGACGACACCACTGTAGTGGGCCAGATCTCAAACAATGATGAGATGGAGCACAGGAATGAGATAGAGAATCTGGTGAACTGGTGCGACAACAATAATCTCCCCCTCAATGTCAACAAAATGAAGGAGATAGTCATCGACTTCAGGAAACGTAGTGGAGGACATGTCCCTGTCTACATCAATGGGGATGAAGTAGAAAGGATCGAGAGCTTCATGTTTTTAGGTGTCCAGATCACCAACAAACTGTCCGGGTCCCCCCCATGCCAACACAATAGTCAAGAAAGCCCACCAACTTTCTCAGACGACGAAGGAAATTTGGCATGTCAGCTACGACTCTCAGGAACTTTTACAGATGCACCAAAGAAAGCATTCTTTCTGGTTGTATCACAGCTTGGTATGGCTCCTGCGCTGCCCAAGACTGCTAGAAGCTACAAAAAGTTGTGAATGTAGCTCAGTCCATCACGCAAACCAGCCTCCCATCTATTGACTCTATCTACACTTCCCACTGCCTCGGAAAAGCAGCCAGCATAATTAAGGACCTCACGTACCCTGGACATTCTCTCTTCCAGCTTCTTCCATCAGAAAAAAATACAAAAGTCTGAGATTACGTACCAACCGACTCAAGAACAACTTCTTCCCTGCTGCCATCAGATTTTTGAATGGACCAACCTCGCATTAAGTTGATTCTCTACACCCTAGCTATGACTGCAACACTACATTCTGCACTCTCTCCTTTCCTTCTCAATGAACGGTATGGTTTGTCTGGATAGCGCGCAAGAAACAATACTTTTCATTGTCTACTAATACATGTGACAATAATAAATCAATCAATCAAACACCTATTGGAACCCTGTGGACTTTCCTGGGGTGAAATTTAAAAGTAAAATGTAAGCCAATGGAAATTAAAACTGCCCCTAGTTGCCACGACAATGCAAAGACCACTTTGACTTCCTTCTATTTCTTTCTGCTGCCCTCAGATCCTCCCAGATGAAGTAAGCATCACTGGAATCTTTTCTTGCTGCAAGGGCTATTGTCGTGACTTTTTTTTTCGCGTGCACTCAAATCTATTGTTTTCTGGGGCACCACATCAAACGCTGACTCCTACTTGAAGCAGCTTTGAAAGCTCCGGCCTCAGAAGTTTCCAATGAGATTTCCATAATAAAGTCAAAAGAAAAAGTGAAAAATAAAATAAAAGCAGTCATTGAATAATTTAGAAAGTTACAATCATTTGTGGACCAGCTAGTAGTTGGCATCTGAAAAAGAAAAGAATAAGCAAAACAAAAAGTGAAACACTTTTACCACACAGCGTAGAAGACAAAAACAGAGAGAAAGTCGATTTCTATGTTTCTGTGTTTCTATGTTAACAACTTTCCTATAAGAATTAATGGCAGTGCTGAGGTATTCTTATTTATACTGGAGGCTGCAGACTTTGAGGTTGATGATACAGCTTTTAATGATTCCAAAGGAGTAAGCCAGTGGCTCAGTACGATCCCCCATTCCTGGGGGAAGTTCTCATGAATGATCATGACCAGAAATGGAAGTTTACCGGCATGCCCGCCCTGATTCCGGGGGCGGGCAACGCTCGGAGATTGGCATTCTCCGTTGGCCTTGGGTGGGATTGTACGAACCTCGGGCGGACATACAGGTAAAATTCCGCCCAGAGGTCTGTCTCCGTCTCCACAGATGCTGCCAGACCTGTTAATTCCAGCATTTTCTGTTCTCATTTTCTGGACATTGCCTTTGCAACTCACATACTTTATTCATCACCCTGAGATAGGCATCCCTTTGTCAATTACATGGAATTTAATTTGATTTGATTATTACTGCCACATGTATTAATATACAGTGAAAAGTATTGTTTTTTGTGTGCTATACAGACAAAGCATACCGTTTATAGAGAAGGAAAGGAGAGAATGCAGAAAGTCATAGCTGGGGTGTAGAGAAAGATCAACTTAATGCAAGGTAAGTCCATTCAAAAGTCTGACAGCAGCAGGGAAGAAGCTGTTCTTGAGTCAGTCGGTACGTGACCTCAGACTGGGCTTCGTTCACAACCCTTTGTAGTTTCTGTGGTCTTGGGCAGAGCAGGCGCCATACCAAGCTGTGATACAACCAGAAAGAATGCTTTCTGTGGTGCATCTGTAAAAGTTGTTGAGGGTCAAAGTGGCATACCAAATTTCCTTAGTCTCCTGAGAAAGTAGAGGCGTTGGTGGGCTTTCTTATCTATAGTGTCAGCACGGGGGCACCAGGACAGTCTGTTGGTGACCTGGACACCTAAAACCTTGAAGCTCTTGATCCTTTCTACTTCGTCCCCATTGATGTAGACAGGGGCACATTCTCCACTGCGCCTCCTGAAGTCGATGACAACCTCCTTCGTTTCAGATACAAGGCACAAAGGCAATCCGTGTAACCCATCTAGTTTGTGCTGATGTTGATACAAATTTCCTCCTATTCTTTCTACCTAATTGAAGCCTTTCAGCATATCTTTCTCTGCCATCTACTTTTCAAGTGTAGTGCAGTGGGTAGCTTCTCTGTCTCCGAGTCAGAAACTCAGGTCTCCAGTCTTCAAGAATTGATGGTCATAGAATTGATCATAGAACCCCTACATGAAAAAGGAGGCCATTCAGCCCATTACGTTTGCACCGACTCTCTGTCAGAGCATCCCCACCAGGATCTATCCCCGTAACCCCACACATTTACCGTGGCTAATCCACCTAACCTAACAATCTTGGGACACTAAGGGGCAATTTGGCATGGCCAATCAAACCCACACATCTTTGGGCTGTGGGAGGAAACCGGAGCACCCAGAGGAAACCCACGCAGACACAGGAAGAATGTTCAAAATCCACACTGACAGTCACCCAAGGCTGGAATTGAACCCAGGTGTCTGGCGCTTTGATGTAGCAGGGCTAACCATTGTGCCACTGTGCCCCCCAAGGAAGGTATGCTTACAACAAGTTGAGTATTCACCTGTAAGCCCTTCCAACACACGCCAATGGCAGGCTGCAGGAGCGGGAGAGATCCCGGGTCAGCCTTGTGATGGGAAGAACCTTCACTAAGCACAGCTCCATCTACAACATGCATATGAAAATGCCTGTGCCACTTGTACCCTCTGAGTGAGCTGCGACACCCCAGCTACAACATTCTCTTGTGTCCTTTTCAAAGCATCTAAGTTATTTTCCTCAGCCATGGCCTATCGTAGTCAGTTCCACATATTAACTTCTCTCTGAGTAGAGACACTTCTCGTTGGTCCCCTGATAGAGTTACTGGGGTACATTTTCCATCACGCATGCCACTGGTGTCACTCCAGGCAGGACAAAGATTTGGTAGACAGTTTAAAGGTGCATTGACTGCGGGCAGGAATTTCTGGTCTTGGGATTGACCTGACGGGAAAATCCTGCTCATAGAAACTATTTTGTATTTATTGGTCCCCAATATTGGATCCTTCAACCACTGTAAATGATCTTTCAATGTCTACTCTGTCCAACACATTTTTCTTTATTCTGACCCAGGATGTGGGCATCCCTTGCATTTATTGTCCATCTCTAATTGGCCTTGAGTAGGTGGAACCTTCTTGAGCTGCTGCAGTCCATGTGGTGAAGGTACATCCACAGTTATGTTGGGAAGCAAGTTCTGGTCTTTAGAGAAGTGTCCCTGCAGGAACAGTGATATATTTCCAAGCTAGGACAGTGAGTGGCTCGGATGGGAACTTGTAGGAAGTGGTATTCCCATGTATCTGCTGCCCTTGTCCTTCTAACTGGTAGAGTTCGTGGGTTGGAAGGAGCTGTCAAAGGAGCCTTGGTGAGTTGCTGCAGTGCATCTTGCTGCTGCACTGCTGCTGCAGTGGTGCAGAAAGTGAATGTTTGTGAATGGGATGCCAATCCAGGGTGCTGCTTTGTCCTGGATGGTGTTAAGCTTCCTGAGTGCTGGCAGGGCTGTCCTCATGCAGGCAAATGGAGAGTATTCCATCACCTTCCTGACTTGTGCCTTGCAGATTGTGGACAAGCTTTGAGGAGTCAGGAGGTGAGTTAATGTCTCCAGGAGTCCCAGCCTCTGATTTGCTTTTGTAGCCACAGTATTTATATGGCTAGTCCAGTTCCGTTTCTGGTCAACAATAACCCCCAAGATGTGACAGTGGAGGTATTTAGTGATTGAATGTCATGGGGAAATGGTTAGATTCTCCCTTGCTGGGGATTTTTGGCTGTTAGTCGTGGAATGTAAATTGGAATGTTAATTAGGTTCATTAACGAGCCATTATCCCTGAGTCCACTACAATTTAGTGGTGACTCTAGGGTTAAATGGGAGCCGAATAGCTCTCCCTTGTCAGGTTTTGCCAGAGGTCATCTGGAGGCAGGAAGGGATCCCATGTTGTCAGGCCCTCAGTTCCTGATCAACAAACCGTGCACTGGGCAGAGGGAGTACCACTGAGATCTGCCCAGCTGCCCTTGCCTCTAACCCCCTTGGCCCCATCACCCCCAACCTGAAATCTCCATCCTGCCCTCACTGAACTTTTACCTAGGGTTCCTTGGCAATCTTGGGGTTCTGGTGGGTGCATTGCCAGATGAAGCCACTGCTCCCCTGCGTTGCTAAAATGAAGATCTTCCTGATGAGCAGGACTTGTGCTGGCCGGGTCCTGAATCCTGGAGAAGGCCCAATGGTGGCCAAAATAAATTGGCCAATCGTAACCAGTTAAGTGCATGAGGGGCACTTAATACCATTGGGCCTCTCCCATAGAACTGATGAGTGTCCCCTGATTGTTCTCACGCTGACAGGTGAGACCCATTAAATCCCAATCACTATATTTTCTATCTTCCCATGTTCTTCTCAGCAGGTCTTGTGGCGCAGTGGGTAGTGTCCCTGCCTCTGAGGCAGAAGCTCCCAGTTTCCAGAAGGCCAAAGAAGGTGTAATGACCTCAACAAGACCCATGAGTTGGGCCTCTTGGAGTATGAGCTCCCTGATTGAAGTAATGACTGCCTGCCCAATCAGGGAATCTCACCTGCATGTATATATTGAGGAGCGTCAGGGCTACTGACACTCCGGATTCTGACTTTGTGCCTGAAGTGCTCTAGAAGTGGAATAGAGTTTGTAAATAAAGGGAATTTGATGAAGGGACACCAACCCCTGAGGAGTTATTTCAGAAGGTGCGTTCACAAAGTGGTCAATCAGGTTGAGTGTCAACCTGCAAAATCCTTCCAGACATGTCAATGCCTGGTGATTAGAGTGGGAGAGACTCTTGGTTAGCCAGGCTCAATGCAGAATGGCGCCCCTCAAGTTATGAGCCCCTGGTGACAGACGAGCGACCTGTTCCGGGAATTACTAGCTATGGAAACAGATGAAAGTTTGCCTTAGTGTGCCACTGGGCTGAAGAGAGTTGGAATTTGAACATGCTCTTCTAGAAGTCCTTTTAGTATAAATTCCTACCTTTGATGTTAAGCTGTATAGTTCCCAGGTTTTGTTCCATCTCCCTTATGATTACAGATTAAGTAGGTGCGAGACGGCATCTTTATCCAGACTAACTTCTCCTGTTCTGTCGCTGCCTTTTCTTCTGTTATTTTACCTCCATCTACATGATTGGATGGTGCCTGAAACCTGTTAGTTGATGTAATCTCGAGGGACACTTCACAGCCTTCCTATTTCCAGCTACTTTTCTCAACCTTAATCCATTCACCGCTCCGTGGACTGCATTTATATTTAGGAGAGTTTAAGCCTTTTTCACCGCGGGTGATTACCTGCAAGCGCCACGTCCAGAAAGTTTCAGATTTCCTACTTACTGATGTTAATGTGGTGTCTGTTCAATTTCTGGAAAAGAAATTAACTTGCATTAAGGGTCTGCCACCTCAGAACTCGAACAAGAAGCGATGAGAAATGATATCTTTAAAGACAAAAAAAACCCCAAACTCCCTGTGGTGACGACAAGAGACTTCGTGCTCCAAAAGCTAGAATTACTCATGAAAAATTGATGCACTTTGATTTGTACAGTTACGTTAACATTTTACAGATAAGTCTTAAGAACCACAACTGCATCAAGAGGTACAGTTATTGGTTAAAAAGGAAATCCCTGTTTTCAGAAGAGAAGGAATACTTTTGCGACAAAACGGAGTGAGTAATTGCTGCATTTAATTATTTAAAATCTTTAATTAAAATAATTTGCATTATACATGAATGCTTATTGATGTGACATGGTTGGATTGGTTAATGAGTAAGCATTTAATCAGTGTCAGACCCTTGTTGTTTCGCTCACAGAGGAGTGTCCAAAAACCAACTAAAATCTGAAGTTTCAGTTAAATGCAGGTCACAGGGTGAACGCAATGGGCCCCAAAAGTTGCCAGGTGAAACAGGTGGTAAAACATTTCACTGCACATGAGGCAGAAGCGGCACGGTGACACAGTGGTCAGCACTGCTGACTCACAGCGCCAGGGTCCCGTGTTCGAATCCTGGCTTCGGTCACTGTCTGTGTGGAGTTTGCACGTTCTCCTGATGTCTGCATGGGTTTCCTCCGGGTGCTCCGGTTTCCTCCCACAGTCCAAAGATGTGCAGGTTGGGTGGATTGACCATGCTAAATTGCCCCTTAGTGTCGGGGGGGGGGGTAGCCAGGGTAAGTGTATGGGGTTATGGGAATAGGGCCTGAATGAGATCGTGGTCAGTGCAGACTGGATGGGTCAAATGGCCTCCTTCTGCACTGTAGGATTCTATGATTCTAAGCAGGGGATTCAGGTCCCACTGAATCCATAATCTCGTACTCCAGTGTTGCACCACTGAGGGGCTGCTGCACTGTTTTCGAGGTACATTTACTTGGATGGGAGCCTGACCTCTGAAGTGATTCTGGAAGTAGCATCATCACAAAGAAAAGCAGGGGAGTTCTCGTTGGTGTCCTGGTCATTATCTGTCACTGAAAGAGATGATTTGGTCTCAAAGAACAAAGAAAATTACAGCACAGGAACAGGCCCTTCGGCCCTCCAAGCCTGCACTGACCATGCTGCCTGACTTAACTAAAACCCCCTACGCTTCCGGGGATCATATCCCTCTATTCCCATCTCATTCATGTACTTGTCAAGATGCCCCTTAAAAGTCACTACCGTATCCGCTTCCACTACCTCCCCCGGCAACGAGTTCCAGGCACCCACCACTCTCTGTGTAAAAAAATCTGGCTCGTACATCTCCTTTAAAACTTGCCCCTCGCACCTTAAACCTATTCCCCCTAGTAATTGACTCTTCCATCCCTGGGAAAAAGCTTCTGACAATCCACTCTGTCCATGCCTCTCATAATCTTGTAGACTTCTATCAGGTCTCCACTCAACCTCCGTTGCTCCAGTGAGAACAAACCAAGTTTCTCCAACCTCTGCTCATAGCTAATGCCCTCCATGCCAGGCAACATCCTGGTAAATCTTTTCTGTACCCTCTCCAAAGCCTCCACATCCTTCTGGTAGTGTGGCGACCAGAATTGAACACTATATTCCAAGTGCAGCCAAACTAAGGTTCTATAAAGCGTCAACATGACTGGCCAATTTTTAAACTCAATACCCCGGCCGATGAAGGCAAGCATGCGGTATGCCTTCTTGACTACCTTCTCCACTTGCATTGCCACATTCAGTGACCTGTGTACCTGTACACCCAGATCACTTTGCCTATCAATACTCCTAAGGGTTCTGCCATTTACTGTGTATTTCCTATCTGTATTAGACCTTCCAAAATGCATTACCTCATGTTTGTCTGGATTAAACTCCATCTGCTATCTCTCCGCCCAAGTCTCCAACTGATCTATATCCTGCTGTATCCTCTGATGGTCCTCATCGCTATCCGCAAATCCACCAACCTTTGTGTCGTCCGCAAACTTACTAATCAATCCAGTTACATTTTCCTCCAAATCATTTATATATTACAAACAGCAAAGGTCCCAACACTGATCCCTGAGGAACACCACTTGTCACAGCCCTCCATTCAGAAACGGACCCTTCCACTGCTACCCTCTGTCTTTGACCGAGCCAGTTTTATATCCACCTTGCCAGCTCACCTCTGATCCCATGCTACCTCACCTTCTGCACCAGTCTGCCAGGAGGGACCTTGTCAAAGGTCTTACTGAAGTCTATGTAGACAACATCCACTGCCCTACCCTCATCAATCATCTTCGTCACTTCCTCGATAAACTCGATCAACTCACCCCATTGTTGTCTTGGAATTTTGCTGTAGGAAAATTGGCTGCTTCGTTTTCAATGTTACAACAGTGTTATGATCCCAGTTGATCCCTCTTGATCCCAGTTGATCCCAGTTGATCTCAGTGTTATAGAGTCTTAGATACATACAGTGCAGAAAAAGGCCCTTTGGCCTATTGAGTCTGCGGTGACAATAACATAGAACATAGAACATAGAAAGCCACAGCACAAACAGGCCCTTCGGCCCACAAGTTGCGCCGATCACATCCCCACCTCTAGGCCTATCTATAGCCCTCAATCCCATTAAACTATCACAAATGTCACACTAATCCCATTTTCTTGCACTTGTCCCATATCCTTGAATGTTATGATCTTTCAAGTGCTCATCCAAATGCTATTTAAAGGTTGTGAGGTTTCCAGCCTCCACGACCTCCCCAGGCAGCACATTCCAGATTCTTACCACCCTTTGAGTGATTTTTTTTCCTCAAATCCCCTCTGAATCCCCTATCCCTTATCCTAAAACTGTGCCCCCTTCGTGATTGACCCCTCAACCAAGGGAAACAACTGCCCCCTATTCATCCTGTCCATATCCCTCATAATCTTATACACCTCAATTATGTCCCTCCTCAGCCTTCTCTGCTCTCAAGTAAACAATCCAAGTCTATCCAGTCTCTCCTCATAGCTTCAATGCTCCATCCCAGGCAACATCTTGGTGAACCTCCTCTGTACCCCGTCTTGATCCCAGTTGATCCCAGCATTATAATTACAGCTGAGACCAATAGCATTTAAAAAGAGATATGAATTTTCCAGCAAATGGCAGATAGCATCACATGACAGGATTTCACTTTATAAGGCTTTTACTGTAACAATCAAACAAAATTAACTTTGATTAAACATTACTTAGTTGGCAACTAATACACTAAATCACAGAAAAGGTACTTTCACAGTAAGCAACAGGTGAAAACAAACATGCCGTTTATACATTACGTTGCACTCTCAGTAGCTATGTAGCCTTGGGGATAAAGTCCAAATCCCTCCTGCCATTTCAGCAGGCCCTTTTCTTCCTGTCACACCAGCGCAGGTCTTCAGTATCCCTTTGAAAGTTCTTTCATTCACTCTCCTCCACATCATCAAATTGCCTTCCAGCAGGAAGGCGCCCCCTGGTCACTCCTTGGTCTTTAAGGCTGATCTCTTCAAAGAGGGAATCCGTTCTTACCAGCATTATTCTTAGTGGTTAACACAAAAACAGTCTTTGCCTCTGCTTGGCACAGCAGCCGTGCTTTTGGTCTTTCTCCCCAGATCTCTCTGTCCGACTGAATCTGAGAGTTTGTGTCCAACAAGGAGACTGGCATTTGAGTTTCTGTGAGTTTTGACCTGGGCCCCTGCACCCATGGCAACTAAATCATATTGGCCTCCCTCCAAGAAGAGTTGGCTAACCCCATCTTCAGAACACTCTGTTTTACCTTAATTTAAAAGAGGCATTTCAAAACATAACCATCTAATAAAGTCTTGCATTTGTAAGGTTGAAGCGCTATCAATTAGGCAAAAGACTACTTGTGTGCCAATACAACTGTAGGCTTTTATTCATTACAGAACTAGGAGCACATCCCAACAGATAACCGACCCGAACTGAACAAGGGGGAGGAAACAGCCACCTTTATACTAGGTGACAAGGGGAGGAGCCAGCAGGGGATGTGTCCAGGCATGACAAACACAACAACAGTGGTCCAGACAGGACAAAGGCGCAACTGTAGTCCACCACAAAGGTTACATGTCAAAAAGTATTTAATACTCTGGAAAGCATTTTGGATGTCCTAAGATCTCGCAAGGTCCTAGATAAATGCAAGTTTTTATATTAACTCTGAAGACCAGATTTGAATCTCACCCGGTCTTGGTGTGTGAGTCTGTTTCTCCTTCATCGATATAAGAGCAGTTATTAATTTTGGAAAAGCTCCATCTTGAGCAAGTCATTCAAGAGTCATTATTCAGGTTCTCATGAACATTAGAAATCTAATATCTAGACATCGTGGACTCTATTGATGTAAGAGTGGCAGAAGATTTTATATTAGTGTAATAGAAAGAGTTATACTGAGAGTGGAGTTTGGGCAGAGTGGTGGGGTTTTAACTGAAGAGGATATAAGGAGGCTACAAGGGATGTAGAAAGATAAGGCGGTGATTGGGCAATGATCTGGCAAATGGAGCATAATGTGGGAAAATGTGAAATTGTCCATCTTGGCAGGAAGAATAAGAAAGAAGCATAACGGGCGGGATTTTATGGCCTCACTTGAGTGAGACTGGAAAATCCCGCCCGAGGTCAATGGATATTTCCATTGTCCGTGCCTCGTCTGCTCCGATTCCGTGGCAGGCTGGGCGGTAGAATTCCGGCGATTATCTAAGTGGTGCGAGATTGCAGAGCTCTGACTTACAGAGGGATGTGGGTGGAAACCAAACCTCTTGGAGTATGAGCTCCCCGTGTTGCCCTATGGTGGCTCTGACATGCCCATATACAGGAGTGCAACTCCAATGAATAATCTTCCCATGTCGTTCAGGTCAAGAACAACAGGTGGCACAGAGAGGAGAATATTTGCTGAAATTGTGCGGATTCAGCAGCTCAGTAAAATAAAGTTAATGCCGGGAGAGACCCAACCATTTTCCTGTCTTGCTGTTAATTCGTTACTCGTGAATGAAGGGTCCCATCAGAGAGAGCGTCATTGGCAGGAGGAGAGAGGAAAAGATTTGAGGGGCAGTGTTTTTTAAAGTTTATTTATTAGTGCCACAAATAGGCTTACATTAACACTGCAATGAAGTTACTGCGAAAATCCCCTAGTCGCCACACTCTGACGCCTGTTCGGGGACACTGAGGGAGAATTTAGCATGGCCAATGCACCGAACTAGCATGTCTTTCAGACTGTGGGAGGAAGCCGGAGCACCCGGAGGAAACCCACGCAGACACGGGGAGAACGTGCAAACTCTACACAGACAGTGACCCAAGCCGGGAATTGAACCCGGGTCCCTGGCGCTGCAAGGCAGCAGTGCTAACCACTGTGCCACCGTGCCGTCCCTTTCCGCTTGTGGAGGCAAAGAGAGGAAGAGACCGAGTAGAGAGATGGGGCCAGATGAGAGAGAATAGCAGCAAAAGAGAGGAAGGAGAGGGGAAATATTATCGCAACAGCGGAGAGGAGAGAAACTGTTACAGAAATTGACATATACAGAGAAATGCAAGAGAGACAGATGGGATTTGTGATGAGGGAAAGGATGGAGGGATGAGCTCTTGAAAAGATGAAAAGAAAAGAGGGCGAGAGGTACTTGGGGGAAAAAGCAGAGAGATCATCACAGGCACCTGGCTGAAAGAACAGAGGGAGATCCAGAAAATCATTGTGGCAGGAAAGAGATCTTCTAAGCGGCGATGAAGAGAAAGGGAAGTTTGAATTGAGGACAGAGAAGGGAAGGTCCCCTTTAAAAGATTCGGACTGGAATCTTACCTCCCTCCATGCCAGTGGGATTTTCCCATCCCATCATAATGGGTGGAGATTTGGCTGGCCCCGACTAATTCTCTGACTATGCTGCAGTGGGAACGTGGCGTGAATGCTTGTAAGATTGCATCCTCGGACTGAGAGGGAAAGAGAACCTATTTAAGTGGATGACTCACTGAAAGGAAAGGAAGACACCATGTTGGAGAAGGTGAGATGGTAGAGGCAGCCCTGTTCAGTTCAGGTGCAATAATCTATTTCTTTCCTCCTGAATCTACCCTGTCATAGGATCCCGACAGTGCCGAAGAAGGCCATTCGACCCATTGAGTCTGCACCGACCACAATCCCATCCAGGCCCTATCCCCGTAACCCCACACATTTACTCAGCCAATCCCCCTGACATTAGGGTCAATTGAGCATGGCCAATCAACCTAACTCGCACATCTTTGGAATGTGGGAGGAAACCGGAGCACCCGGAGGAAACTCACACAGATACAGGGAGAACATGCAAACTCCACATGGACAGTGACCCAAGGATGGAATCGAACCCGGGTCCCTGGCGCTGTGAGGCAGCAGTGCTAACCACTGTGCCACCCTGCCATCATTGGCTGTGCTAGGAACAGGAGGCACAGATGTCAAGGCTGAGCAGACTCACATTATAATGCACGCATGAATTAACAGGGGCAACAACTTGGGAGGTCCACTGATGTTTCTTTAATGAAAATTATATTTGGGAATGGGACTGTCTTGCAGTAACTTATTTTGAATGTTTCAATCAATATTATTTACAATATTATTTAACAATAGAAGCTCTATCTATATATTACAAAAATATAAAGCATCATGCTTTGAACGTGCATGTGGTCTGAAGCTATGATGCTGGGAATCTGCCGTTCGGTTGCCTAGAAACTTGCTACTGACTATTTTGGCCTCTATTGTGACACAGCAACATTTTATCCCAGCTTTGAAATTCATTTTGAGGTGAAACCCATGGGTGCTAAAATTCCAAGGCTGGAGTTCTATGTTGAATTATCAGGGAAGAGATGAAAAGGCACATTATAAACACCTCCACAAGAGTCTTTCTCCCCCAGAAATGTGCATTTAGCATGTTTTTTTTTGGAACATGAAGCAGACAGCGTGGATTTCAGTTCTCCTGTTGCATAGAGAAGCAAACCTTGTTGCCTTCAGATAGCAAGTTATTTTTTGCACAGTGTAATAACCATGTAACATAGACTTAGAGCAGAATTTACTTTATCATATTACTGAAAGGGAGAGAAATATAATGGTGCGTCAATGTCACAGCAGATCCTTCCCACATTTTAATGAACATCCCCCAAAGCAACACAGGAGCAATTTCCGATCAGTGAACAAAAATAATTGATGAAATATTCCCCTTATCCTTGTCCCTCGGGCTGTAAATTAGTTTTTGCACTATGACATGTGATGTAAAAGTGACTCAATGTTAGCAATATAAAACATGACTCTCAGTTTCACACCCTATACTTCCTTTGTTCCGTCTTGGTCGTTAGGTTATCATTTCCTGGCATTTGCACTCGCAGCTGGGTACCTTGTCCACTGCCTGGATCAGAAATGAGGGATACACACTCTGTGGGACTTTTAAACCATTCGCATTAAATATATATTCAATTAAATGTATATTCAATGCCACCACCCGTGCATTTGTTCTGCAATTAGTAACAAAAGATGAAAGAGTTGGAGATTTTGGATGATGTTTCACAAGAATGAAGGTTGTGAAAACTAACCCAGAGGCATGAAATGGAATCGATGGACAATGGGGGCTGAAAGGCTGCCCTTAGCTCATTAGTTGATGGTTGGTGGAGAAGGTATGATGTCGCATTCTTGTTTAGAATGACTCCAGCTTGACCCATCAGTGCATCCTTCCCAGAGGACACCATGCCTAATGCTGGAGGCCAGCACCATACGGATTTGGAGCAGGAGTAGGTCATTCAGCTCTTCAAGCCAGCTCCGTCATTCAAAAAGATCAGTGTGGTGACCAGAACTGCATGCAGTACTCCAAATGCGGACTAACCAAGGTTTTATGTAGCTGCAACATGATTTCCCAACTCTTGTACTCAATGCCCCAGCCGATGAAGGCAAGCTTGCCATATGCCTTGGCCACCTGTGTTGCCACTTTTAGGGAACTGTGGACCTGCACGTCCAGATCCCTCTGTATGTTAATGTTCCTAAGGGTTCTGCCATTTACGGTATAATTCACACTTAAATTTGATCTTCCAAAATGCATCACCTCACATTTGTCCGGATTAAACTCCATTTGCCATTTCTGTGCCCAAGTCTCCAATTTATCTATATCCTGTTGTATCCTCTGACAATCCCCAGCACTATCGGCAATTCCACCAATCTTCGTGTCATCCGCAAACTTACTAATTAGACTCCCCACATTTTCATCCAGATCATTTACATATACTGCTAACAACAGGGGTCCCAGCACCGATCCCTGCTGAACACCACTAGCTACAGATCTCCATTCTGAAAAACACCCTTCTACCACGACTCTCTATCTTCTATGACCAAGCCAGTTCTGTATCCATCTAGCCAGCCCACCCCATGTGATTTTAGTTTTTGTACCATCTGCCACCTTTGGACTATGGGAGGAAACCGGAGCTCCCGGGGGAATCACACGCAGACAGGGGAAGAAAGTGCAAATTCCACATGGACAGAAACCCAAGACTAGAATCAAACCCAGGTCCCTGGTACTGAGGCAGCAGTGCGAACCACTGTGCCACCGTGCCATCTTGAGAGATGGCGGCATGGTAGCACAGTGGTTAGCACTGCTGCTTCACAGCTCCAGGGTCCCGGGTTCGATTCCTGGCTCGGGTCACTGTCTGTGTGGAGTTTGCACATTCTCCTCGTGTCTGCGTGGGTTTCCTCCGGGTGCTCCGGTTTCCTCCCACAGTCCAAAGATGTGCGGATTAGGTTGATTGGCCAGGTTAAAAAAAAAAATTGACCCTGAGATGCGTAGGTTAGAGGGATTAGTGGGTAAATATGTGGGGGTAGGGCCTGGGTGGGATTGTGGTCGGTGCAGACTCGATGGGCCGAATGGCCTCCTTCTGCACTGTAGGGTTTCTATGATTTCTATGAAAGCATTGCTTACTGCCATCTTAAATGGGAGCCCTCATATTTTTCCTCGTCCTGGCCTGGCAAACAAGGACAAATATTCTCTCAGCAACCACTCTATCAAGCCCCCTCAGACATTGGTTGGGGTTGTCAATCATCTAAGTCCTTCTGTAGGAGTTCCTCAAGGTAGTGTTCGAGGCTCAAACAACTTCAGCTGCTTCATCAATGACCATCTCTCCGTCATAAGTTTGGGAAGTGATATTCTCTTATGATTGTACAATGATCAACACTCCTCGGATACAGAAGCAGCAGCTGCCCATACGCGGTAAGACCGGGACAATATTCAGGCTGGGCCTGATATTATGGCAAGTAACCTTCGTGCCACACAAGTGAAATTCTGCAGTGATTAACTCAC
Source organism: Mustelus asterias (assembly GCF_964213995.1). Classification (NCBI taxonomy): domain Eukaryota; kingdom Metazoa; phylum Chordata; class Chondrichthyes; order Carcharhiniformes; family Triakidae; genus Mustelus; species Mustelus asterias. The sequence goes on from NC_135809.1 coordinate 129,129,899, forward strand.
TCACTGACTTCCTAAAGCCTGTCCACAATCTACAAGGCACAAGTCGGGAATGTGATGGTGTGATGGCATATTCTTTGCTTTCCTGGATGAGCGCAATTCCAACCATACTTGAGAAGCTTGATACAATCCAGGCCAAAGCAGCCTGTTTTATTGGCACCACACCTTAAACATTCACACCCTTCACCAATGACACACAGTAGCAGCAGTGTTTGCCATCGACAAGATGCAAAGCAGCAACTCACCGAAGCTCTCCCACCAAGTCATTTGCTGTACCTGCACAATATCTTAAAGTTTGTTTAATAGTCACAAGTAAGGCTTACATTAAAACTGCACTGAAATTACTATGAAAATCCCCTAGTCGCCACACTCTGGCGCCTGTTCGTGTAGACTGAGGGAGAATTTAGCACGGCCTAATGCACCTGACCAGCACGTCTTTTGGACTGTGGGAGAAAACCGGAGCCCCCGGAGGAATCCCACGCAGACACAGGGAGAGTGTGCAAACTCCACACAGACAGTGACCCAAGCCGGGAATCGAACGCAGGTCCCTAAACGCTGAGAAGCAGCAGTGCTAATCACTGTGCCACCCCAATATCATTTTGTGATTTGTGTATATATATGTTCTATATATATAAATATGTATGCATTTATATGTACAATATTTGTTGGATCTGATCGGGGAAAATGCTGAATGTTTGAAGGGATAGCCAGCGGTCCAGCTGTGCCAGCTGATGGGCCAAGTTGGCATGCTGTAAGCGTTACCAGAAAACATGTTGAATATTTATTTACCCCTTGCCCAAACTCAGTATCCACACAACCTTCCAGTTTTGTTATTGCACCTCATGCCCCTGCAGGTATGGCCTCCTTCATCACTGTGGGGTTTCTATGGATTCTGTGATTCTCAGCACACATTCAAGATGCAAAGTTCATGTCCTCCAATTGGAGGGGCGCATGGTGGCACAGTGGTTAGCACTGTGAGTTTGAGGATTTACTATGGACACAGTGGCCCCAGGCACCTGCTGGAAAGCTTGAGGCAAGTCAGAAGCACTGCATCCCACAGCCCAAAATGCGCTGGATGTGGTTTATTCAGACTTTCAGAAGGCTTTTGACAAGGTCTCACGTAACAAATTAACATATAAAGTTAAAGCACATGAGAATGCAGGGAATGTCTTGAGATGGATAGAAAGTTGGCTAGCAGATGGGAAGCAAAGAGTTGGCACAAATGGGTCTTTTTCTAATGGCAGCCAGTGACTAGTGGGATACCACAGGGATCTGTGCCAGGACCCCAACTGTTCACATTGTATATTACTGATTTGGAAGAGGGAACTAAATGTATTATCTCCAAATTTGCAGATGATGCAAAGTCAGGTGGGAGGGTGAGCTGTGAGGAGGATGTAGAGATACTTCAGCGTGATTTGGACAGGCTGAGTGTGTGGGCATATGCATGGCAGATGCAGTATAATGTGGATAAATGTGAGGTTATCCATTTCAGTAGCAATAATAGGAAAGCAGCTTATTATTTGAATGGGTGTAAATTGAGAGAAGTGGATACTCAACGAAACCTTGGAGTTCTTGTGCATCAATCGCTGAAAGTAAGTGTGCAGGTACAGCAGACAGTAAAGAAGGCAAATAGTATTTTGGCCTTCATAGCAAGAGGATGTTAGTATAGGAATAGAGATGTTTTACTGTAATTGTATAGGGCATTGGTGAGGCCACACCCGGAGTGTTTATTGTGTGCGTTACTGATGTTCTTATCTGAGGGAGGATGTTCTTACTATAGAAGGAGCCTGTGATGAACACAACAGTTCCCACTAGGACCATGTAATAATGGACTCACTCAGGGGCCTGCTTTATACAGGGCTCAGTATACGAGCTCCACCTGGTTAGTTAATTACTAATCCCCAAGGAGCTCGCATTGAATGAGTCCTATAGGAGGCCAATCAGTGACTCTTCACGCAAGTGAGGGTTATCACAATGTCTGTTTGACAGTTGTACATGTTTACCACACGCATGTCGTAACACAGACCTGCAGTGTGAAAGGTTTGGTCTCTAAAGCGATGACATTGAACTATGCTTGCAGGATCACGTAATGGGGATACAACTGGATTATAATGTCATCAAATCAAATCAAATGTAAACTTATATCTAGTTATATCAATGAACTTTATTTTAAAAATTCTATTCCACCTTCTCAAGAGCAATTAGGAATGGGCAATAAATGTTGGTCGAGCCAATGATGCTCAAATCTCATGAATAAATAAACAAAAACATATAATTATATTTCTCAGTAAGATTAGAAATAAGGTTGGGAATGATGCAGCTTTGAAATAACAATTTACTGAAGAATATCACTTCTTCTGAACCAGCCCTTTCCTCTTTGTCCACACTGACCATTTCACTGTCATAGACAATCACATTCACATTCACCATGAACCCTTTACACACAGAGTACCCTTAGGGCGGTGACTATTATATTCGATAATTTGTCCTAATATAGGTCCTGCTGGTCGCTGAAAGTAAGCGTGTGGGTACAGCATAGGAACAGGTCCAATGTCCTGAAGCTCAATTTTAGTCCTTTGACAGTTTTTAATCAGAAAAAAAAATTAAAGCTCAGTTTGTCCTTTAGGCAGAGAAGGTGAATATTTGATCAGTGAATAATTTAGTGGGCTGATCAGTGGGCGGCATGGTGGCACAGTGGTTAGCACTGCTGCCTCACAGCGCCAAGGACTGGGGTTCAATTCCCGGCTTGGGTCACTGTCTCTGCGCAGTCTGCACGTTCTCCCCGTGTCTGTGGATTTCCTCTGGGTGCTCCGGTTTCCTCCCACACTCCAAAAGATGTGCAGGTTAGGTTGATTGGCCATGGTAAGTTGCCCCTTGGTGTCTGGGGGGCTAGCAGGATAAATACAAGGCTTTTTACTCTTATGTGAGGAATAAAAGAATGACCAGGGTGAAGTTAGGGCCAGTCAAGGACAGTAGTGGGAACTTGTGTATGGAGTCAGTAGAGATAGGAGAGGTGATGAATGAATACTTTTCTTCAGTGTTCACCAAGGAGAGGGGCCATGTTTTTGAGGAAGAGAAGGTGTTACAGGCTAATAGGCTGGAGGAAGTAGATGTTCGGAGGAAGGATGTACTAGCAGCTTTGAATAGACTGAAGGTCGATAAGTCCTCTGGGCCTGATGAAATATATCCTAGGATTCTTTGGGAGGCAAGGGATGAGATTGCAGAGTCTTTGGCTTTGATCTTTGGGTCCTCACTGTCCACGGGGATGGTGCCAAAAGACTGGAGAGTGGCGAATGTTGTTCCTCTGTTTAAGAAAGGGAATAGAAATGACCCTGGTAATTATAGGCCGGTTAGTCTTACTTCGGTGGTTGGTAAGTTGATGGAAAAGGTCCTTAGGGATGGGATTTACGAACATTTAGAAAGATGCGGATTAATCCGGGATAGTCAGCACAGATTCGGGAAGGGCAAGTCGTGCCTCACAAATTTGATTGAATTTTTTGAGAAGGTAACTAAGTGTGTTGATGAAGGTAGGGCAGTTGATGTCATATACATGGATTTCAGTAAGGCGTTTGATAACGTCCCCCATGGTCGGCTTATGATGAAAGTAAGGAGGTGTGGGATAGAGGGAAAGTTGGCCAATTGGATAGGTAACTGGCTATCTGATCGAAGACAGAGGGTGGTGGTGGATGGAAAATTTTCGGACTGGAGGCAGGTTGCTTGCGGAGTGCCACAGGGATCAGTGCTTGGTCCTCTGCTATTTGTGATTTTTATTAATGACTTAGAGGAGGGGGCTGAAGGGTAGATCAGTAAATTTGCTGATGACCCCAAGATTGGTGGAGTAGTGGATGAGATGGAGGGCTGTTGTAGACTGCAAAGAGACATAGATAGGATGCAAAGCTGGGCTGAAAAATGGCAGATGGAGTTTAACCCTGATAAATGTGAGGTGATTCATTTTGGTAAGACTAATTTAAATGTGGATTACAGGGTTCTGAAGACTGTGGAGGAACAGAGAGATCTTGGGGTCCATATCCTCAGATTTCTGAAGGTTGCCACTCAAGTGGATAGAGCTGTGAAGAAGGCCTATAGTGTGTTAGCTTTTATTAACAGGGGGTTGGAGTTTAAGAGCCGTGGGGTTATGCTGCAACTGTACAGGACCTTGGTGAGACCACATTTGGAATATTGTGTGCAGTTCTGGTCACCTCACTATAAGAAGGATGTGGAAGCGCTGGAAAGAGTGCAAAGGAGATTTACCAGGATGCTGCCTGGTTTAGAGGGTAAGTCTTATGAGGAAAGGTTGAGGGAGCTAGGGCTGTTCTCTATGGAGCGGAGGAGGCTGAGGGGAGACTTAATAGAGGTTTATAAAATGATGAAGGGGATAGATAGAGTGAACGTTCAAAGACTATTTCCTCGGGTGGATGGAGCTATTACAAGGGCGCATAACTATAGGGTTCGTGGTGGGAGATATAGGAAGGATATCAGAGGTAGGTTCTTTACGCAGAGAGTGGTTGGGGTGTGGAATGGACTGCCTGCAGTGATAGTGGAGTCAGACACTTTAGGAACATTTAAGCGGTTATTGGATAGGCACATGGAGCACACCAGGATGATAGGGAGTGGGATAGCTTGATCTTGGTTTCAGATAAAGCTCGGCACAACATTGTGGGCCGAAGGGCCTGTTCTGTGCTGTACTGTTCTATGTTCTATGGGGTTAAGGGGATAGGGCCTGGGTGGGGTTGTTGTCGGTGCGGGCTTGATGGGTGCTTTCGGCACTGTAGGGATTCTATGATTTTTTAGCTTAGCCATTGTGATTGGCTTCAGTATATTGTTACACTGCCACTTAATTCACTCCTCCCCACGTTTTTTGGTCCTATAAAATGATTCTGAATTATCGGGAGAGCAACTTATTTGTAAGGAAGAGATTAAAAATTTTACTAAAGATAAAAATAGCCTTTCTGGTCTGATCTCCCAAAATGTTAGAGAATAATTTTCAGTGCAACATTTGCATATTTTGGAAATTGGATAATTTTTATTCTTGGAGTATTCAGTCCATTCACCCTGACTAGCCCCCACCAGCCTATTACCCCCTACCCACCCACTCGCCAACTTCTGCCTACCACTTCCTGACTTAACGCGCAACACCTGACTCCCCTGACCTGATGCGACCTCACCATCCTCGCCAGCTACCCTCCATTCTACTCCCTTCTCACTTACCACACCCACCCTAATCTCCTACTCACCCTACTCCCTTACCCAGCCCACCCTACCCCATTCACCACCCCAACCCCACACCCACTTTATAAAGTTTTTTTTTGACTATTTATCAGTGCCACTAGTAGATTTACATTAACACTGCAATGAAGTTACTATGAAAATCCCCCAGTCACCACACTCTGGCACACTCCGTTCATCTTTTATTTGTACATTTGTGTATGTAACACTGGGTTGCAGGGGAGTAGAATAGACAGTATTACAGTTGATAAGGAGGATGTGCAGGATATTCTGGAGGGTCTGAAAATAGATAAATCCCCTGGTCCGGATGGGATTTATCCAAGGATTCTCTGGGAGGCAAGAGAAGTGATTGCAGAGCCTCTGGCTCTGATCTTCAGGTCGTCGTTGGCCTCTGGTATAGTACCAGAAGATTGGAGGTTAGCAAATGTTGTCCCATTGTTTAAGAAGGGGAACAGAGACTTCCCCGGGAATTATAGGCCGGTGAGTCTCACTTCTGTTGTCGGCAAGATGTTGGAAAAAATTATAAGGGATAGGATTTATAGTTATTTGGAGAGTAATGAATTGATAGGTGATAGTCAGCATGGTTTTGTGGCAGGTAGGTCGTGCCTTACTAACCTTATTGAGTTTTTTGAGAAAGTGACCAAGGAGGTGGATGGGGGCAAGGCAGTGGACGTGGTATATATGGATTTTAGTAAGGCGTTTGATAAGGTTCACCATGGTAGGCTTCTGCAGAAAATGCAGATGTATGGGATTGGGGGTGATCTAGGAAATTGGATCAGGAATTGGCTAGCGGATAGGAAACAGAGGGTGGTGGTTGATAGTAAATATTCATCATGGAGTGCGGTTACAAGTGGTGTACCTCAGGGATCTGTTTTGGGGCCACTGCTGTTTGTAATATTTATTAATGATCTGGATGAGGGTATAGTTGGGTGGATTAGCAAATTTGCTGATGACACCAAAGTCGGTGGTGTGGTAGACAGTGAGGAAGGGTGTCGTAGTTTGCAGGAAGACTTAGACAGGTTGCAAAGTTGGGCCGAGAGGTGGCGGATGGAGTTTAATGCGGAGAAGTGTGAGGTAATTCACTTTGGTAGGAATAACAGATGTGTTGAGTATAGGGCTAACGGGAGGACTTTGAATAGTGTGGAGGAGCAGAGGGATCTAGGTGTATGTGTGCATAGATCCCTGAAAGTTGGGAATCAAGTAGATAAGGTTGTTAAGAAGGCATATGGTGTCTTGGCGTTTATTGGTAGGGGGATTGAATTTAGGAGTCGTAGCGTTATGTTGCAACTGTACACAACTCTGGTGCGGCCGCACTTGGAGTACTGTGTGCAGTTCTGGTCCCCACATTACAGGAAGGATGTGGAGGCTTTGGAGAGGGTGCAGAGGAGGTTTACCAGGATGTTGCCTGGTATGGAGGGGAGATCCTATGAGGAGAGGCTGAGGGATTTGGGATTGTTTTCGCTGGAAAGGCGGCGGCTAAGAGGGGATCTTATTGAAACATATAAGATGATTAGAGGTTTAGATAGGGTGGATAGTGATAGCCTTTTTCCTCTGATGGAGAAATCCAGCACGAGGGGGCATGGCTTTAAATTGAGGGGGGGTAGTTATAGAACCGATGTCAGGGGTAGGTTCTTTACCCAGAGGGTGGTGAGGGATTGGAATGCCCTGCCAGCATCAGTTGTAAATGCGCCTAGTTTGGGGGCGTTTAAGAGATCCGTAGATAGGTTCATGGACGAAAAGAAATTGGTTTAGGTTGGAGGGTCACAGTTTTTTTTTTTAACTGGTCGGTGCAACATCGTGGGCCGAAGGGCCTGTTCTGCGCTGTAATGTTCTATGTTCTATGTTCTATGTCACTGGACATTTGATGAAGCATGAAACAGGATGAAAATCCTTTACTTAAGACTTCCTTCATTGATACTTCCTTTGCAGTGGGGAGGCGATGGCCCAGTGGGATTACAGCTAGACTATTAATCCAGAAACTCAACTAATGTTCCGGGGACCTGGTTCGAATCCCACCAGATGGTAGAATTTGAATTCAATAAAAAAGGAAATCCGGAATTAAGAAACTATTGTCAGGAAAAAGTTATCTGGCTCACTAATGTCCTTTAGGGTAAGAAAATCTGCCATCCTTACCTGGCTTCCATGTGACTCCAGAGCCACAGCAATGTGGTTGACTATTAAGTGCCCCTCTGGGCAATAATTGCTGGCCCAGCCAGCAACACCTATGTTCCAAAAAATGTAAAAGAAATTACAGAAAACAGCATTAAATATGTCTGCCTCCGACTCACTCACCAACCCAGTGTCCCAGCAATCCCAATTTACATGTACTCGATACATAATCAATCAATGCCCTCCCTCCAGCTGTTTATCCTTAAAAATAATGATAAAATGAATGCAGCTATCACACATGGCCTTATTCTAGAAATTACCCCATACAATAATTTTAATCTATTTGTTGTTAAGAAGACACAGATCTGAAGAAAATAATGCATCCAACTTTCACAACGTGGCAATTGGTGTCCAATGAGGAATGGGAACGGGCCAATCGTCATTCAGATCTTATGCTCACCAAATCATCAGGGCAACTCGGTGGCACAGTGGTTAGCACTGCTGCCTCACAGCTCCAGGGACCCGGGTTCAATTCCTGCCTCGGGTCGCTGTCTGTGTGGAGTTTGCACATTCTCCCCTTGTCTGCGTGGGTTTCCTCCCACGGTCCAAAGTTCTGTGGGTTAGGCACATTGGCCATTCTAAATTAGAGTCATAGAGTTATAGAATCATAGAGGTTTACAGCATGGAAACAGGCCCTTCGGCCCAACTTGTCCATGCCGCCCTTTTTTTTAAAAACCCGTAAACTAATCCCAATTGCCTGCATTTGGCCCATATCCCTCTATACCCATCGTACCCATGTAACTATCTAAATGCTTTTTAAAAGATAAAATTGTACCCGCCTCTACTACTACCTCTGGCAGCTTGTTCCAGACACTCACCACCCTCTGTGCCCCTTAGTGTCCCGGGATGCATAGATTAGAGGGATTGACGGGGTAAATATGTGGGGTTATGGGGATAGGGCCTGGGTGGGATTGTGGTCGATACAGTCTTGATGGGCCGAATGGCTTCCTTCTGCACTGTAGGGATTCTATGGATTCTATGATCCAATACGAGGGGGAGAATTGACATGGGGGAATTGTCCCATCCCGCCCGCCATGGGAATCATAGCAGGCGGAAGGCTGGGGGGGGCGGGGGGTAGGGGTTCGGACCATGCAAAGGTTTGTTAATCTGGGCGTGAATTTCTGGCGCAGCTGGAAAATCCCGCCCTTAATCTCCATCTCGACAGCAATCTATCAATTTTCAGTCATTCTGCACAAAATTGCTGAGAGCGTTTTATTGACAGTTATTCACCTCTTTTCATTGTTCAATCACATACATTATTAATATATGATTTTGCATTCCAGTTCACAAGTCAAAACAAAAGCCATTAAATGGCGATATATGCTTTCGCTGTCCTGTTCTGAAAAGGATTGTGAACACTTTGTTTTCTGTGGATGATTTTTATAAATGACTGAATCTCCTTATTTATGTTCCATATGTGCCACAATTTTCAGTGATTTATTCTTTGTTAGTCAGGACTTACCACTATGACGATTCCTCCCATCTGTTGCTGCACACGAAAGTCTGTAATAGTGGTAAACATGATGAGAAATAATGACTAATATTTTTATTACCATCAGCGAGCCAGAATTTAACAGTATCTTTAAAGTCATGCCTTTAATGTTGTTTTTGATTTGATTTGATTTATTATTGTCACATGTATTAGTATACAGTGAAAAGTATTGTTTCTTGCGCGCTATACAGGCAAAATATACCGTTCATAGAGAAGGAAAGGGGAGAGTGCAGAATGTAGTGTTACAGTCATAGCTAGGGTGCAGAGAAAGAGCAACTTAACGCAAGGTAGGTCCATTCAAACGTCTGACGGCAGCAGGGAAGAAGCTGTTCTTGAGTCGGTTGGTATGTGACCTCAGACTTTTATATCTTTTTCCCAACAGCAGAAGGTGGAAGAGAGTATGTCCGGGTTGCGTACGGTCCTTAATTATGCTGGCTGCTTTGCCGAGGCAGCGGGAAGTGTAGACAGAGCCAATGGATGGGAGGCTGGTTTGCCTGATGGAGGCTGGTTTGCGTCTTTCTGCCCACATTGCTACATTGGTCAGTATAAAAAGCGTCAATAATGGGAAAAAAAACATTGGAAAGAGAAGGTTGGGTTGATATTTTAGGTGTGATTAGGAAAGATTTGTCAGATTGAATCATAGATTCCCTACAATGCAGAAGGAGGCCATTCGGCCCCTTGAGTCTACACCAACTCTCCAACAGAACATCCTACCCAGACCCCCGTCCCCCGCCCTACCTCTGTAACCTCACACATTTACCACGCTAATCCCTTAACCTACACATCTTGGGACACTAAGGGGCAATTTAGCATGGCCAATCCACCTATCCTGCATATCTTTGGATTGTGGGAGGAAAATGCCGGAGGAAACGCATGCACACATGGGGAGAACGTTCAAATTCCACAGACAGTCACCCCAAGACTTGAGTTGAACCGGGTCCCTGGCGCTGTGAGGCTGCAGTGCTAACCACTGATGAAAGGCTCGATGTTCAGGAGATTAGCAATCGTTTTAGAATCATAGAATCATGGAATCCCTACAGTTCAGATGGAGGCCATTTGGCCCATCGAGTCTGTACCGACTGCAATCACACCCAGACGACATCCCCTAACCCCACCTATTTACCCTACTAGTCCCTCTGGCAAGAAGGGGAAATTTAGCATGGCCAATCCACCTAACCCGCACATCTTTGGACTGTGGGAGGAAACCAGAGCACCCAGAGGAAAGCCACGCAGACACAGAGAGAACGTGTAAACTCCACATAGACAGTGACCCGAGGCCGGAATCGAACCCGGGTCCCTGAAGCTGTGAGGCAGCAGTGCTAACCACTGTGCCACCGTGCCGCCCCATTGTAGAGAGACCCTGATGCTCAGAAGTCCTCAATTCAATATCACTATAACTGTTTTGTTATTTTTTAATCTTATCCCAGAAGAAGGGGGACAAGAATAAATCAAATATGTGTTTGCAGTGATTTGAGTTTGAATTTGGTTGAAGTTAGTGCTGGTGGAACGCTGCATTGGCAGCAAATTCTTTGCACACAATCATTATTTTTAGAATCATCTGATTTGAAACCAAATGCATAATTTATTTTAATTTCTGACATTAAAAATGATTAAAGCCAAATATGAGGTAGATCACTAAATTATTCTTGCCTATCTTTATCTTCTCGCATCATTCTCTTCTTAAGCAAATATATGTGAATCATAGTCCTCGCCCCCACACCAAAGGTTTTACCAGCCAACAGTGCCCACGGAGTGTACATCTTCCTTAAACATTACAGTCAAGCTTTCAGTCACCTTTCACTACTGACAATGTGATAAACCGGACCTCAAACCACCATGACCAAAAGTTTGATTGGATTTGATTTGATTTATTATTGTCACATGTATTAACATACAGTGAAAATTATTGTTTCTTGTGCGCTATACAGACAAAGCATACCGTTCATTGAGAAGGAAAGGAGAGAGTGCAGATTGTAGTGTTACAGTCATAGCTAGGGTGTAGAGAAAGATCAACTTAATGCAAGGTAAGTCCATTCAAAAGTCTGATGGCAGCAGGGAAGAAGCTGTTTTTGAGTCGGTTGGTACGTGACCTCAGACTTTTGTATCTTTTTCCCGAAGGAAGAAGGTGAAAGAGAGAACGTCCGAGGCACATGAGGTCCTTGAATATGCTGGCTGCTTTTCCGAAGCAGCTGGAAGGAAGGCTGTCAATGGAAGGCTGGTTTGCGTGATGGATTGGGCTGCATTCACGACCCTTTGTAGTTTCTTGTGGTCTTGGACAGATCAGGAGCCAAACCAATCTGTGATACAACCAGAAAGAATGCTTTCTATGGTGCATCTGTCGAAGTTGGTGAGAGTTGTAGCTGACATGCCAAATTTAATTACTCTCCCGAGAAAGTAGAGGCGTTGGTGGGCTTTCTTAAATGGCTAATGGAGATCAAAGACCCCCTTCTGCTTGGCAGTGTTTTATTTGCGTATATCTATTTCGGAATCATAGGACAGACACAGCGCAGCATGATGACATTCGGCCCATTCCGTCTGCACCCTGCAAGAGCACCTCACACTTGCTACATTTTCCCCGAAGTCCGTAAATCTTTTTTCATCAGATAATTAGCCAATCTTCTTTTGAAAGTCATGATTGAATGATTGAGATCTATGGAGAAATAGAGGTTTTGGCATGTTTGGTTGCTCCCACCTTATCAGGAACTCAGAGGAAATTAAAGGCAAAATACTGCGGATGCTGAAATCTGAAAGAAAAACAGAAAATACTGGAAAATCTCAGCAGGTCTGACAGCCTCACACTTAGTTAGCTCTTCGCTCTGACGAAGGGTCATCCAGACTCGAAACGTTGGCTCTATTCTCTCTCCACGGATGCTGTGAGATTTTCCAGCATTTTCTGTTTTGATGTTGACTAAGGTGAAATGTCTGGCTCCCAGTATCTTTCAGATTTTAATAAAGCTAATGCAATGATGTGTGCTGTTGAGGATCAATGTTGACCTTGCTTATTGACTGTTGGTCAGAGTTGCTGTGACCAGGGTAAATATCTGAACCGCAGAAGGTGAACACAGTGGTTTTCTCAATTGCTGTTTTCTTTTAGTGAATAACCCTTGTAAGTCTAACAATCCCAAATCCTCTCTTAACTCCTCACATTGTTCCTACAACCTCTTGTTATCAAATCTAAATCCCAGAGTGTCAAGATTCTCAGAACGATCAATAAAACAAACAAGATGCTGCCTGAGTTTCACAACCTGAACATGTGAGTGCAGCCGATACCAACACTATCATTCCATATTCAGCTGGCCCTTATTGGTGACTGGCAAACATATATTCTGTGATGATGCTTCCCAGAGGCACACAAATAATGATCCAGAGCAATAAATTGCCCTTTGTTGGAAGAGATTGCCATCTTACAACCTGATTCATGGATCCCTTACTTATTTATTCATTTGTGGGACATGGGCGTCGCTGGCTGGCCAGCATTTATTGTCCATCCCTAGTTGCCCTTGAGAAGGTCGTGCTGAGTTGCCCTCTTGAGCGATTGATACAATGAATGGCTTGCTAGGCCATTTCAGAGGGCAGTTGAGTTTAGATTTTTTGGAACATGGGCATCCCTGGCTGGCCAACATTTATTGCCCAAAGGGGCAGTTGAGAGTCAACCACATTGCCGTGGCTCTGGAGTCACATGTAGGCCAGACCAGGTCAGGATGGCAGATTTCCTTCCCTCAAGGACATTAGTGAACCAGATGGATTTTTCTGACAATCGTCAATGGTTTCATGGTCATCTGTAGATTCTTAATTCCTGATATTTTTTGTTGAATCCAAATTCCACCACCTGCCGTGGCAGAATTCGAACCCCCGTCCTCAGAACATTAGCTGAGCTTCTGGATTAAGTCTAGCGATAATACCAATAGGCCATCGCCTTTCCAGAAAGGGAACTTATAAATGAGTTTCATGCCCAAATACATCGCATACACACCACCGTATCGAAATGCGCTGCTGGTTCAATTAGGCCAGTTAGTAGCTAGAATAAACTTCCCCAAAACTGCAGCATTGAATCCAGAGCAACTGCGCTTAATTCCACTGCTAATATCACATTCCACATATAGAAGCATTCAAAATCATGAGAGGCCTGGATGGAGTTGAACAGCGAGAAACAATTCCCATTCATGACGGATCGAGAACGAGAAGGGCACAGAGTAAAAATAAGCAAAGAGGAACAAAAATGATCGAGAAAAAAAGCTTCCTCAGAGAGTGAGGGGTTCAGGGTCTGGAATGCACTGCCTGGAAGTGTGGTTGGGTCAGGTTCAATTGGGTCATTCAAGAGGTAATTAAAGAATTATTTGAATAGGAACACTGCACAAGGTTATGGGGGGAAGGGCGGAGAATGGCACTGTGTTGTGCAGCTCGCTCAGAGAGCCAGTGCAGACATGATGGGCCAAATGGCCTCCTTCTGCGCTGTAATGATTCTGTCGTTCCATGATATGAGCATTATGTTTTAGGCTTGATGTCGCACTTCTCAGCTATCACTGCATGGGTAGGTTGTAGTACATTTTGTAAAAACCTGTAAACTTATCTATTTTCCTCTCAACGTAAATGGCATTTCACACCAGTAACACAAATTAAATGTTCCATTTCCAGCATTCTTGAGATTATGGATCTTTTTCTCTCCTCTAGTCTAAGGCGGCATGGTGGCACAGTGGTTAGCACTGCTGCCTCACAGCGCCAGGGACCTGGGTTCAATTCCAGCCTCGGGCCACTGTCTGTGCGGAGTCTGCACATTCTCCCCATCTCCCCGTGTCTGCATGGGTTTGCTCCGGTTTTCTCCCACAGTCCAGAGATATGTTGGTTAGGTTGATTGACCATGCTAAATTGACCCTAGTGTCAAGGGGATTAGTAAATGAGGGTTACGAGAATAGGGCCTGGGTGGGATTATGGTTAGTATGACTCGATGGGCCGAATGACCTCCTTCTGTAGGGATTCTATGACAGTCTCTCACAGAAATGATTTTGTAAACTTGTCTTTATCTAGAGTAGCAACCTGGAGCACAATTATTGAGTCAATTTCACCCATTCAGAGCGTGGGAAACTGATGCCCATTTTGTACCCCACATGATTTTACTGTCCATTGATTTCAATGGTATGTCACATTAGCCTGGTGTCAGGGGGTGCTGTGGGTGCATCTGGGTGAAGGTTGTTTCCTGGTTTGCTAGTTGTGCAATGGCAGCATTTAGAAATGACTCCCGGATCATCGAATATCAGGTTTGATTGTGGGGCGGGCAAACCAGAGGCTGCCAGCCAGCGATATGCCGCGACTGCATTTTTTTTTCCTAAGTCCGGGGTTACATGGCGGAGAAACCCACCATCCTTATTGGCAGGCTCAATGCCACTTTTCCCACCCAACATTAGCCTTGATTGATATCAGAAAAACTCTCATCCCCAGGGTTAGATATAACCCGCCCGCCACCTCCTGTCTCCTGGCAGATGAAGGTGGCCCGCCATAGGCCCGTGGCGGGATGTGGTCCTGTCTTTGTTAACAGGGTTTCCCAATGAACGCACCCCGTCGCCACCGTGGAACCCGCGGAGGGGGTTTGCGGTCAGTGGGACCAGGAGATGCTGCCAGCGTGAATGGTCGGAATGTTCCGGCCCTGGTATTTTTCTATAACCTTGTGATAGAACTTGTGCTACAAAACTTTTGGGAAGCCCTTGGAAGGGCAACAAGAACTGATCTCCCAACACATGTCGAATAAAGACCTTAGTTACTGGGACTCTCACATTCAAGTGTGCTTATCTTCAAACCACAACAAGGGTGAGGGGTAAATGAATAGATTTGTTTATGACTCATAGAATCCCTATAGTGCAGAAGGAGGTCATTCGGCCCATCGAGTCTGCACCAACAACAATCTCACTCAAGCCCTATCCCCATAACTCCACATATTTATCCCGCTAACCCCTCTAACCTACACATCCTGGGACACCAAGGGAGAATTTAGCACGGCCAATGCACCTAACACGCACACCTTTGGACTGTGGGAGGAAACCAGAGCACCCGGAGGAAACCCACGCAGAGACGGGGAGAACATGCAGACTCCGCACAGACAGTGACCCAAGCCGGGAATCGAACCCGGTCCCTGGTGCTGTGAGGCAGCAGTGCTGACTGCTGTGCCACCATGCCGTCCCCGATTATGAAAGAATTTGAAAGAGTCGACATGAAGCAGACGTTCTCATGTTTGGGAAATATAAGATAGTCAAAGTCCAGAGAACTTGCTTCATCCTAAATGCTGATAAGGTGGTGGAATGTGCTACCACAAGTTATAGTTGAGACAAGAACATTGATATAATTAAGGAGTAACTAGATACATGGGAAAAGGAATAGAAAGGCAGGCTGAAAGGTACTGACACCGTAGTGAACCGTAGTGAGAATAGACTTAGAACAGCTGGGCTGCATGACCTGGTTCTACCCTGCAAACTCAGAATAACTCCATATAACTTTATGTGATACAAGACAAGGATCAATACAAGATGCTACAACCATCAAACTCGGTAACCACGAGGGTGATAGGATCAGAAATAATCAATGGTTTCAGAAGGAAACTGGATGGACACACAAAGAAAATAACTAGCAGTGTTACAGGAATCAAGTAGGGCAGCAGGAAAGCAGGGAGTAGCAGTGGTAGGGTACTATTCTAACTGGAGGACTCTGACAAGTGGTATTCCACAGGATCAGTGCTGGGGCCTCTGTTGTTTGTAATATATATAAATGGTTTGGAGGAAATAGAACATAGAACATAGAAAAGCTACAGCACAAACAGGCCCTTCAGCCCACAAGTTGCGCCGAACATGTCCCTACCTACTAGGCTTACCTATAACCCTCTATCTTACTAACTTCCATGAACTTATCCAAAAGTCTCTTAAAAGATCCTATTGAATCCGCCTCCACCACCACTACCGGCAGCCGATTCCACGCACCCATCACCTTCTGAGTGAAAATCTTACCCCAAACATCTCCTCTGTACCTACTCCCCAGCACCCTAAACCTGTGACCTCTTGTGGCAACCATTTCAGCCCTGGGTAAAAGCCTCTGAGAATTCACTCTATCAATACCCCTCTACATCTTATACACCTCTATCAGGTCACCTCTCATCCTTCGCCTCTCCAAGGAGAAAAGACCTAGCTCTCTCAACCTATCCTCATAAGGCATGCCACCTAATCCAGGCAACATCCTTATAAATCTCCTCTGCACCCTTTCTATGGCTTCCACATCCTTTCTGTAATGAGGCAACCAGAACTGGGCACAGTACTCCAGGTGGGATCTGACCAGGGTCCTATACAGCTGCAGCATTATCTCCCGATTTCTAAACTCAATTCCTCTATTGTTGAAGGCCAGTATTCCATACGCCTTCTTAACCACAGCCTCTACCTGCGACGCTGCTTTGAGCATCCTATGAACCCGGACCCCAAGATCCTTCTGATCTTTCACACTGCCAAGCGTCTTACCTTTAATATTATATCCTTTCACCCTATTCGACCTGCCAAAATGAACCACCACACACTTATCTGGGTTGAAGTCCATCTGCCACTTCTCCGCCCAGTCTTGCATCTTATCTATGTCTCGTTGCAACTGCTGACATCCCTCTACACTATCCACAACCCCACCAACCTTTGTGTCATCAGCAAACTTGCCAACCCATCCTTCCACTTCCTCATCCAGGTCATTTATAAAAATCACAAAGAGCAAGGGTCCCAGAACAGATCTCTGGGGCACTCCACTGGTGACCGACCTCCATGCTGAAAAAGACCCATCTCTTTGCCTCCTGTGGGCAAGCCAGTTCTGAATCCACAAAGCAATGTCCCCTTGAATCCCATGCCCCTTCACTTTCTCAATGAGCCTTGCATGGGGCACCTTATCAAACGCCTTGCTGAAATCCATATAAACTACATCTACCGCTCTTCCCTCATCTATGTGTCTAGTTACATCTTCAAAAAATTCAATTAGGCTCGTAAGGCATGATCTGCCTTGGACAAAGCTGTGCTGGCTATTTCTGATCATACTATTCCTCTCCAGATGTTCATAAATCCTGCCTCTCAGGATCTTCTCCATCAACTTACCAACCACTGAGGTTAGACTCACTGGTCTATAATTTACTGGGCTATCTCTTCTCCCTATCTTGAATAACGGAACCACATCCGCAATCCTCCAATCCTCCGGAACCTCTCCCGTCTCCATTGATGAAGCAAAGATCATCGCCAGAGGCTCAGCAATCTCTTCCCTCGCCTCCCCCAGTAACCTGGGGTACATCCCATCTGGTCCCGGCGATTTATCTAACTTGATGCTTTTCAAAAGCTCCAACACATCCTCTTTCCTAATGTCCACATGCTCAATCTTCTCTGTCCACTGCAAGTCTGCACTGCAACTACCAAGATCCTTTTCCACTGTGAATACCGAAGCAAAGTATTCATTGAGTACCTCTGCCATTTCTACCGGTTCTATACAGACTTTCCCACCATCACATTTGATAGGTCCTACTCCACATCTTATCTTCTTGCTCTTTACATACTTGTAGAATGCCTTGGGGTTTTCCTTTATCCTGTCTGCCAAGGCCTTCTCATGACCCCTTCTTGCTCTTCTAATTTCCCTCTTAAGTTCCTTCCTACTAGTCGTATACTCTTCTCGATTTATAACATTACCTGGCTCCCTGAACCTTTTGTAGGCTTTTCTTTTCTTCTTAACTAAATTCGTTACAGCTTTCATGCACCATGGTTTCTGTGACCTACCATAACTCCCCTGACTCATTGGAACGTTGCTGTGTCGAGCTCCAGACAAATTTTCCTTGAAAATTTGCCACATTTCTTCTGTACATTTCCCTGAGAAAACCTCCTTCCAGTTTATGCCTCTAATTTCCTGCCTAATAGCCTCATAATTGCCCTTACTCCAAATAAACACTTTCCTAGGTGGTCTGATGAGCAACTTTGCAGATGATACAAAAATTGGAGGGGTAGCGGACAGTGTGGAGGATTGTCAGAGGATACAGCAGGATATAAATCGGCTGGAGATCTGGGCCGAAAGATGGCAGATGGAATTTAACCTGGACAAATGTGAGGTGATGCGATTTGGAAGGTCTACTGCAGAAGGAAAGTATATAGTAAATGATAGAACCCTTAGAAATATTAGCATACAGAGGGATGTAGGCGTGCAGATCCACAGTTCCCTGAAGGTGGCAACTCAGGTGGACAAGGTGGGCAAGAAAACATATGGCATGCTGGCCTTATCAGTAGGGGCGTTAAGTATAGGAATTGGAAAATCATGTTGCAGCTGTATGAAACTTTGGTTAGGCCCCAATTGGAGTATTGTGTACAATTCTGGTCGCCACACGACCGGACGGATGTTGATGCATTGGAAAAAGTGCAAGAGAGATTTACCAGGACGCTGCCTTGTTTAGAGGATATGAACTATGAAGAAAGATTGAACAAACATGGATTGTTTTAATTGGAGTGTCGGAGGATGAGGGGGGACCTGATAACGGCTTACAACATCATGACAGGCTTGGATAGAGTGGATAGTCAGAGTCTTTTCCCCAGGGTTGAAGGGTCAATTACTCAGGGGCATAGAGTCATAGAGTCATAGAGGTTTACAGCATGGAAACAGGCCCTATGACCCAACTTGTCTATGCCGCCCAGTCTTTACCACGAAGCTATTCCCAATTGCTTGCGTATGGCCCATATCCCTTTATACCCATTTCACCTATGTAACTGTCTAAATGCTTTTTAAAAGACAAAATTGTACCCGCCTCTACTACTATCTCTGGCAGCTCATTCCAGACACTCACCACTCTCTGTGTGAAAAAATTGCTCCTCTGGACACTTTTGTGTCTCTCTCCTTAAACCTATAACCTTGAGGTTTAGACTCCCCTATCTTTGGGAAAAGATGTTGACTATCAACCTTATCTATGCCCCTCATTATATAGACCTCTATATGATCACACCTAAGCCTCCTACTCTCCAAGGAAAAAAGTCCCAGTCTATCCAGCCTCTCCTTATAACTCAAACCATCAAGTTCCAGACGCATCCTAGTAAATCTTTTCTGCACTCTTTCTAGTTTAATAATATCCTTTCTATAATAGGGTGACCAGAACTGCACACAGTATTCCAAGTGTGGCCTTACCCATGTCTTGCACAACTTCAACAAGACGTTCCAACTCCTGTATTCAGTGTTCTGACCAATGAAACCAAGCATGCCGAATGCCTTTTTCACCACTCTGTCCACCTGTGACTCCACTTTCAAGGAGCTATGAACCTGCACCCCTAGATCTCTTTGTTCTATAACTCTCCCCAACACCCTACCATTAACTGAATAAGTCCTGCCCTGGTTCGATCTACCAAAATGCATCACCTCGCATTTATCTAAATTAAACTCCATCTGCCATTCGTCAGCCCACTGGCCCAATTGATCAAGATCTTGTTGCAATCCTAGATAACCGTCTTCACTGTCCACTATTCCACCAATCTTGGTGTCATCTGCAAACTTACTAACCATGCCTCCGAAATTCTAATCCAAATCATTAATATAAATGACAAATAACAATGGACCCAGCACTGATCCCTGAGGCACACCGCTGGTCACAGGCCTCCAGTTTGAAAAACAATCTCTACAACCACCCTCTGGCCAATCAAGCCAATTTTGCATCAATTAGCTACCTCACCCTGGATCCCGTGAGATTTAACCTTATGCAACAACCTATCATGCGGTACCTTGTCAAAGGAGGTGGTGGAAGCAGATTCTATAACAACATTCAAGAGGCATCTGGCTAGATACATGAATAGGCAGGGAATAGAGTGATATGGACCGAGGCAAGAAAATATTAGATTAGAGAGACATCTGTGTCAGCACAGACTTGGTGGGCCAAAGGGCCTGACCCTGTGCTGCAGTGTTCTTTGTTCAGAGAGCCAACATGGACTCAGTCGGTTGAATGGCTTCCATCTGTGTCGCAAATGAGCCTTAAGATATTTGTAGTGCTCCAAGAGGGGATTGTTGACAGTCTCAATTATTCCCACTCAGTGACTCCTCAATCGTATTACTTTGTGTGTTTATAGAAACCTGTCATTCTCATTTCACACAACCACCATAAAAACATGTTTCCAATTTCCTTTAATTACAGCTTATTGTTACCTGTTCCTGGATATGATTCAAAATATTCTACGCAATGATCTCAAATTGGATGACTTAGCATGAATCATCTCATCTACAAAATCAGAAGAAAATAAGTGTTGTGATCAGCCTAACAAGTGTATTTTGACATTCTCTAATTATGGAAAGGCACAAAATATTGAAGATTGGTGTAACTTATTTCCTATAAATGCATGTTGCTATGCCATGGGAGATGATGAGATTGTGTGTACGTGCCTCTAATCATTTCAATAATGGTTTTTCCCAGCTTTTAAAATTACTCTACCCTAAGAATTAAAGGAAATTAAAACCTTATGGCTTCTGTAATGGATGGCAGACTCATAGCAACAGATCTATGCCTGGGCAGTTGATGAAAAATCTACCCCACATCTCTTCAATTGAAAGTGTTCAGTTTCAGTAGTGGTTAGTGAAAACGGTTGCCTGGTCAGTAATATAAGTTTTAAGTTTATTTGTTAGTGTCACAAGTAGGTTTATATTATCACTGCAATGAAGTTATAGTGAAAATGTCCTAGTCGCCACACTTCAGCACCTGTTCGGGTTCACTGAGGGAGAGAATTTAGCTTGGCCAATGCACCTAATCAGCCCGTCTTTCGGCACAGTGGCACAGCAGTGAGCAGCGCCAGGGACCTGGATTCAATTCCTGGCTTGGGTCACTGTCTGCACGTACTCCACATGTCTGCGTGCGGGCGGTCACTCAAGGGACTTTGATTTGATTTATTATTGTCACATGTATTGGGATACAGTGAAAAGTATTGTTTCTTGCATGCTATATGGACAAAGCATACTGTTCATAGAGTACGTAGGCTAGCACTGCTGCCTCACAGCGCTAGGGACTCAGGTTTGATTCCCGGCTTGGATTACTGTCTGTGTGGAGTCTGCACATTCTCCCCGTGACTGTGTGGGTTTCCTCCGGGTGCTCCAGTTTCCTCCCACAGTCTGAAAGATGGGCTGGTTAGGTGCATTGGCCTTGTTAAATTCTCCCTCAGTTCACCCGAGTGTGGTGCCTGGGGGAAGTTGAGTGATCCATCCCAACTATGTTGAATATCCATTTTGACTGCTCTATAACAGAAGGTTGATAAACACACAGTAACTTCATTGCAGTGTTAATGTAAGCCTACTTGTGACTAATAAATAAACTAACTAACTAGGGGAGAAGGAAAGGAGAGGGTGCAGAATGTAGTGTTACAGTCATAGTTGGGGTGTAGAGAAAAATCAACTTCATATAAGGTCGGTCCATTCAAAAGTCTGATGGCAGCAGAGAAGGAGGTTGCGAGTGCTCGGGTTTGGGGGAAGTGGTTGACTCCAGGGGTCTCCTCCAAGATGGGGGTCTAGTGGCTGCACGTATTCTTGCTGCCCTGGAAAAATTGTTGTTCACTCTTTCAGACACCATTCTGCTAAAGATTTTCATTCTAGCCTCTGTCCTTTAAAACCTTTGAAGTGCCCTGGTCACTTTGATATCCGTGCCTCATGGACATCTCGAAGCCTTTAAAATCACTACATTTTACAGTAGGTTTGGTCTGCTTAATGTCACAAACTCCAGCTGTTAAATGACTTCTTTCGCTCTGATAGAAAAGACCTGTCAGTTTTACCAGGGCAATCCCCTTGCCTTCCCTCATAGTGCCCAGCTGCTCTGAAACCTCTTTGAAATGCTTCGCTAAACAGCAGGGATTGAGTTTCACTGGGGAACTCCCTTTTAACACAGCACATGTTTTTTCTTCAAAGAACCCCAATGAAATGATTAAACATGATGTTCCTTTCACAAAACCATGTTGACTCTATCTGAATATCTGGACTTTACCTAAGTTCCCTGCTGTAATGTCTTTAATAATAGATTCTAACATTTTCCTTGTGTCAGATGTTAAGGTAACCGGCCTATAGTTTCACGCCTTCTGTCTCCCCCCTCTTTTTAAATAAAAAAGTTACAATTGCTATTTTCCCATATATGGAACTTTCCCCGGATCTAGTGAATTTTGGAAAATTGAAACGTATTCATCAATGATCTTGCTAGCCACTATTAAGATCCTAGGCTGAAGTCCACCGGGGGTTCCAAAGATGTGTGGGTTAGGTGCATTGGCTATGCTAAATTGTCCCTTAGTGTCCCGAGATGCGTAGGTTAGAGGGATTAGTGGGGTTACAGGGATAGGGCGCAGGTGGGACTGTTGGCGGTGCAGACTCGATGGGCTGAATGGCACTGTAGGGATTCTATGATTCTATGACCAGGAAATTTGTCAGCCCACAGCTCCAATGATTGGTTTAGTATCACATCCCTGGTGATTGTAAATTGCTCGAGTTTCTCCCTCTCTTCCATTTACAGCTATTTCTGGGATGTTTCTTGTATCCTCTGTGGTGAAGATGATGCAAAATGCCAGGTCAATTCATCTGTCATCTTTTTATTTTCCATTATTAATTCCCCAGGCTCACTTTCCACCAGATAAACGTTCACTTTGTTAACTCCTTTACTTTTTAAATATCTGTAGAAATTCTCACCATCTGTCTTTATATTTCGAGCTAGCTTTCTTTTTCCTCCTTTTCCAATCTTTGCTTTTTTTGTATATTCTATCCAATTTTATGACCTGTCACCTGTCCTTGTAAAATTATATGTTTTTTCTTTAAGTTTGACAACCTTTCCAGTTAACCATTGATGGTGGGTCCGTCCCTTGGACTTCTTCTTTATCGTTGGCACTGTTATAGCCGATGTGTCCACCAAAAACTGCCCAGGGAAGGTACTGTAGGGCAAATGTCCATTGTAAGTATAGAATCATAGAATCCGACAGTGCAGAAAGAGGCCATTTGGCCTCCGTTTTTCTGTTGTTAAAAGCTAATTGACTGTCTTGTGACTCTGTTCCTTCATGTTTTCTAAAAAAAAGTAAAAGTTACATCTTTTGAGCTAGGGATTCATTCTGGGAACTTACCATCCACTATAGTAACATCAACTGGCACTGTAACACTCGCAAAACCACAATGGGTTGAATGTTCCCCAACCTTGTGATACAACTCTATGATTCTCGGAATATAGGTGGCGCAGAGCTTGTATATTGCTGCAAAGAGAGACATGTTGCTGAAGTTTTTCATCTTGCACTCATCAGGACAAGTACAAGAGTGTTAAATTTCAAACGATCACAATTTATCATACAGGAGAAAGGGGTGTTGATTGCTTGGCAAAACCGACTCTGATTCACTGAGGTGTTGCAATGGAGAAAGCAGTGGTGAAACTATTAACTCCACATGTTCCTGGGTAATCCAAAACAGATGCAAGACATGAACCCATCCCTCTTGTTTGTAGAAAATGGGTCCCTGTGTACCAATGTATGCGGCTTTTTGCAAGCATAAATAAACCAGATTACGAGGCTCAGTTACACTTGCTAGAAGAGACTTGCACAGAGTCCTGTTCTCTGCAAACTAAAGGAATATGTTCAAGCCTTATGCCTGCTTTAGGGGAGGCGATGGCCTAGTGGCATTATCGCTAGACTATTAATCCAGAAACTCGGCTAATGTTCTGGGGACCTCGAGTCCTGTCACGGCAGATGGTGGAATTTGATTTCAATGCAAAAGATCTGAAATTAAGAATCTACTGATGACCACGAAACCATTGTTGATTGGCAGAAAAACCCATCTTGTTCATTAAAGTTCTTTAGGGAAGGAAATCTGCCGCCTTTACCTGGTCTGGCCTACATGTGACTCCAGAGCCACAACAATGTGGTTAGCTCTCAACTGCCCTTGGGCAACTAGGGATGGGCAATAAATGCTGGCCAGACAGCGACGCCCGTGTCCCATGAATGAATAAAAGAATAGAATGACCCAGGAGATTAGGAAGCCTATATTTCCACATTGCTTTCTCCGATAGTATAAATTATACTTGTTTGCAAGTTAACATTCTTGCATTTGTCCTGATAGGTGCAACATGAAAAACGGCGGCAACACATCCCACATTGCAGCAATATTCTGTGCATAGTTTTGAAATAATCATTCTACTCAATAGTTTTAACCAAGTTATTTTATTGTAATGTGTTTATGTCGAGTATTATAACAAAACATCACTCACACTACACAGTGAAAAAGAAACTAATCTTTTCAGCCAACACATTTATATAAGAATTCTGCTGCCTGCCCGTAAAAAGAAGCACACGGGGGAAATGTGTTTGCTTTATTCTAAATAACACTGCTACAAGTATATTAAAAGAATTAGAGAGTGGGTGGGATTGATGACAATGTGAATGTTGTCTCAGGGTTCAGAGAGGAATGAAGTGTGAAATTTGTCTCACAATGCATGGCAATTGATCATCTTTGTAGAACGATACTTTTTGCATTAAGCTCAATCCAGCCGTTATATTCTACCTAAATTATTTTGATGTTGCTGTCATCGGAGCATACTCCAAATTTTTAGAACGTTTGAGTTACGATTTTAATAACAGGAAATTAACAAAAGACAGAACTCCGTTTATTTCCTCCCTTTATTTCTCCAATGCGGACAACAATAACTAACAGTGACCTGGCAGCGTATTGAAGGAAGTGTTCACCTTCTAGCACTTTACTGAAGACCCTTTTCTGGCACTGCATAATGAGAACTGAGCTGGCAATAGCCGATAGCTCACTCATTGCTTTCTCCAAGGCAACGCCTCGGACAGTCAGATTTTTTTTATTCTTTCATGGGGCATGGGCTACGCTGGCTGGCCAGCATTTATTGTCCATCCCTAGTTGCCCTTGGAGGGCAGTTGAGAGTCAACCACATTGCTGTGTCTCTGTAGACTCATGTCAGTGGGTAAAAAATCTCACAACACCAGGTTAATGTCCGACAGGTTTATTTGGAATCATGAGCTTTCGGAGCGCCGTTCCTTCATCAGGCGAAAGCTCGTGATTCCAAATTAACCTGCTGGATTTTAATCTCGTGTAGTGAGACTTCTTACAGTGCCCACCTCTGTCAAACACCAGCATCTCCATCTCACAAGTAGGCCAGACCAGGTAAGGACAGCAGATTTCTTTCCCTAAAGGACATTGGTGAACCAGATGGGGGTTGTTTTACAACAATCAACAATCAATGGTTTCATGGTCATCAGTAGATTCATAATTCCAGATATTTTTTATTGAATTCAATTCTGCCAGCTGCCGTGGCGGGATTCGAACCCGGGTCCCCAGAACATTTGCTGAGTTTCTGGATTAATAATCTAGCGATAATACCATTAGGCCATCGCCTTCCCTAAAGCAGGCACAAAGCTTGAAATATTCCTTGAGTTTGCAGAGAACAGGTCTCTGTGCAAGTCTCCTCTAGCAAGTGTAATTGAGTCTCAGCCCAACTCGCTATCTGGTTTATTGATGTTTGCAAAATGCCACATACATTTGTACAGAGGGATAATATCACTAGGCCCATTGCCTTCCCTTTGTGGTAATGTTCCTGCACTAATAATCCAGAGGCCCAGGTTAATGTTCTGGGGACATGGATTCAAATTCCCCCCATGGGAGCTGTGGAATTAAAATTCAATAGATAGATCTGGACTACAATGTTAGTCTAAGTAATCGTGACCCTGACAGCTATCACGGATTGTCGCTAAAGACCACATCTGGTTCACCAATGTCCTTTAGGGAAGGAAATCTACCATCCTAATCTGGTCAGGCCTACATGTGACTCCAGACACAGCAATGTGGTGAATTCTTGACTGCCCTCTGAAATGGCCTAACAAGCCACTCAGCTCTAGGGCAGTTAGAGCTAGGGTAACTGTTTGGATGTGACCAAGCATTGGATCAAGCCCCAGATGGGGCGCAATGCCTTATGTTGTCAGCTTGGATCTCTTGCCTCTCTTTTGGGGACCATGAATTGGATTCATGGATCTTAAATTTGGAATTTGAATTTGGTGTTTGGAGAAAGCAAGGAATGGATTTGGGTTCACCCGGTCCACTTTGAGCATTGACTTTGTAACTTTAAGGATGGAGTAAAAAAAATTTTTTAAATTAGAGATGGGTAACAAATGATGGCCTTACCAGCGGCACTCACATCCCGCAATAGAATAGAAAAATGTAAAAATCCAAAAGAACAAAGAGAGACTTGCATTTATGCAACACTTGCCATGACCTTGGATGTCTCAAAGTGATTTACAGCCAATGAGGAACTTCAGAAGTGTAGTTACTATTGTAATATTGAGAAAAAGAGTCCAGGTGAATCAATTTAACTGTGTGTCAAACATGGTGGCAGCAAAATCAGTAAGAAGTCTCACAACACCAGATTAAAGTCCAACAGGTTTATTTGGTAGCAAAAGCCGCGAGCTTTCTGAGCTTTCCGAAAGCTAGTGGCTTTTGCTACCAAATAAACCTGTTGGACTTTAACCTGGTGTTGTGAGACTTCTTACTGTGTTTACGCCAGTCCAACGCCGGCATCTCCACATCATGGCAGCAAAATCAGCAGTTCATTCTATACCTCTCCCAATTATTGTCTATTGTGTGAGCCGCTACCATCCCTAGCCACAGCTCCAGACTACAGATAAGAATCAAACAAGATGGAAAATGTGCTGCCAACTCCTTATTACTCATTCTATTTTGTTGAACACAAACAATATTAACTTCCAGGTTTCACAGAGCAGCAATGAGGAGTGCAAACCAAGTGTGAGAAGTGGTCCTCGCTAATCCCATGCTCATAACCTAATACAATGCTTTCTTTGTCAAACGAGATTGGCTAACTTCATATCTGGGATTAAAGGTGTGCTTTTCCCAGCCCCAGAATCTGCACTGCATTATCCATTGCATTTACCAACCAGACGAGCTCCTGCTGGGTGCTTTTATGAAGTTCTGCTCTTAGTAAGAAACTTTACCAACCTGGAAACAAACTCGGCAAAATTGGTTCCATTATGCCATGTGTCAACATATTGAACAATGATCTAAATTCATAAGCCTGAAGCATGATTAAATGTATCTAATTTTTCAGGAGGCGAAAGAAATTTGGCATGACTCTCATCAACTTTTACAGATGCACCATAGAAAGCATCCATCCTGGATACATCACAGTTTGGTATGGCTCCTGCTCTGCCCAAGAACGCAAGAAACTACAAGGGGTTGTAAAAGAAACCCAGTCCATCATGCAAATCAGCCTCCCATCCAATGGCACAGTCTAAGCTTCCCGCTGCCTCAGAAAAGCAGTAAGAAGTTTAACAACACCAGGTTAAAGTCCAACAGGTTTATTTGGTAGCAAAAGCCACACAAGCTTTCGGAGCTGCAAGCCCATTCTTCAGCTGAAGAAGGGGCTTGCAGCTCCGAAAGCTTGTGTGGCTTTTGCTACCAAATAAACCTGTTGGACTTTAACCTGGTGTTGTTAAACTTCTTACTGTGTTTACCCCAGTCCAACGCCGGCATCTCCACATCAGAAAAGCAGCCAGCATAATCAAGGATCCCACACACCCTGGACATTCTCTCTTCCACCTTCTTTCGTCAGGAAAAAGATACAAAAGTCTGAGGTCATGAACCAACTGACTCAAGAACAGCTCCTTCCCTGCTGCCATCAGACTTTTGAATGGACCTACCTGGTATTAAACTGATCTTTCTCTACAGCCTAGCTAAGTGTAACACCATATTCTGCACTCTCTCCTTTCCTTCTCTCCTATGCACTCTATGAACGGTATGTTTTGTCTGTATGTGACAATAATCAATCAAATCAAATCAAATCACATTGCAAAGAGTATAAATCAGAAATGCAAGGAAACCATCTGTATTTTTGTCATCATTAGCATGACTAAGTGTGATATTGGAATTGGATATAATTGGTAGTGTGGATGAACAGAGGGATCTGGGTGTCCATGTGCATAGATCCCTGAAAGTTGGCAGGTTGATAGTGTTGTTGAGAAGGCGTACGGTGTGTTAGCTTTTATTGGTAGAGGGATTAAGTTTCGGAGCCAGGAGGTCATGCTGCAACTGTACAAAACTCTGGTGCGGCCGCATTTGGAGTATTGCGTACAGTTCTGGTCGCCGCATTATAGGAAAGATGTGGAAGTGTTGGAAAGGGTGCAGAGGAGATTTACCAGGATGTTGCCTGGTATGGTGGGAAAATTGTATGAGGAAAGGCTGAGGGACTTGAGGTTGTTTTCGTTAGAGAGAAGAAGGTTAAGAGGTGACTTAATAGAGGCATACAAGATGATCAGAGGATTAGATAGGGTGGATAGTGAGAGCCTTTTTCCTCGGATGGTGATGGCTAACACGAGGGGACATAGCTTTAAATTGAGGGGTGAGAGATATAGGACAGATGTTAGAGGTAGGTTCTTTACTCAGAGAGTAGTAAGGGTGTGGAATGCCCTGCCTGCAGCAGTAGTGAACTCGTCAACATTAAGAGCATTCAAATGGTTATTGGATAAACATATGGATGATATTGGAATAGTGTAGATTAGGGGGGCTTTAGATTGGTTTCACTGGTCGGCACAACATCGAGGGCTGAAGGGCCTGTACTGCTCTATGTTCTATGTTCTATTTAATGAAGAACTGCATTCTTCTGAATAGCTGCATTGGTTAAAGAAAATATGGAACAAGTCTAGTAAGGTATTGACAGGAGCCAATATCTCCCAACGTTATAGCATAAATGCAAGATCTGTAATCTAGTCCATCACACCAACTTAATGCACAATAACTCGTAATAATTATAATATTACAATCAACAAACTTAACCAAACAATCCTCAAGAATAAATTAGATTGACAAAAAGGGAAAGAAATTAAATGGGTACCGAACTGAAATAGTTTTGTAACTTTAAAGTCAAGTTTGTAAATCGGAATAATTTTGACGTCAGTCAGAGGGGGTTGTGTATTGGTTGTTGGCTATCTCGAGTACAACTGTTCCCAGCTATTTTAATTACCCCCTATTGTTACCACAATAGATGGAACGGCAGGTGGGAGGACGTCTGTCGCTATAACTATTGTTTTCATGGGGTGGTTGGGGGGGGAACGGGGTGGGGGGGAGTCTGCTGTCATTCTGATCTCCGTTACACTGGTGGTTTCCATGGCAACACAGAAGAGAAAATCTGGTGTTTTTGTGGGGGGTGGAAGTGTTAGTGATTCATGGAATTTGAATCACCAGTTTGGATTTGTTGAAGCTTCTGATGAAGCAGGTTCCTGGGCAGCCCGCTGGGAGGAAGAAGAGGACAATATCTGACCTTCACACCTCTCCTTTCTCTTCGAGTGTAACTCCTGAGATCAGCGGAATGTGTAACAACCAAGTGCACCAAAGTTAGGCCTCAGGCTTCTGCCTTGCTCTTGGCCTCAAATGGCCAAATTTTGTGGCCTCTCCCGTGGCAAGTTTGATGGTGGTGAGGTGGGGTGGGGGGGGGGGGGGGGGGGGTGGAGGGCTGGCATTTAATCAGGTGGGAGGGTAACAGGTAGGAACCCTGTGAACTACCCGCCTCCACTCTGATTAAGTCAGTGGTTGTTGGCTTCCCGCCCAATGCAATTTGAGGCCCTGAGGTGGACAATTCATACCCACCAGTGACCTCTTCCAGCCGCCACCAATCAGGAAATCAATTAGCCTCAACACTGAAGGGGGAACCCAGAGCCTTCCCTTACTGTTAACAGCCCTATTCTTCAACCCCCTTCCCTTGACCTCCCCGCCCCCCCACCCTCTTACCAACACTCCCCTCTCACCTGGGCAATGAGCCTCAGCCTTGGGTGGTTATAGTGCCAGCAGCAGCGATTGCCTCCGTGTTGGCAGTGACAGCCAGAGTTGCCCACTGCTGATGGACACCTCTTGGTGAGGGAGACTTTCTCCTCCAAATCCTGAATCCTGGCCTGACTAAAAGTGGCAACAAAGATCTCTCACCATCTCTCCAGCCAGTATCCAAGAGCCCCCCAAGATTCCACCCAAAATGTGCTTGGCATCCTGTAACAACCAGGAAGTTGAATGCTGGTCAACACATGGTGTAGGAAGAGGGAACTTCCTGATGGACAACATTTTTTGAAACAATTTAAAGGCTACAAATATACCTTGCATTTTAGTTGCATCTGTGGAAAGATAATATTCAAAACAAATGTGAAAAGCAAAACAAAATGTGGCTGCATTGCATAAAAATATGAAATTTGACCTTGACAGGGATGCAATTGTTGTAATGTATCGCATCTGCCGCCAGTCATATAACCTGTCTCATATCCAGCTCCAAAGGCAATGGAAGATTGTGTTCAGTTTTGGTCACCTTGCTGTAGGAAAGATGTTATTAAACTGGAGAGACTGCAGAAGAGATTTACAAGGGTGTTCCCAGGACTCAAGGGACTGAATTATAGGGAGAGATTGGACAGGCTGGGACATTTTTCTTTGGAGAGTAGGAGACTGAGAGGTGACCTTATAGAGGTGTATAAGATCATGAGAGGCACGGAGAGGGTGAATGCACTCAGTCTTTTTCCCAGGGTTGGGGAATCGAGAACTAGACGGCATCGGTTTAAGATAAGAGGGGAAAGAATTAATGGGAACCTGAGAAGCAACTTTTTAACACAGAGGGCGGTATGTTTGTGGAATGAAATGCCAGAGGAAGTGATTGAGCCAGAGACAATGGGTGAAATGTTACCAGCACGTCCACCCAAGGCCAATGGAGAATGCCGTTCTCCAAACCTTGCCCTGAATTGGGGCAGGCGTGCCAGTAAAATTCTGGCCATTGACAATCTTTAAAAAGCATTTGGACAGATACATGAATAGGAAAGGTTTAGAAGGATATGGATCAAATGCAGGCAAGTGTGGTTACCTTAGATGGGCATTTGGGTCAGTATGGACCAGTTTGGGCCAAAGGGCCTGTCTCCTTGCTGTAGATTCTATGATTCCATGGATACCACTTATTTTGTGTTCCCCTCTCTCAGTACTTTTAGTCCCAAGAGTATGAAATTGTAATTTTACAGAATAGAAGGTGTTTAAATACAACATAATCAAAAGATTTCCCATGGAAGTTTGGAAATTATTAATAGTATGTGTCGCATTTAATAATTAAACATCCAGAATAAGGATACCAAAACAAAATAAGGGAAGGAATGAATAAAATCAATTGAGAATCTCGTTGCAAATGAACATTAAGATTAAAGTTTATTTATTATTGTCACAAGTAGGCTTACATTAACACTGCAATGAAGTTACTGTGAAAATCCCCTGGTCACCACACTCCAGTGCCTGTTCGGGTACACTGAGGGAGAATTTAGCACGGCCAATGCACCTCACCAGCACGTCTTTCGGACTGTGGGACGAAACTGGAGCCCCCAGTGGAAACCCACGCAGACACGGGGAGAACGTGCAGGCTCCGAACAGACAGTGACCCAAGTTGGGAATCAAACCCTCGTCCTGGCACTGTGAGGCAGCAGTGCTAATCCACTGTGCCACGATGCCGAACATAGTGTAATACTGTGAAATTAAAGCAAAGGAAGCATTTGAAAAATATTGCAGCCGAACAAGGAATTAAAGGATTAGCAGAAATTAATGGGCATTTTCACATCTAATGATTAATACGTAGCCACTATTCACAAGGGAAGTTATATAGTTATGAGTTGCGGCCTGCATGAAAAGCGTGGATTGAGGGCTAAAAGGTGGGCCTTTGAAGATCTTCAACATCTGCTTTCCGACACAAGCACTTCATCTTAACCATCTGCCTTGAGGTGTTGTGCACTGGCCAAAGTAATGCAACCTCAGCTCCAACTAAATGGCACGACGGCACAGTGGTTAGCACTGCTGCCTCACAGTGCCAGGGGCCCGGGCTCAATTCCCAGCGTGGGGGACTGTCTGGGCGGATTCTGCACGCTCTCCCCGTATCTGCATGGGTTTCCTCTGGGTGCTCCGGTTTTCTCCCACAGTCCAAAGATGTGCGGGCTAGGTGAATTGGTCATATTAAGTTGACCCTTAGTGTCAGGGGGACTAGCTAAGGTAAATGCGTGGGGTTATGAGGATGTGGCCTGGGTGGAATTGTGGCTGGTACAGACTCGATGGGCCCAATGGCCTCCTTCTGTACTATTGGGGTGATTCTATAAACACTTGTCATCTCGATGCTCTTTTGTTGTACCTGTGGGTTACCCTCAAAGTAACAACACCTGCAAAACAATTGCGGTATTTGTAATTCCCGTTGGCAGGCGGCTTTTCATTTTCCCCTGGAAAAGTCATCCTAATGCAAACATTGAACAGATCTTATTATGCTGCTAGCTTGTGTGGTCTTGCTAATCCTTGGTTAATGTCCAATGTCCGAGTGAAAGCAAATCACCCTCAGGATGGCACGGTGGCACAGTGGGCCATCTGCTGTCTCACAGCGCCAGGTTCAATTCCAGCCTCGGGTCACTGTCTGAATGGAGTTTGCATGTTTTCCCCGTGTCTGTAGGGGATTCCTCCGCGTGC
The DNA here is from genome assembly GCF_964213995.1 of Mustelus asterias. Classification (NCBI taxonomy): domain Eukaryota; kingdom Metazoa; phylum Chordata; class Chondrichthyes; order Carcharhiniformes; family Triakidae; genus Mustelus; species Mustelus asterias. The sequence goes on from NC_135809.1 coordinate 129,162,273, forward strand.
TCCGGTTTCCTCCCACAGTCTGAAAGATGTGCTGGTTAGGTGCACTGGCCACGCTAATTTGTTCCTTATTCAGGGGGATTAACAGAGTAAGTATGTGGAGTTACAAGGAAATGGCCTGGGTGGTATTGTTGTCGGTGCAGGCTCAATGGGCTGAATGGCCTTCTTCTGCACCGTACAGATTCTATGAAAGAGGAAGTTGGGAGAGAGAAAAGGACTTCACTCTGCATCTGTGCCAAGGCTGCACGGTGGCACAGTGGTTAGCATTGCTGCCTTACAGCACCAGGGACCCGGGTTCGATTCCCGGCTTGGGTCACTGCCTGTGTGGACTTTGCACATTCTCCCCGTGTTTGCCTGGGTTTCCTCTGGGCACTCCCACAGTCCGAATGACGTGCTGCTAAGGTGCATTTGACATGCTAAATTCTCCCTCAGCGTACCTGAACAGGTGCTGGAGTGTGACGATGCGACGATTTCCACAATTCCATTTCTACAAAGTCTCATCAAAAATGACATCCATACATTTGGGTCCACGATGAATGCAGTGTTAATGTAAGCCTACTTGTGACACTGATAAATAAACTTAAATATACATTTTTTTATCATTATGGCAACACAGCAGAGTGTCTGGGAGGTAAGTCTGAAATTTAGAGACACAACTTTCACGAGTAAATTAGGAAGAGAAGAGTGGTGGAAGATTGATATTCTCTGCTGCAAACAGCAATTGATGCGAAATCAATTGTTAATTTTAAATCCAAGATCCTCGTTCTTCTGTTTTCCGAAGGTATTGAGCGTATTGTATGTGGAGTTAAGCTGCAGATCAGCCCTGATCGAATTGAAGGCAGATCAGGCTGGGGGCTCAATTGCCTACTCCGCTTCCTATGGTCCTCATATTAATGATGTGGAGATGCCGGCGTTGGACTGGGGTAAACACAGTAAGAGTTTTAACAACGCCAGGTTAAAGTCCAACAGGTTTGCTACCAAATAAACCTGTTGGACTTTAACCTCATATTAATCGCAACATTAATTGTTGACTCTATCAACAATAATGCCATCAGATCCGAGTTAATTCTTTGAGAGCCTGTGATATTTAAATTGGATTTTCCAGCAGTGGTGTTCCTTTCCACCGAGTCCACTTGATTATTTCCCAGGGTATTTCTATAACCGCCTGCTCTGGATTTGTTTTGCTTCTGATGGCTTGCTGTGGATTTTGAACTTCATCAGGAGGTGGATGATACCGGGACTGAACCTCCTCCTCCTCTCTTTTCAGATTGTCGCTTGTGCACTATGGTATTTGTGTTGGGGCAGATGTGCGTCACTCACCCCCACCTCACAGTATTGTTCATGTGTCCATTCGCATTCACCTCGTCGCTCTCCTTCTTCGATGATCTTTTCAATTCTGAAATGGCACAGCAGAATAAAATCTGCGCTATCTCATTGATCCAGCAATAGATTTTGCAGTAAAATATGATTCAGGGCTACATGGTGGAGTTGTGCTAAAACAATCATTATCCATTGTGATTTTTTTTAATGCTCATTAGGGTGAAAAAAAACCTCAGTTCCCGGGAAGTGAATATTTTCCACTTCAACGCTTGCAGCGAGCACTCACAGGTCGGCCTTCTAAAGTCTACTTACTAGTGTCACAAGTAGGCTTACATTAACACTGCAGTGAAGTTACTGTGAAAATCCCCCTCATCGCCACACTCCGGCACCCGTTCGGGTACACCAAGGGGGGAGAATTTAGCATGGCCAATGCACCTAACCAGCACGTCTTTCAGACTGTGGGAGGAAACCCACACAGACACGGGGAGGACGTGCAGACTCCACACAGTGACCCAAGCTGGGAATTGAACCGGGGTCTCTGGTGCTGTGAGGCAGCAGTGCCAATCACTGGGCCACTGTGCTGCCTTTCAGACTATGGCCAGAAATTTACCTCCTTGCCTGCCCTGGAATCGGGGTGGAATTTTGCAGGCCTTGCCCGAGTGAGGTTGTAAAATTCCAGCCTATATCTCTTGGGCTCTCTGACATGTTCCCATAATGATGAAAAGGCACCAATCACTCAATAGGAATTGGGTGAACACATTGTGGGGTCATATATTTAGGCGAGGCACATGAGAATATTTATATCATGGTAGAGATCTTGAAGACGTATGCAGCATGTAGCAGAGCTGTCTGCGTATGTGTGTGTGTGTGAGACCTGCTCAAAGATAAAAATGAAACTAAGACTGGATTGCACGACACACTTCTTTTATAGTGATGTCATGCTGTCATTGCTTAAAGGCATGTCACAACATTCCTCTTTCTTTTTAAAGAGTCTTCCCCCCCCATCCTTCCGAAGAAGTGTGACTATGTATAATAAACATTCATGTTTAGTTATCATTGCATTAGTGTACAGGACTGGTCAATCTCTGAGTCTCTAAAGTGTAAAGTTAACCTACTGGTACACTCAGATCTTGGAATGGTAACCTTGTCTGGAGATTTCTTTACTTGTTGTCAGTGATCTGTTGGTTCGCCATTCTTGGACGTTGTTCCTGGTTGCATTTGGGATCTTTTTCACAATGTGGGAGAACCGTATGTTAGTTGAGGAGCTGGAATGGATCCGATTTGTCCTCAGTTACCCCTCACCATTGTACCTTTGTGCGTAGTGATTTCATAAGATTTTGCTTCTAAACAAATCCTTGTCACCTCGGCTGGTGGCCACGTACCTTCTGTGGGATCCTGAATGTGAACTTGTTGTCAATTCTGTGCCCACATTTTTGTCATGCATGTGGGTCATCCTGTCTTGCAGTTTTAAAAGTTGTTCTCTGGTTTTAATTTGGGTAAGAGTAGGAACCTTGATCTGCAATGGTCTTCTGAACGTGACCTCTACTGATACATAAGAACATAAGAAATAGGAGCAGGAGTAGGCCATCTAGCCCCTCGAGCCTGCCCCGCCATTCAATAAGACCATGGCTGATCTGACGTGGATCAGTACCACTTACCCGCCTGATCCCCATAACCCTTAATTCCCTTACCGATCAGGAATCCATCCATCCGCGCTTTAAACATATTCAGCGAGGTAGCCTCCACCACCTCAGTGGGCAGAGAATTCCAGAGATTCACCACCCTCTGGGAGAAGAAGTTCCTCCTCAACTCTGTCTTAAACCGACCCCCCTTTATTTTGAGGCTGTGTCCTCTAGTTTTAACTTCCTTACTAAGTGGAAAGAATCTCTCCGCCTCCACCCTATCCAGCCCCCGCATTATCTTATAAGTCTCCATAAGATCCCCCCTCATCCTTCTAAACTCCAACGAGTACAAACCCAATCTCCTCAGCCTCTCCTCATAATCCAAACCCCTCATCTCCGGTATCAACCTGGTGAACCTTCTCTGCACTCCCTCCAATGCCAATATATCCTTCCTCATATAAGGGGACCAATACTGCACACAGTATTCCAGCTGCGGCCTCACCAATGCCCTGTACAGGTGCATCAAGACATCCCTGCTTTTATATTCTATCCCCCTCGCAATATAGGCCAACATCCCATTTGCCTTCTTGATCACCTGTTGTACCTGCAGACTGGGCTTTTGCGTCTCATGCACAAGGACCCCCAGGTCCCTTTGCACGGTAGCATGTTTTAATTTGTTTCCATTGAGATAGTAATCCCATTTGTTATTATTTCCTCCAAAGTGTATAACCTCGCATTTCTCAACGTTATACTCCATTTGCCATATCCTCGCCCACTCACTCAGCCTGTCCAAATCTCTCTGCAGATCTTCTCCGTCCTCCACACGATTCACTTTTCCACTTATCTTTGTGTCGTCTGCAAACTTCGTTACCCTACACTCCGTCCCCTCCTCCAGATCATCTATATAAATGGTAAACAGTTGCGGCCCGAGTACCGATCCCTGCGGCACGCCACTAGTTACCTTCCTCCAACCGGAAAAACACCCATTTATTCCGACTCTTTGCTTCCTGTCAGATAGCCAGTCCCCAATCCACTTTAACACACTACCCCCAACTTCGTGTGCCCTAATCTTCTTCAGCAGCCTTTTATGGGGCACCTTATCAAACGCCTTTTGGAAATCCAAAAACACCGCATCCACCGGTTCTCCTCCATCAACCGCCCTAGTCACATCTTCATAAAAATCCAACATGTTCGTCAAGCACGACGTTCCCCTCATGAATCCATGCTGCGTCTGATTGATCGAACCATTTCTATCCAGATGCCCTGCTATCTCCTCTTTAATAATGGATTCCAGCATTTTCCCTACTACAGACGTTAAGCTGTAGTAGGGATGATGTAATAGAAATCATAGAAACCCTACAGTGCAGAAGGAGGCCATTTGGCCCATCAAGCCTGCATCGACCACAATCCCACACAGGCCCTATTCCCATAATCCCTCATATTTACATGCTAATCCCCCTGACATTAGGGTTAATTTAGCATGACCAATCAACCTAACCCGCACATCTTTGGAGTGTGGGAGGAAATCGGAGGAAACCCATGCAGACATGGGGAGAATGTGCAAACTCCACACAGACAGCCACCCAAGACCGAATTGAACCCGGGTCCCTGGCGTGTGAGGTAACAGTGTTAACCACTGTGCCATCGTGCCACCCCTAGTTGCAGTTAAGCGTGTCACTCTCAAATGTAAAACATTACAATGTGTAGATCTTGCTTGGTCTATCTACATTTGAGAACTAGATATTTCACCATGTAAATTATTTATTCAGCTCGGCCATTAGATCTAGCATAATGAGGAGAAGAAGTAGTGTGATCAATATTCCACTTCTCACTCATATCCTGAAATGGCTGGTTATCCATATGATCATTCTAGGCAGACCAAATAGACTGAAAGTAGCACTTAGAGGATATGCAACAGTTGCACTTCACGTAATTGTTAAATAATGGCACATTAGTTAAAGTAGTCAATGATGGCCATGAAGTCATGAAGTCAATGCCATGGAAGAAGTTGGATAATATTTTGGACCAAGAGTGGGAAGAAACCTCATTTGGAATCAATGATTACATGAGCTGAATTAACGTATGCTCTTGACATGCCTCACACTTCTTGACACCATCTTCACTAACATTGTTCATACCTGGCCAATAGATCAACTCTCTTGCAAGTCTTCTTATCCAATCTATGCCCATGTCTGAGTGATGAAGTTGTTGAAGAATATCATGTGGCAAAGATTCCAACAAGGTGACCTGTCTGCCTTAAAAATGGTTCCTCATGAGATGCCTAGCTTGTTTCAGCAAGGCTAAAATGATGGTGAGAATGCTGAGTTGAATCAGGCCACCCTTCAATGATGGTTTTGCACAGTTTCTGCAGTGTGGAATATTTTGCTGTTATTTTCTTGTAGCTGCTGGCATTTGCATCGTTCAAAAATGTACCAGATCAATTCGGAGAATATCTTCAGGTTTGATGTCAATAAAGTCAACTTGTGGATCGAAAGATATATCACCTATTTTTGCTGGGCAGGCAGTCTGCCAGGTGTATCTGATGTGACTATCAGGTTACCTGAATTGTACCTAACCTCAAAGTCATAATCTTCAGTCTTTACCAAGAGACATTGCAATCTTGGTGACACACTACATTGGTCAGTAGTTTTCATCAAATCATCTCCAGTGGTTTGTGGTCAGCCTTTACCACAAACATTCTGCCAAACATTCGCCAACATCCAATTTGCCGGGACTGTTCCAGAATCTACAGAATTTTGGAAGGTGACAATCAAGACATTCATTATTTCCATGGTCACCTCCTTGAGTACCCTGTGCTGTAGATTACCAGGCCTTGGACTTCTTGACTTTCAGTCCCATTCAGTTCACTGACATTATTTATTTAGTAATACCAATTTTCTTCACTTTCCCCTTCTCACTAGATCCATGGTTCCTTAGCATTTCTGTGAAGTTTTTTTGTGTCTTCCTCCATGAAGACAAAACTAAAGTAGCTATTTAATTGCTCTGCTATTCACTTGTTCTCTATTATAAATTCTCCTGTTTCAGACTGTAAATGACCTACATTTATCTTCACTAATCTTTTTATTTTTATGCACTTACAGAAGTTTTTACAGTCTACTTTTATGTTACTTGTAATGCTTTGTTTTTCCTTTGAGCATCATTCTTATCTTGGTGAGTTGGCTTTACTATTGTCTATTTCACTTGAACCAGGATATCTGCCAGTACTGGAATAAACAAATGCAGAAATTGATGTGCTGCACACTGCTGATACCTTTCAGACTGTTGAATAATAATCCTTCAGTAGATGCCACTCATATCAATATGTGCAGATTATGGTCATGTTCTTGCTTCATTCTACTAACTACAGCAATGCGATCTGCGACACAAATACAACAAATGCATGAAATGTGGTCCATGTAAGCATCTGCTAACAGACTGGTCTCTGGATTCTGTGGACTGTTGTTGAAATGACATGAACTCTGGTCGATGAATCAGGAAATTTAATCTGATACTAAATAATCTTCTGTCGAAGTCCATCTGCAACGCCCCTGCTTCCTCAATACTACCTGTCCCTCTACATATCTTTGTATCATCTCCAAACTTGCCAATCAACACCATTTTCCTGGAGGTAGTCTCCTTATAGACTTCCTCCACGTCCACCATCCATTTAAAGATGGCAGGTGGGTGAGTAGGTTCCTGAGGCTGTTGGCCCAATTGGAGGGCCAATGTACTCCATATCTCTTGTGGTTCCTTTAGTTTTTCTTCTGTTAATCCTGGTCTGCTCATCTTAAGTAGACTTTCATTCTCAACTGCCAAGTGAATTGTTGTGACTTCCTTGTCAGGTTCAGACAGCCCTGAGTCAAGAAACCAATGCTCTGTGGCAATCTGAAACATTTCTCAACTCCTGGGAGGCAACAAGCGAAGCTAATTCTATACTTTTGCAATTTTATACAATTATTCTAACATATCTAGCCCAATTTGTAATGTTTCCATCATTTCAAAACCTTCACACGGTGGCACAGTGGTTAGCACTGCTGCCTCACAGTGCCAGGGAACCGGGTTCGATTCCCGGCTTGGGTCAGTGTCTGTGCAGAGTCTGCATGTTCCCCTCGTGTCAGTGCGGGTTTCCTCCGGGTGCTCCAGTTTCCTCCCACAGTCCAAAGATGTGCCAGTTAGGTGAATTGACCGTGCTAAATTCTAAGTCTAAGTCTAAATTCTCTCTCAGTTTAAGTTTAAGTTCATTCATTCATGTCACAAGTAAGCTTACATTAACACTGCAATGAAGTTACTGAGAAATTCCCCGAGTCGCCACACTCCGGTGCCTGTCCAGGTACACTGAGGGAGAATTTAGCATGGCCAATGAACTTAACCCGCACGTCTTTTGGACTGTGGGAGGAAACCGGAGCACCCGGAGGAAACACACAGGGAGAACGTGCAAACTCCACACAGACCGTGACCCAAGCCGGGAATTGAACCCGGGTCCCTGGGGCTGTGAGGCAGCAGTGCTAATCACTGTGCCACCATGCTGACCTCAGTGTACCTGAACAGGCACCAGAATATGGCAACTAGAGGATTTTCACAGTAACTTCATTGCTGTGTTCATGTAAGCATACTTGTGACACGAATAAACTTTTTTTTATCGTCCTTCTGCGAAGTCTCTGGATGGGATTTTCTGGCCCTTCCTGTCGGCAGGGTCTTCCAGTTTCGCCGTAGGTGACCTCACCCGCCCCCCATGATGGGTTCCCCCAGCGATGCAGCCAACGAGCAATGCCAATAGCCCTTGATTTGGTGGGACCGGAAGATCCCACCAGTGGGTCAATGGGAGACACTTCTATTGCCTAAAAACCGGAGTGGGGCGGGGGGAGGGGGGGGGGTTGTGGGGGGCATGGAAAATCATGGCCCATACATTGCAACAATTGAAATGCAACAGCTCTGTAAGATTACCAAAGCCTCTTAAAGCAGTCTGCATGTTTTCAAGGCTCTCTGCAATCCTCAATATTTGATGGCCCCAAAGCTGGCCACAATATTCTCAATGTGGCCTGTCCAAACCATTTTGATTTGATTTATTATTGTCATATGTATCAGTATACAGTGAAAAGTATTGTTTCTTGCGCGCTGTACAGACAAAGCATACCGTTCATAGAGAAGGAAAGGAGAGAGTGCAGAATGTAGTATTACAGTCATAGCTCGGGTGTAGAGAAAGATCAGCTTAATGCAAGGTAAGTCCATTCAAGAAGCTGTTCTTGAGTCAGTTGGTAGGTGACCTCAGACTTTTGCATCTTTTTTCCGAAGGAAGAAGGTGGAAGAGAGAATGTCCGGGGTGCGTGACGTCCTTAATTATGTTGTCTGTTTTGCCAAGGCAGCGGGAAGAGTAGACAGAGTGAATGGATGGGAGGCTGGTTTGCGTGATGGATTGGGCTACATTTACGACCTTTTGTAGTTCCTTGCGGTCTTGGACAGAGCAGGAGCCATACCAAGCTGTGATACAACCAAAAAGAATGCTTTCTATGGTGTATCTGTAAAAGTTGGTGAGAGTCATAGCTGACATGCCAAATTTCCTTAGTCTTCTGAGAAAGTAGAGGCATTGGTGGGCTTTCTTAACTATAATGTCAGCATGGGGGGACCAGGACAGGTTGTTGGTGATCTGGACATCTAAAAGCTTGAAGCTCTCGACCCTTTCTACTTTGCCCCATTGATTAAGAGAGGGGCATGTTCTCCATTATGCTTCCTGAATTTGATGACAATCTCCTTCGTTTTGTTGACATTGAGGGAGAGATTATTGTCGTCACAACAGTTCACCAGATTCTCCATCTCATTCCTGTACTCTGTCTCATTGTTTCAGATCTGACCCACTGCAATGGTGTCATCAGCAAACTTGAAAATTGAATTGGAGGGGAACACAGTCTTGTGGGGCACCGGTGTTGAGAATGATTGTGGAGGAGGTGTTGTTGCCTATCCTTACTGATTTTGGTCTGTGAGTTAGGAAGTTCAGGATCCAGTCGCAGAGGGAGGTGCCGAGGCCCAGACCATGGAGTTTGGAGATGGGTTTCGTGGGAATAATAGTGTTGAAGGCTGAGCTGCAGTCAATAAATAGGAATCTGACATAGGTCTCCTTGTTATCTAGGTGTTCCAGGGTTGAGTGCAAGGCCAGGGAAATGGTGTCTGCTGTGGACATGTTGTAGCAGTAGGCAAAACCTGAATCAAAAAAAAAGATAGTGTTTTATTTTACATTTAACTGTCCCATAAGTGGACCTTTGAAAAAAAGGACGTTTGAAAAAAAATCAGCACCACTATTAACTCCAATTATTAACCGGAGAGTATGTGGGATTGTCATAGAGTCACAGAGGTTTGCAGCATGGAAACAGGCCCTTCGGCCCAACTTGTGTATGCCACCCTTTTTTTTAACCACTTATCTAGTTCCAATTACCCACGTTGGGCCCAAATCCCTCGATACCCACCTAACCTCTACTACTACCTCTGGCAGCTTGTTCCAGACAATCACCACCCTCTGTGTGAAAAAAGTGCCCCCCTGGACTCTTTTGTATCTCTCCCCTCTCACCTTAAACCTATGCCCTCTAATTTTAGACTCCCCTACCTTTGGCAAAAGATGTTGACTATCTAGCCGATCTATATCCCTCATTATTTTATAGCATTCTATAAGATCACCCCTCGGCCTCCTACGCTCCAGAGTAAAAAGTCCCAGTCTATCCAACCTCTCCTTATAACTCAATCCATCAAGTCCCGGGAGCATTGGACTTGGTTAATAAGAAAAGCAAAATACCGCGGATTGGGTAACAACGTCTCTGTGATATCGCATTCTATTTGTGCGAGGAAGGTCCTGACTTTCACTCGCTATCTACTTTGTCCTGCGAGGCAATGTGTGGGGGCGCCGGATTCATCTCTCTCCACATCTCCGACAACAGTCAAACGCAAACTTCAATTCAGCGACAGTTAAAAAAAAAGAGTCGTGGAATATTCTACATAACTATTTAAATATTACATTCGTCCCCTCTGGACAAATACTTCACATGAGCAGGTTACCTGCTAAATTCAGCTTTTGTTTTATTTAGCTATTTAAATGATGTGGGTGTAAAGTATACAGAAATGGATGAAGAAATGGATTTGGCCTCATTGGGAACTAAAAAAAAGCAGTTTGGTTCCATTTTTGTTTTGTAAAGTGTAATTCATGCAACAAAATGTGTTCAATTTATTTCTCCATATTTAAAAAATAGTACCCAGGGATGAAACCGTCAGCTTCTGGACTGAATCTTTCAGGAAAACCAATACAATGTTAATGCATCAAAACTAATGCTACCTCAGGTGTACCGTTTGATTATTTTTCAAACTATCACTATTGTGTATCCTTGAGTCAACTGAATCACTTCACAGAATCCTACAGTGCAGAAGGAGGCCATTCAGCCCATTGAACCGGCACCGACAACAATCCCATCCATGCTCTATCCTCACAAGCCCATGCATCCACCTTGCTAGTCCTCCTGACGCTAAGGGGCAATTTTAGCATGGCCAATCCACCCGCCCAGCTTTGGACTTGGTTAATAATAAAAGCAAAATTTCTGCAGATGCTGGAAATCTGTAATAAAAACAGAGTATTCTAGAAGCACTCACCAAGTCTGGCAGCACCTGTGGAGTGAGAAGCAGAGCCAATGTCCCGACTCCAATATAACCCTGGTTTGGAACTGGAGAGAAGTAGAAATGGCATAGGTTCAGCGCTGTTGGAAAGAAGAGTGGTGGAGGGGCAGCAGTGAAGGTGAGGGAGAGGTTAGAGAGCAGAGGAGATTAAATGACAAGACAAAGTGAGTGGTGATGATACTGTTAAGGACTAAAGCCTTAGGTCCAGAGTAGGTGTTAATAGCAGAATAAAGGTTTACTTGGATTATTTGTTGCTTAGCATGGACCTGTTGGGCACATGGAATATCCAGGGCTAAATTGTGAGATGGTATTGTTGCAAAAAAAGACAGCAATGTTACTAAATTGAACATGAGCACAAAATGATGGATATTCCACATCATAGAATCATAGAAACAATGATTACATGATTACTTCCTTCCAATATTCCAGGGAAGACAACATGCCTTCACCAGACTGATACAAATTTCTGACTGATATAAAAGAGCTGGAAGTTTAGGCGGACTGAAAGGACTCAGAACAACTGCATTCCCAAGATAGATGGAACTTTTCCCCAGCCTGCCATGAAAATACTCAGGAGAAAGCTCCCAAGATGCCAATGATCAGGGTGGGGGAATCAATAAATACCAGGAAGCTATCCCAGGAAAGATTGTTATTGGAGACATGCAAACATTTCTCATGTTATGCAAACCTCTACCCAAAGCTGATTTTAGTGTATTATTATTATATATTATTATATCGGAGCAAAAAAATCTTTAGGAGTAGCAAGATACACGAGTTATTCTTTTTAGTCTGTTCTTCATCTATTGCTGAACCTCAGAATGGTGCTCTAATGAAATGAGGCTAAAAAATACTCTAATGAGCAACTGTCATCATCCACAGGAACCAAGCACAATCACCCAGAGATTGGAAGTCATAGAATCATAGAATCCTACTGTGCAGAAGGAGGCCATTTGGCCCATCGAGTCTGCACGCACCACAATCCCACCCAGACTCTATCCCCGTAACCCCTCCTATTTACCCCAGCTGGTCCCCCTGACACTAAGGGGCAATTTAGCATGGCCAATCCACCTAACCCACACCTTTATGGACTGTGGGAGGAAACCAGAACATCTGGAGGAAACCCACGCAGACACGGGGAGAACGTGCAAACTCCAGACAGACAGTGACCCAAGCTAGGAATTGAACCTGGGTCCCTGGCGCTGTGAGGCAGCAGTGCTAATCACTGTGCCACAGCGCCTATTAACCGTGTCATGATTCACATCTTTTAGCCATTGTAAAGTATCACACTTGCAGACAATCCACGAGGGTCAGTTCCCTCACCTGCCCCCAAACCCCAACATTTGGAGGATATGAGAACTATCCGTGATCAAAGTCTCCTCCTGAGTTGGTATTTTAAAAGTGGAACTTGGTGCAACAATCAATCATTTTGCTGCCTTCTCATGGAGTGTGGATAAGAGATATATACTGAACAACACTGCCCTCCTCTACAGCGTTGTCTCTGTAATAATAACCATCTCTGTTTTCAAATACATTGCCTTTCTGCACCCTTAGTGACCTTTACACAATCAGTACTTTCAATTTACAGATAGTGCTCGATAGACATCAGAATTCATTTCCTGCTTGTTAACATCCTGTCTGGATGTCTTAGTTCACTACCAGATATGATGTCAGAGATAATGTGGTGTTAAAAGGAAAGAGAAGGAACATGGGTCAACTGAGGGTAAAGATAAAGTCACCATAGTCCCAGATCACCATAGGCTACTCTCCCCTTTGAAGGGGAAGAGCTGACTGGTGGTGATTTAACCTCAGGGTCACCACACCTTAGGCAAGGGGCAAGTTTGAGAGGACGGGGCCTTCAACAGAAACCTCAGCCAGTACAGGAATTGAACACACGCTGTTGGCATTGCTCTGCATTGCAAACCAGCCTTCCAGCCAACTGAGCTAAGCAACTCCAAAGCTTAGCACCTGCTAAACACCTCTTTCAAGGTGTTCAGCGAAAAGGCAAATGGAAAATAAGCCTGATGACGATCATTTGAATTGGAGGTGGAATCTTGATTTGAATTTAACATAACGTGTTGATTAATTCAAACAGAGAAACATAGAAAAACTACAGCACAAACAGGCCCTTCGGCCCACAAGTTGTGCCGAACACATTCCTACCTTCTAGACCTACCTATAACCCTCCATCCTATTAAGCTCCATGTACTCATCCAGGAGTCCCTTAAAAGACCCTATTGAGTTCGCCTCCACCACCCCTGACGGCAGCCGATTCCACTCGCCCACCACCCTCTGTGTGAAAAACTTACCCCTAACATCTCCCCTGTACCTACCCCCTAGCACCTTAAACCTGTGTCCTCTCGTAGCAGACATTTCCACCCTGGGAAAAAGCCTCTGAGAGTCCACCCGAACTATGCCTCTCAACATCTTATACACCTCTATTAGGTCTCCTCTCATCCTTCGTCTCTCCAAGGAGAAAAGACCGAGCTCCCTCAGCCTATCCTCATAAGGCATGCCACTCAAAACAGGCAACATCCTTGTAAATCTCCTCTGCACCCTTTCAATCTTTTCCACATCCTTCCTATAGTGAGGCGACCAAAACTGAGCACAGTACTCCAAATGGGGTCTGACGAGGGTCTTATATAGCTGCATCATTATCCCCAGACTCCTAAACTCAATCCCTCGATTGATAAAGGCCAGCACACCATACGCCTTCTTAACCACCTCCTCCACCTGCGGGGCCGATTTCAGAGTCCTATGGACCCGGACCCCAAGGTCCTTCTGATCCTCTACCGCACTAAGAGTCTTTCCCTTTATATTGTACTCCTTCATCCCATTTGACCTACCAAAATGGACCACGACGCATTTATCTGGGTTGAAGTCCATCTGCCACTTCTCTGCCCAGTCTTGCATCCTATCTATGTCCCTCTGTAACTTCTGACATCCCTCCAGACTATCCACAACCCCACCAACCTTCGTGTCGTCGGCAAACTTGCCAACCCATCCCTCCGCTTCCTCATCCAGGTCATTTATGAAAATGACAAACAGCAAGGGTCCCAGAACAGATCCCTGGGGCACACCACTGGTGACCGACCTCCATTGAGAAAAAGACCCATCTATACCCACTCTCTGCCTCCTTTGGGCAAGCCAGTTCTGGATCCACCGGGCAGCAGCCCCTTGGATCCCATGCCCTCTCACTTTTTCTAGAAGCCTTGCATGGGGGACCTTATCGAACACCTTGCTAAAATCCATATAAACCACATCTACCGCCTTCCCTTCGTCAATGTGTTTAGTCACATTTTCGAAGAGCTAGAGGGTTGAAGAAAATGAGTAGTTATTGCAGGTGACTTATCAATGTGTTGATCTGAAAGAAGGAAAAGAAAAGGAATTATCCCGAGACTATGATGCCATGATAACTTAACAGAATTGAATTGCTAACAACCATAATTTCAATTATTACTTAACATGTTCCATATAAACTTGTCTATTTATTGCAATGTGCTGCCAATGTAAATCTGATATCATGGTTTGCAAAGTTAAGCTCTTACTGGATCGCTCCTCTCATTCCTGTTCTGTTTTCATTCTCCACATAATGTTCATTCATTTGCTTTGAAGCAGGTTATTCACTGCTGTTCAATGATTGAAGGAAAACTTACCAAAACATTTCCTCACCCATGGACCAAATAACATTGACAGTCGACAGCAAAGATCAGAACCCACTGCGAACCCATTCCATATTCCCCACAAGGTTCAGTTCTGGGACCTTTATTGCCAACTATATACATAAATGATATAGCTGAGAATGTGGGGGGAATGATAAGTAAGTTTGCAGACAACTACAAGACTGGTAGGGTGAGTAATAGTAAAGAAGATGGTTGTAGGTTACAGGGAGGTAGAGATGGGTTGACCAGATGGACAGAGCAGTGGCAGATGGTATTTAGACCATAAGACCATAAGACATAGGAGCAGAATTAGGCCACTCGGCCCATCAAGTCTGCTCTGCCATTCAATTATGGCTGCTTTTTTCTCATCCCCATTCTCCTGCCTTTTCCCCATAACCCCTGACCCCCTTATTAATCAAGAACCTATCTATCTCTGTTTTAAAGACACTCAATGACCTGGCCTCCACAGCCTTCTGGGGCAAAGAATTCCACAGATTCACCACTCTGTCTGAAGAAATTCCTCCTCATCTCTGTTTTAAAGGATCGTCCCTTTCGCCTGAGGTTGTGCCCTCTGGTTCTAGTTTTTCCTACTAGTGGAAACATCCTCTCCACATCCACTCTATCCAGGCCTCGCAATATTCTGTAAGTTTCAATAAGATCCCCCCTCATCCTTCTAAACTCCAACGAGTACAGACCCAGAGTCCTCAACCATTCCTCATACGACAAGCTCTTCATTCCAGGGATCATTCTTGTGAACCTCCTCTGGACCCCTTCCAAGGACAGCACATCCTTCCTTAGATAGGGGGCCCAAAACTGCTCACAATACTCCAAATGGGGTCTGACCAGAGCCTTATACAGCCTCAGAAGTACATCCCTGCTCTTGTATTCTAGCCCTCTCGAAATGAATGCTAACATTGCACTTGCCTTCCTAACTGCCGACTGAACCTGCACGTTAACCTTAAGAGAATCTTGAATAAGGACTCTCAAATCCCTTTGTGTTTCTGATTTCCTAAGCATTTCCCCATTGAGAAAATAGTCTATGCCTCCATTCCTCCTTCCAAAGTGCATAGCCTCACACTTTTCCACATTTTTGTATTCCATCTGCCACTATAAGTCCCCCTGCTTCCTCAAATCCCACTGTCCCTCGACATATCTTTGTATCATCTGCAAACATAGCAACAGTGCCTTCAATTCCTTCCTCCAAATCGTTAACTATTCAGTTCCTCTGCCATTGCTTTGTTTCCTATTATTACTTCTCCAGCCTCATTTTCCTGTGGTCCAATGGCTATTTTTGCCTCTCTCTTACCTTCTATATATTGAAAAAAACTCTTCCTATCTTCTTTTATATTACTAACTAGCTTACACTCATGTTTCATCTTCTCCCCTCTTATTGCTTTTTTAGTTGCCCTCTGCTCGCTTTTAAAGGATTCCCAATCCTCTGGCTTCCCACTAATCCTTGCCATTTTGTATGCTTTTTCTTTTGCTTTTATGCTGTCCTTGACTTCCCTCGTCAGTCATGGATGCCTCGTCCTCCCCTTAGCATGTTTCCTCCTCCTTGGGATGAATTTCTGTTGTGCCTCCTGAATAACTCTCAAAAACTCCTGCCATTGCTGTTCCACTGCCTTCCCTGCTCGGCCCCCTTTCCAATCAACTCTGGCCAGCTCCTCCCTCATGTCTTTGTAGTTACCTTTATTTAACCCTAATAAGCATGAGGTGATGCACTTTGGAAGAAGAAACAAGATGAGGGAGTATTTAATGAATGGCAGGACACTCGCAAGCTTAGAGGAACAGGTGGATCTTGGGGTACTGATTCCCAAGTCCTAGAAGGTGGCAGAGCAGGCAAATAGGATGGTTAAAAAGGCATATGGGACACTTGCTTTGATCAGTCATGGCATTGAGTATCGGAACAAGGAGGTAATGTTGGAGCTGTACAGAACATTGGTTAGGCCACAGCTGGTGTACTGTGTGTAGTTCTGGTTACCTCACTATAGGAAGGATGTGATAGCATAAGAGGGGGTACAGAGGAGGAGATTCACCAGGATGTTGCCTGGAATGGAGCATTTAAGCTATGAGGAGAAACTGGATAGGTTTGGATAGTTTTCTTTAGAGCAGAAAAGGCTGATGGGGGACATGATAAAGGTATACAAGATTATAAGGGATTTGGACAGGGTGAATCAGAAGCAGCTGGGCCTCTGACGCAAATCTTTGTCTCGTCACTGGACACAGGTGAGGTCCCAGAGGATTGGAGGATAGCTAATGTGGTCCCGTTATTTAAGAAGGGTAGGAAGGATAACCCGGGTAACTATAGGTCGGTGAGCTTGATGTCCGTGGTAGGGAAGTTGTTGGAGAGGATTCTTAGAGATAGGATGTATGCGCATTTAGAAAGGAATAAACTCATTAACGATAGTCAGCATGGTTTTGTGAGAGGGAGGTCATGCCTCACTAACCTGGTGGAGTTTTTTGAAGAAGTGACTAGAATGGTTGACGAGGGAAGGGCCGTGGATGTCGTCTATATGGACTTTAGTAAAGCGTTTGACAAAGTCCCTCATGGTAGGTTGGTGCAAAAGGTTGGATCTCATGGGATAAAGGGGGAGGTGGCTAGATGGGTGGAGCACTGGCTTGGTCACAGAAGACAGAGGGTGGTAGTGGAAGGGTCTCTTTCCGGCTGGATGCCTGTGACTCGTGATGTTCCGCAGGGCTCTGTATTGGGACCTCTGCTGTTTGTGATTTATATAAACGATCTGGAAGAAGGTGTAACTGGGGTGATCAGTAAGTTTGCGGATGACACGAAAATGGCTGGACTTGCAGATAGTGAGGAACATTGTCAGAGGCTACAGAAGGATATAGATAGGCTGGAAATTTGGGCAAAGAAATGGCAGATGGAGTTCAATCCAGATAAATGCGAAGTGATGCATTTTGGTGGAACTAAGGTAGGGAGGAGCTATAGGATAAATGGCAGAACCATAAAGGGTGTAGATACGCAGAGGGACCTGGGTGTGCAAGTCCACAGATCCTTGAAGGTGACGTCACAGGTGGAGAAGGTAGTGAATAAGGCATATGGCATGCTTGCCTTTATAGGACGGGGCATAGAGTATAAAAGTTAGGGTCTGATGTTGCAGTTGTGTAGAACGTTGGTTCGGCCGCATTTGGAGTACTGCGTCTAGTTCTGGTTGCCACACTACCAGAAGGACGTGGAGGCTTTGGAGAGAGTGTAGAGGAGGTTTACCAGGATGTTGCCTGGTATGGAAGGGCTTAGTTATGAGGAGAGATTGGGTATACTGGGGTTGTTCTCACTGGAAAGACGGAGGATGAGGGGTGACCTAATAGAGGTGTACAAAATTATGAAAGGCATAGATAGGATGAACGGTGGGAAGCTTTTTCCCAGGTCAGTGGTGACGTTCACGAGGGGTCATAGGTTCAAGGTGAAGGGGGGGAGGTTTAACACGGATATCAGAAGGACGTATTTTACACAGAGGGTGGTGGGGGCCTGGAATGCGCTGCCGGGCAAGGTGGTGGAGGCGGACACACTGGGAACGTTTAAGACTTATCTAGATAGCCACATGAACGGAGTGGGAATGGAGGGATACAAAAGAATGGTCTCGTTTGGACCAGGGAGCGGCGCGGGCTTGGAGGGCCGAAGGGCCTGTTCCTGTGCTGTATTGTTCTTTGTTCTTTGTTCTTTGTTCAGCTGTTCCCCTTGGCTGGGGGGGTCAATCATGAGGGGGCACAGTATTAGGTGAGGGACAGGGGATTCAGAGAGATTTGAGAAAAGAAATCACTCAGAGTGATGGGAATCTGGAATGCACTGCCTGAGAAGGTAGTGGAGGCTGGAAACCTTACAAGCTTTAAAAAATATTTGAATGAGCACTCAAAACATTATAACACTCAAGGATATGGGACAAGTGCAGGAAAATGGGATTAGAGTACCTTCAGTGGTAGATATTGTCTGTGCAGACTCAATGGGCCAAAGGACCATTTCTATGCTGTGTCACTCTGTGACTCTATGATCAGTGACTGTTATGAGAACAAAAATGGGTCAAGTGCTGGTGAATGGGATTAGGTGGACTGCAGCGTTTCAAGAAGAGAGCTCACCACCACCTTCTCAAAGGCAACTAGGGATGGGCAATAAATGCTGGCCTAGCCAGCGGCACCCATGTCCCAGAATGAATAAAAAAGATGGGAGGTCAGGTGTTTCTCACGTGTTGGCACAGACACGATGGGCTGAAGGGCCTCTTTTGCACTGTATGACTAAAACTTATAGAACATGGAAGACAATTTCAACAGATTGAAGCAGTTTACAAGATTCTGACACAATTAAAGCCTTTAACCACAGATAAAAGAAAAGAGGAAGTGCTGGAAAAACTCTCCTTGCAGCGTCTGGGCAAGGGGAAAAAGGAGTTAATATTTTGGGCGGGATTTTCAGGCCGCACTCGCCCCAAGACTGGAAAATCCCACCTGATGTCAATGGATCTTTGCATAGTCCTATACTGCCCACTTCGATTCCCGGCGGGACTGGAAAATTCCACCCTTTGAGTCAATGGTTCTTTTCCAGGATGTCAGGAATTCCAGTGTTCTGAATAATATTGGACCCAAAGCATTAACTCTGTTTCTCTCTCCACACCTGCGAATTTTTTCCAGAACGTTCTATTTTTATTTCAGATTTGCAGCATCCACAATGTTTTGCTTTTTGTAAAAATAAAAAACATTTAAACTGTGAGCAGCAAGATTCCACTCTGTTGCTCAGAGACTAGTGACTGCTGTGTGAAATTACTTACGACAGGCAGCGTACTGGGAATCACCACTTCAATGGCGATTTATTGTTCAACATGGTATTGGACCAGAAAGTATCTACCATTCACTGACACGTACAATGATATATGAGTAATTGTTCTATTAATATATTTGTTTCAATACAGTTGATGTTATTTTATTCATTCATGGGACATGGGCATCGCTGGCTGGCCAGCATTTATTGATGTGGAAATGCCGGCGTTGGACTGGGGTAAACACAGTAAAGAGTCTAACAACACCAGGTTAAAGTCCAACAAGTTTATTTGGTAGCAAACGCCACTAGCTTTCGGAGCGCTGCTCCTTCGTCAGATGGAGTGGAAATCTGCTCCCGAGTTTCTGGATGAATAGTCTAGCGATAATACCACTAGGCCATTGCCTCCCCTAAAGTTAAGTGTTTAAATGATTGTTATTTTCTTATTTGAATGATTTGCATTCTTATTGCTATTTTCTCAACAGAGGTTCTTAGTGAAGATAATTCCCTGTCAACCTTTTACACATTTACAAACTAGTTAATGCAAGATTTATTTCAATGGACTATGGCATTACAATACTGTAGGCACATAAATTATAGAGCATGGATAGGGCATGGATGGACATTAGAACTTTGCCCAGTAAGTTAAATGTGTACTCTTGTACA